>NC_071423.1:7862678-8165089 GCF_017976375.1 Cuculus canorus
TAATGCTGTCACTTATCTTTTACATGCCAACATGCAAGCTCAGGAGGCAGACACATTTGGGTACTCTCAGCTGGGAATCGTGTTCTTGCAACACTCCTAGATGATGCACATACTGTCTCTATTCGTGTTCACCCTTTTGGATGGCACGGTGCCCATGAAACAAGCTGATTAGCACTTGCCCTGGGCTATCAAGGCAAGGCAATAGTACATTTAGATCAGCAAACTGCATAACAATATAAATGTCATCTATTCTACAAGAAGCTTTGGCAGTATTTGCATCTTGAGCTTCGTTGCACATATGTGCCAAAAAGAAACTCAAAGGCTTGCAAA
Source organism: Cuculus canorus (assembly GCF_017976375.1). NCBI lineage: Eukaryota > Metazoa > Chordata > Aves > Cuculiformes > Cuculidae > Cuculus > Cuculus canorus. The sequence goes on from NC_071423.1 coordinate 7,863,009, forward strand.
AGAAAGACAGGCATGGGATTCGCCAGCCCAACCGGTTGCCAAAACATGCTGTATAGCAGTGGGTGCCTCATTATAATCCCCAAGGACCATCTCTTGGGTGTCAGATTGCATGTAATGTGTACACTACTGGTACATATATATACAGCCTTTTTGTTCAGCCAGGCTCATAGGCAGAAAACGAACCACAAGCAGCACGTCTGGCACAGTTTAAGACATGATCTGTACACTTGCCCAGAAAAGGTGGCATCCAGCCTAAACAGAATAGCCCTGGGTGGTCACTGGCTGGTTGTGCAACATCTCTGCTGATGAGGCAAACTGGAGCAATACCTAGCAGATACAATGGGTAATGGGCTAGGGACAGCGGTTTTGGGGACACTAGCTGGAGTGCGTGCCAAGCCTCTAATGGCCTGGCACTCATTAGCATTTGATTGTTACTGGAGACGTATATGGCATGAAATGATGGTCTCACTCCAATTCCTGGCGAGTAAATGTCAGCACCATTATCCCAGTAAGCATCCATCTTAGTGGCTGCACCAAAGAAGCCACAGGCTGAATGGGAATAAAGGCTGATCTATGTCTCATTGTCAGCGGAGGGGGCTTTCCAGGACAGAGCTGGGGCAAACCAGCAGAGTTCAGAACTGCTGCCTGTACAAGGCCTGCTTAATTCTTTAGCAGACGGGAGAGGATGCACAAAGAGGAGGTATGGTGCCAGAAAGATGCACAAAAAGTGAGACAGCTATCTGACAAAGGTAGGAAAAAAAAACCCTGTGCAGATAAACAGAAAACATCATGGTATGACATGCTAAGTGTAATAGTGGAATAACACACCTAGAGCATCAGCAACTGAAACCACACTGTAAGCACACAACTAGGACACTGAGGCAAACACAAGGACGCTTTACTAGATTTCACAGGTTCTTCTATGCAGTTCACATGTTGCTCACACACTAGGAAACAACAACAGAGCTGAAGGTAAACCCCTCAGCCTGTGTCCCTTAGCCCAACAGCCTGAAACAGAGCTCTCGGCACTCCGAGTCTCTCAACAGGCTGCCCAGGGAGGTGGTGGAGTCCCCTCCCCTGGAGGGGTTTAAAAGATGGGCAGATGAGGTGCTCGGGGATCTGGTTTGGCAGTGGACAGGTACGGTTCGACTTGATGATCTCAAAGGTCTTTTCCAAACAAACAATTCTATGATTCTAACAATCTCCTCCTAGAGCAAACCCTAGCACTTTCTGTACAGTTTGCATAAATTCACAGCTACATGCTTGATCCTAACTACTTATTAATGACTATTATTCGCTTTATCAAAGTTTTATCTTCACAAAAAACATATAAACCACTTGAACTAATTGTTGTTCCAATCGATTTGTGAGCAAGGCTTCCTTCTCCGAGACCTTCCTTCATTGCTCTGTGTAACCTTACTGCATTTCTGTTTCATTACACAAGTTTTTGGTCAATGTTAGAGCTATAGCACAGACGGTAAGACTGCAGAGTGACCTAAGGAGATTATGTAAAGTGTCACTTAGCATTAGATTTCTATTTGAAAATGGGATTTTTTTTTTTATTCTTAGTTACACTAATGAAAATCAGAAGAGATACTTTATTTTCTAACATCAAAGTGGAGCCCTTAACTTTTTGAGAATCCGTAGTCGTGCCCTTCTGCTATAGCATATTCCTCATAAATTCATATTTACAATACTTTATATTAACGACTTCTTTAATTTCTGAAAATAGAAATGGGTTTGAAATGCTTTTGTTTGCTTAGCAGGATCCAGATGCATTAAACTTCTATTACATAAGAGGATTTGTACTTTATACTGAAGTTTTCAGGAGAGAGATATTTAAAAGATTACGGAATGTGCTGGTGAAAAAAAGGACGTTGGAACACATCCATCAATATTTCAGTATAAATTGTTGAAGCACTTGAATTACACGGTATGATTATCTTTCAGAACATATAGCTCCTACCACTGATCTTTACATTTAACAGAAAAAGTGGTTGAATACTTAGTAAATGAATGCTAATTGAAGTGTTGGAAATGTTCTGTCATAACTGAATAATGAAACTAATGCACCTTGTGCATTTGTTTAAGAAGACTCTTCTGCTTTGCGTGTACCAAGCCCAAGTGGCCTTTTAGGCAATATAGCACCAACACAAATCTTTACATAAAGTCTGATTCTTTCTGAGTATCAACCAAAGATCTGATTTGGACTCCCACAGCAAGCAGAGCCACGCTCTCCATGAAACCTTTAACAGAGTCATCAGTACTTAAGATGAGCTGGACAACTGGTGCCTGGCTCCCAAAAAGCAAAAGACTTGGATTTCTCTCAAGATTTGGGTTTCTTTAAGTTAAAAAAACCCACAATTAGAGACAATTCTTTCATATGTCACAGTGACAGGATTTTTTTTCTTTGGGTTTCTTTCCCCCTTGTATTCAGCCTTTGCAGAAATAGTTCCTTATTGCCTACCCACCTATTTTCCGAAGGGCTTGACAATTCAGTCTGGGGTTTGATCACATGCCATATCAATACGAGGTCCATTTATGGCATGTATGTTTAAGATGATAACAGGGCAGGTTTTGCAATGGTAATGTGGGCCATAAGAAGAGCCCAAACAAAGAATCCGATTGACATAGTCGTGTTTCGGATCAGGCCCACTGTGAATCTGAAGATGCAATAAGAAGCAGGATGACTATTCCCTTCCAGTAAATATGCAAAGTTCTCACATACAATGGCAACAGTTTTACCCTGATGTAGATCATGGGCCATGGATAATCAGCCCACTATTCAACTTCCCCAGCTTTGCGGAAGCGTAATCAGGAAAGCATTATGAAGAAAAACCTGCCCTGCAGGGACAGACTTGCTTTAATAATGTTTATGACTTGTCCGTACTGTATTTACGTCTGGAAGTTGATTCCTTAGGTTTTCCCACCCTTCCCCCACTCTCGGCCCCAAAGACAATCCGGCAAGCTGAATCCTCCACCAGGATAAATGGGAGAAGCGCCAGTGACTGACAGACAGGACCCCTCTCTCTATACACTCAAGATCACATTCAAGAATAATGCTTGATTTTATCTAACACACAGGTCAAAGCTCACCTTTTCCTGAAGTGACCAGTCCAAAATGAAGCTTATTCTTTACAAATTATTGGGTTTGGACTGAAAGTACAAGGCTTATGCTGGTCAGCTGCGGGCCTCCTGTCCACTTGCTTTGAAAACAGCCCAGATTCACACCAAAGCCAGCAATATTAAAAGAAAATTATTGAAGACTTCCCCAGTTATCTGCCAGGTTCACAATTTTTACTAAGCCTTACGAATGTGTCATCATCACTAGTTCTTTTAAAGCCATCAATCTTAGTCACCCAAATCCATCACAAGAAACAAATCCCCAAGAGGAACCAATGTGCAGAGCAATTGAGAAAGACAGGCTGTGAGAAAACCCATGCAGAATTTTGCTTGGTCTCTGTACTCCCTCTCAGACAGGTTCTGCAGGCAGATATCTGCTGGGATTCCTTTTGCTGTGTTACTCCACTTTGGCTTCACTGATCACTTCTGTAAAACCCGCCTCAAACTTCCCAGTTTTCCAAAGACTGGTGAAGCATCAGCAGAGGCTGCCCAGGTCAGTGGTAGAGTCTCCATCCCTGGAGGAGTTAAAAAAACATACAGACTTGGCATTTTGGGACATGGTTTAGTAGACACGGGGCCATGGAGCTCATGGTTGGACTGGATGAACATGAAGGTCGTTCCTAAACTTAATGATTCTATGATTGATTTGGCTTGTGGCAGAGGCTTGAGTGGAGCAGGAAATGTGCAGCTTTGCAGACAGAGCGTCTGTCTGAAAGGTTAAGGGAACCACCAAATGTCAGCTTCCCTTTCAGGAGATAACACTTCAGACTAAGTCTGAGGTGATCTGTCAACTGAAAAAGCACTGAAACCCAAAGCACCTGATGGGGTGTTCCTCTTGGGCTCTTAGCCTTCAGGACACTTTAAAAACAAGTATTGGCTTAATGAGCTTCGTTTCTTCATGCCATCAAAATTTTGGTCTCTGAAACCCACAGAATCATGGAATGGTTTGGGTTGGAAGGGACCTCAAAGCCCATCCAGTTCCAACCTCCTGCCATGGGCAGGGGCACCTCTCACTGGATCAGGCTGCCAGTCTCCCTGGAGCCTTTGCTTCCCCTCTCCAAAGGGCTGCTGGCCTCACCTGGACTTGCAAATTCCCAGCATGCACGAAAATAGAGCACAGCCCATTTTAACACAAACACCCCAAAATGAGAGAGGACCATCTTTAAACTTTTGGACACAGCCCATACAGAAGCAAGGAGTGTGTTTGGGCTCCCCTAGCTCCAGGCTGTTCTGTGGCTGCTTCCAAGTCCAAACCAGGTGCCCGCTTGCACATAAACACTGTGGAGAGCCACTAAATCTGAACCTGAGCAGCTGAGCACTGAACTGCACTAAGCATTGCTGCAGAGGTCACAACCAAAATAAGAAAGACAGCTTTTATTCCTGCCTTGGAGCACTCTGACTTCTGCAAGATGGAGCCACAGGAGTCACTTGCAATGGCTTTGCTGACCTCTCCTTGGCAGCAAGTGTGTGTGCAACCAAATGCAGTTGGAGGGGAACATCTACGGCTCCTGTGCTTCACAGCTGCACTGGACTTGTATCTTTGTTCTGATAACATTAAAGTTCTTCTAAAAGACATAAAATAAACAAGTTAATCATGTTTTCACTTTCCCATGCACCACTCAGCACCTGTAGCTGTCTACAAGAAAAGCCCCTGAAAGCCGCAAGGTTTCTTTTTTATTTACTTCTTTCATCTTTGCAGAAAAGTAACCCAGCCTTGGTTTAGTTCAAACCTAGCCAGAAACAAAAACCCTCTTGAATTCCTCTTCATTATAAATGGATTGTCAATGTGTTAAATAAATCAGCGAAATGGAAATCCAAAAATAAATAGCCATCCTGCTGTTGCTAGGACAACTCTAATTTTTTACCTGGACAGAGATTTTCTGTTTCACAGTTAGCAATCGCTGAAAAGGAGGGTCAAAATTTTTAATCCTCATACAGTTTACCACCTACCCCCAACAGAAAAAAGGGATTATTTTCGGTTACTTTTTAGCAAATGAGGGAAGATCAAAACCAGGAAATCTTTTTCATTCCGGACAGGAGAGATGAGTTACACTTACCATTTACAACAGCATAGCTTATAACATCTACTCAGCTGAGAAAGGACAGCGAGCACAAAATATTAGAGTAGGATTTCAAAGGCTCTAATGTCACCCTGCTAAGCAAAAAGTGCAGCATCTATAGAGTAGGATTATTATAGCTTAAAACCATATTTTTGGCTCATTCATTAAGCAATTTTACAACGGAAAAAAGCAACACCATTTAGGTCTCAGCAGGAAGTAAATCTTGCAACTTGTGCCGACATGTCTAAACAATCCAGAAGTGAAGACTGCAAAGTTAACATACTACCCAGTCCTTAAAATGGTAGAAATGAACCCAGTCCCATCCAAGGCCATGGCTAGAGAAGTCCCAACACACTGAAGAATCAGGGCCACACGTTACAGTGGAATTAACTTCTGGGTTCTATCTGCCACACGCGATGGGAAGAAACACGCTGGGATGGTAAAGAGAGGGAAATTCAGCAGTGAAGAGAGGAAGAGCCGCTAAGGGGACACGAGGTGTCACAGAGCCTTAAGCCGGTATCACCTGGGAATCCCTCAGCCAGCCCCAAACAGTCACATGAATGTCTTTTATTCCATTTTACTTGCCCAAAATAGTCTTCTTAGAGCCTCTGTGTCTGGAAGCTGGTGGGTGGATTCACTACAGAATGGGTCAGATCAGAGTACATCATCATCTCTTGGCTGATATCCAATTGCAAGCAAACCTTACCTTCGCGCCGAGAGGTGACCAAAAAAAGCCAAAATCTCTAAGAATTCCAGAAATTCAAAACGTAGGTAAGAAAAAAATCTCTAGAAAATCATGAGTCCGTTTCCATTGGCCAATTTTTGTAAAATGCTTACAGTAATGAGATGAATTTTCAAAACAACATTGTCTTGACTGAAATATTTTCTTCAGTTCCAAACTTTGTAACTTGTTCCCAAAAAAAACATTTTTGATTGGGGGTAGGAAGGAAGTGGCACATAACCACACTGTTTCTTGTGAAAAGTCTCCACAAACGAGCATTTTCCACAAAAAATACCTATTGTCAGAAACTGCCTCGATCTGCATTAAAGAGAATTTATGAATCTCAGACAATACTTAGCCTAATGGCAATAAAACCATAGAACCATAGGATAGTTTGGGTTGGAAAGGACCTTCAAGACCCTCCAGCCCCATCCCATGGGCAGGGACGCCTCCCACTGGATCAGGGGCTCCAAGCCCCATCCAACTTGGCCTTGAACACCTCTAGGGATGGGGCAGCCACCACGGCTCTGGGCAAAAATGCTAAATATTCCCCAAATCAGACACAATATCCCCCACAGCGAAGTGATAAATTCTTACAGAACCACACACAATACATCTGGCCACGTTAGATGGGGTTTTTTTTACAGTCTAATGTTTGTACCAACGTACAATCCTACCAGCCTAAGTCTGTATCCAGGAACTGATTTTATATAGCTCTGTATCCACACATATGCACACACTGCGATTGTGAAAGTGCTCTAAACAAATATGGGTGTTTGCATCCTGCCTTGCCCGAAAAAGCAAAGCAGACTGTTCAAGCAGCAGTCGGTGAAAGCAAGCATTCAATTCTACTCTGAGGCTCGTTTTCCTCTAAATGGGCCTCTCAGACTCAGTGACAACTCTTTGCTGCCTGAGAAAAAACACTGGAATCAAAAAAAAAAAAAAAAGGAACCTATTTTCCAGTGCAAAGTAATCCCTGTTCCATTGCCATGGCACCAGACATCCGTCTCTTTCTTTCATTGACCAGACGAGGTCCTCCTCAGCCCCTCACTTTTTTTTTTTTTTTTAAAAAAAAAAAAAAAAAGAAGACATTTTTTGTTTTGTTCATGCATGTGTGTGCGCCTGAATTTGTTTCCTTGGTAGGAAAAGGAGTCATTAAAGTATTAGTTTAGGTTGATTGATTCTTTGGGGACAGAAGAGGGTTCCGGGGCTTTGTAATAGCTGACATGATCTCAAAACAGAGGCTCTTCAGCATGATACAAGATTGAAATAATAAAAGGAAGATGCAGCTCGCCCCTCAGAAAACCAAACGGCATGGTTTACAGGCTGGGAGGCAAATCCCTTCCAATAAGTCTGTGATTTCTTCCAGGTACAGTGGTGAAGTTAAGGAGGAGCGTAACGCAATCTCTTTTTCTTTTAACTTTAGAGCTGTTACGCACATGGTATCGTTCCAAAATGCCCTTTACCACAGCAGCAATGGAGAATCTGGATGTAGATTGCAGCATAAGGCAAAAAAAAGCAAAAAAAAACCCCAATAACTGAGTCCATTTAAAATGAAAAAGACAGGGGGGGAGGGGGAAACAATTGATGTTCAAGGAAATACCAGTGTTGACAAACACACAAATACTGCAGAGGTTACCAAAACCACCTAGCTCTGCCTCCATAGTTTTGGACCCCCTCCTCTCCTGCTTCCCAAGCTAAGGAAATCCAACCAATTTCCAGCTTCTTTGGGTGAACAGAGGAGTACAAAAGTGCTGGGCAATGACTCAGCATCTGTTGCTTTGTTTCAGCAGATGACTGTATCGGGCAAGTTTAAAAGACATATCTGATTGCAGCTCAGGGGCTGGAGAAAGCCACAGCTCACCCAGTACGCAGGGGATGCTGCAGGTGCTTGGCTTTTTCAGGAACGACTCAGCACCTTGGCAGGATGCAGTTCTTTGGTGGCAAGAATACACAACACAGGCAATTGGATGTGCTCTGTGTGCCAACTTTTCATTTAGGGAAAGAGAACCTGTGCTTACTGATGGGTTTTGCAAGGAAAACAAAAGAAAATGTCTCTCCCCCACAGACGAATCCATCTTTGGCTGCAATTTATGTGGCTCCTTATTAATGAATAATTCCAAATAATCATCCTGTGTGCCCTCCCTCCAACAAGAGTCCTGACAAGACAGATGGCTCAGAATCACCAAATGCCACGGTTCACCTTTTTATTTCATAAAAAAAAAAAATCAATTTTCTGTGGCATCCGCAGGGCCAATGCAGGAGGAAGCAGAGCAAGGGAGCAAATGTATATGCAGGGCGCACACAGACTGCGCTGCTGACAGCGCACGCGCTGGCACACACACACACAGAATTGATTCCCTCTGGCTCCTGCAGTCTGATCAATTTCGCATTCAGCGCAGACCTACAATGAATTTATTACTCCTCGGAAACTTTCTAGCAGAAAGGGAGATGGATCCATTATGGCAGAGCCCGGGGTTTCAATCAGCCACCTCCTGCAGTGCCCTTGCAGTTTTTGACCCATCCCTGCTTCCCCTGAAGGTAAGTGGACACCTGATTTAAGGCCTGCACATTCAATATTTTGGGTCACACGAATGTTACTGGCATTATGGCATATCCCAGAGGCATGATTTGGCACAGAGTCCCTGTTACACCACACGAATTTCGATATTTAGACTGCAAGACACAGCAAGAGGCAAAGTAGATGGAGAAACAGAGAGGCGAGGTGACTTAGAACACATTAGTGACATCACCAGCAACCAACCCAAGACACTCTGAGTCCAAACCATTTACCAGCCTCCAGCCCACAGCCTATTCCTCCTACCCAAGTCCAAGAGGACCCTTTTCTTGGACATGCGAGACCTTGAAACATTCTGAATGCTTTGACATTTACACCTCTTGGAAACCATCTCCTTCCCCAGTAAGGAAAACATGTCTTTCCCAGTTGACACAGCTATGAAACTTCACTTCTGCCTGACACTTCCATATGTGACAGGAGCACACACTGAAAGCCAGAAGAAAGCTTCTTCTGTGACGGGGCAGCATTGCAGTACCAGGATTTCTAGGGCCTTAGGAAAGAAAGGGTTATTTTTCATTCCAGGACAGTCTGGCCTCCAGGAAGATTCTCTGGCTCATTTTATATGCAACAGTGGTTTCAACATCCATGTTCGATCTCTTTTGCCATGCACAAGAAGGAATTACCTTAAATTCAGCCCAGGAGGGAAAAAAAGAAGAGAGAAGACTGTTCAGCTCATCATTCACTCTGGAAAGAATGGATAAAAGTAAGGGAACACTCCTTCCTTAAGCTGAAGGGGGTATTACGTGATCTCTCTTCGCTTTCAGTTCTTTCAATTTAAACCCAGTTTGTAATTCAATGCCTTCCCATAATGTTTTCCTGCCTCCAATAAAATGTCTGGGCAGAGGTTATGAACTCCAATGCGATTACTGCTGCAAAAAAGGATGAGGAATAGGATGGAGCAAGATGGCACATGTTACACAATGAAACAGGAACATCTCTGTAGCCCAATGACCTTTATGTTTAGCTTCAGTTTCTGGAAGACGAAGCTTGGGTGTAGATATAAAGTTGGCTGCTTACTCCTACCTCTGCTGTGCGCCAAACAAAATCTTGGTACCTACCCCCAGAGAAACACTGCAGTACTTCCAGCCCAGAAGTTTCAAACCTGATCTCCCATTTTGTTTTCCCACGCCCACATACTGTGATGGATTTGCTCTTAGCTAGCGAGACTGTCCACAGCAAACAGATCTGGCACGTGATTTTTTTTTTGCCTGTTGTCTATTCATGCTTCACACAACCCCTCCCAAGGATGCTCTAGGGTTGGCTCTAAGCTGCCTCCTACCTCTCATGATTTTTAGCTAGACAAAATCTAAAGCACTACCAAATCAGAATGGCAGCATTTCACACCTTGACTTCTCGTAGACACAAAAGATGATGCCAGGTGCCAGACAGGGGAGAACCAGTCTCCTCCATTGTCAGTCCTGCAAGACACACTAAAAATAGAGCCGTGCCAAATATAGCTGGGCTGCACCCGGCTGCATGCAGAACCAACTCAGCTCCTTTATGCAGCCTGCAAATTAACACCAGGGTGAATCTGATAGAATCATAAAACGGTTTATGTTGGAAGGGAACTCAACAACCATCCCCTTCCACCCCCTGCCACGGGCAGGGACACCTCCCACTGGATCAGGGGCTCCGAGCCCCATCCAACCTGGCCTGGAACCCCTCCAGGGATGGGGCAGCCACCACTGCTCTGGGCAACCTGGGCCAGGGCCTCCCCACCCTCACAGCAAAACATTTCTTCCTAAGATCTCGTCTCAATTTCCCCTCTTTCAACTGAAAACCATTACTCCTCATCCTATCCCTGCACTCCCTGAGCAAGAGCCCCTCCCCAGCTTTCCTGGAGCCCCTTCAGGTACTGGAAGCTGCTCTAAAGTCTCCTTGGAGCCTTCTCTTCTCCAGGCTGAACAACCTGAACTCTGTCTGTCAAATACACAGCAAAATTACATTCTTCTGTAGAATTCCAGAAGGGTCTTTCACCAAGATAATGTAAACGATAGCCCAGATTTGCCCAAGTCCCATTGTCTGTGCCAGCCTGCGACACCTTCCTCTGTGTCCAATTCCACAGACTACCAGAAGAGGGGGATCACATACAGGACTGACCGAAGGGGAGTTCACCACCAGGAACAGGTTTCCTTCAGCAGATTTCTTTATTAATTTAATTTTACCCTTTCCCCTTCCAGTTCTCGCTGGTGACAGAAAAACAGCAAGGAAAAAAACCCCTCCTTTCCAAGAATCTTTGTGCCATGTGAACAAAACCACAGTGAGGTAAGGTATTAACATAGTTATTTATTGTGGAAAAGTGTGGTTTTAAGTTAAGCCAAACTAAATTTAAGAAAAAATATATTTAGTTGTTGAGACAAAGCAATAATGGAACAACAAAAAAGGCATAATAATGGAAAATACTGGCCCCCTAAGCAGGTTTTATGGATCTGATTCAGGTTTCACACAAGGTTGCAATGAAGTAGTGCAATGCTGACCAGCAGAGCTTGGCTGCAGTACACTGGCACAGAAATCAGACCTAGTGATGTTTGCATTCGGTTTTTGAGAGAAAAGGCAATCCAGCACAGAAGGAATTGAGCAGAAGCTTCACCAGCACTACTTGAAGTAGGGGAGAATCCAGTCCCTGGACTGGCCTGAACTTCACATACCCCACAAGCAGTCTTAAAATATACCGTTACAGCCAAAGAGAAGTCTTAGAACGCAAGGAAAACCCACGAATTCTGAAGCCTTTAATAGACAATGAAGAACTTGTCAGCTTTTCCTGCCCCAGGTTGCAGTCTCATGAGCTGGTTTCAGGCAGTTGGTGTTGGCTGCAACGAGTTCTCACTCCCTCTCTGCTCTCCAACATCTGACCCTCTGCCCACTCCCAGCTCACACATGCCAGATCCCTGCTTTTTCAAACATCCCAGCGTGCAGTGTACCCACAAGATACTACAACGCCCTAGAGGCACCCTAAGAATTGCAGTCATATTGACAGAGATGGTTTGGTTTAGTTTAGAGTGATGTTTCCGTTTTGATTTGAAGCGCACTAATGCCTAATTTAGCAGATACTGGCATAAGAAAGCAGTGCATCAGGTGTCCATATCCTACAAACTGAGACACAAATCCTTGTCATAGTCCCTAACTTTTCCCCCACCCCTTCTAACAGGTTGATGCGATGCGTTACCATGAAGCAAATTTAAAAAAAAAAATGCTCTTTATAGTATAGGTCAGATCTTCTACTGATGTAAATCAAAACCAAGGAGAGATGATGCATGCTGATTTATTCAAGGCAGAGACCAAGTGTTACCCAAAAAACCCTACCAAATACTGGCATCTATTTTCACAGGCTTACTACTGCAGAAGAAAAAGCCAGGCTTCAGAAATACTCCAGCCAGGCCCCTGGGGAGGAGGAGGGAAAAAAAGCGAAAGCAAATCCGGCTCCTTCTGGTGTTCACAGCAGCCCTGATACAGACTGGGGGTGGTGCCGGGGGAGTCTGGAGCTGGAAGGGCTGGGACCTGGGACCCCAGGCTGGACAGGGCACACTCGCTAACCCCTCAAACAATCGGATGAGCAATCTTTGTCAGGAACAAAAGACATCTGCTGAGTAAAACAGGAATTGACTCAGAGCAAGGACAAAGCCAGACAGTATCACGTGATGCACCAGCCTGTTCCAGCAAGATGCCAGGGTCAACGGCAACTAATGCACCCAATAAGTCAAGAGGAATCAATAATGCTAAACAACTCAGTGTCTTCTATATGAAGCAAATCAGTGCAAATGCAGTTAAAACGGGTCCTCACACCGCAGACGGGACTCTGATTGAAGTCCGTCATGTGACACGGCGGCATTGGCAGTCTGAGGTTCCCACAGCTGCGGGAAAATGTCTTTTCAAGCTCGACACACGCGTAAGGCAGGTTTGAATATGGATGCTTGTTACCCATCTATTTTTAGAGACCTAAAATGGGAGGAGAGCAAGGAGATACTGGATTTTTAGAAACGCATACATATTGCCCACGCAAAGAGGCTGTTTAATAACAAACCCCACTTCCAAACCACCCCCTCAACATTTAAGTATTCCAGCTTCTAAATGCTGTCTGTGCATTTCTGTGCATGTACTCACAATAGGCACACAAGCGATACACGCCTACCCGAATCGCCCCTCAAGAACCAGCCAACAATTCAGATGCCGCAAGCAGATGCTGCTGTGCTGTGAGGAAAAGCTGAGCTTAAAACTCAGAAGGGTCATCACTCAAGTTCCTAAAATCATAGAATCATGGAATGATTTGGGTTGGGAGGGACCATGGGCAGGGACACCTCCTACTGGATCAGGGGCTCCAAGCCCCATCCAACCTGGCCTGGAACCCCTCCAGGGATGGGGCAGCCACCACTGCTCTGGGCACCCTGGGCCAGGGCCTCCCCACCCTCACAGCAAAACATTTCTTCCTAAGATCACATCTCAACCTCCTCTCTTTCAGCTGAAAACCATTTCCCCTTGTCCAATCACCGCATCGTGCTCTGTTTTATTTCTGGTCATGTCACTTAGCCTCTCTGTGCCTCAGTTTCCCATTTGTAAGAGAAGACATGACCACTGCATTCTGCCTTTGGGAAGCTGTGAGAAGAATACTTTAGCAAAATAGGACACTCCCTGATATCACAGCAATATAGGGCAGACAAAAACCTACGTTTCCTGAAAAGAATTATTATATGGCTTAACCCAATTATTAACAAATCATATACTCAAAGTTAACCACAACTCAAGAAAGCATCAAACTCACATTACCTAGTATTTCAACAGGCCCTTCTCTTTCTCCACAGCAGACTTGGCATGCAGATGATTTTGCATCATTATTACACAAAATGGTTCACTGAATTCAACCTCTCATTCTGAATTGGCAGGACCCTAACTACTTGTCCTCAAAGATAACACTAAGAACAAATATTCCCTCCTTACTTTGGATTCAAACCCAGATTACATCCCTCCGGGAAACAAGCTCAGCTCCTCACTTATCAACTCGCCTGACCACCCGTAACTCGGCATGATGACTCTACCTCTGCATATTGAAAAAAATGAACATTGATTTTCCTTTCCTAACTCTCACAAAGCTGTGGAAAGATTACATTTCCCTTGGAAACATTCTAAAAAATTCTAAAATTTATTGTGTTTGATACTTGGGGATTTTTTTTAACTAGATTTTTCTCCCAAAACCACTTGCCCCAGTTCAGAAACTTTGCAAAAAATACAATATTTGAAGTTTCATTTTCTACTTTTAAATGCCTCTTCTTTTATTGTTAAAGACGGCTACGTGCCTTGTTTAGTACATGCTCAACTGTTCAGTCCACCTTGGCAATTCCTGGAACTACAATGGGAATTTTATTGTTAGATGGCACAGCACCGTAGGGAAAACCACAATCCAAAATACACAGATTAATTCTAATCAGTTCAAACCAAGAAACAGAGGAATGGAGGCAATGCAGAGAGAGGCACTACTCAGCAACCCACATCTAAGGAAGTAAGTGAATGGAAGTAATCTGAATCAAGAGTAACAAAACAGCATCACAGCACATATTACCACTTTCCCTGGCAGCTCTCCTTCAATCATCTAAATGGTTCATTTAACCTGTTCCTAACTGTCTCCGTGGAGGAAAATGCAAATTCTTACACAAGGAAAAATGACTCATCACTTAAGCAGGAAGATCTTAACCCTAGTCAGCAAGTAAGTTGAAAGTAAAATTATTAACTTAGATAAGCCACAAAACCACGAGCAAAGATGAGCATACATCAAAGAAAACACACCTTAAATATGTTAATGAGTGCCAGAAAGTCATGTCTTGGCCTGAAAGACTACAGAGTTCAACACAGAGCTCTGCTACCAGCACAGCAACCAAATACAGAAACACAGGTTTCTGCAACCTGCAGCAAAAACCCGTCCTGCGGGAGCCAGCAGCATATGCTGGAGAAAGGCTGTCAAGGAGACAGGGTAGATTCATAGACTAGTTTAGGTTGGAAGGGGCCTTAAAGACCATCTAGTTCCAACCCTCCTGTGATGGGTAGGGACATGTCCCACTAGATCAGGGTAGGAAGTGTTGAGCTCCCCCCCATTTGATTTCCCATTTCCCCATCAGTTCCACTCTCAACTATCAAAAAGCACGGCTGGCCTCGGCCATTCAGACACATTTCCCTACCCCACCAGCAACTGAAATACAGGACTTGCAGGTAGAGAAAGGCAGATGAATGCTTCTCTACTACACTCCAGACATAATAAAGCATAATACACCACATAGAGGCTTTCACAGAGCAGGAGAAGATAAGGAATTAGGGAAGCTAATACCGAAGAGGCCCCAACACTACTATGAGCTCTGTAAAGCAGCTAGGCGAAGTATTTCAGGATGAACAGGACTAAGCACAGATATTATTGTTATTATTTTTATATAACATCCCATATTGCTGCATTTTCAATTCACCCACAACCACCTCCCGGAGCACTTACACTGTCACTCTCTTCTTATGTTGCCCTAGTTTTCCAGATTTCTTCTATCTAGGTAAATACAGAGGCCCCATCTCTGAAGCAGCTGAGTACCTATTATACCCCGCTGTTTCTCCCTCACACTTATCCTATTATGCTATTACAGCTGGCGTAGGGTCATGTGTTTTCTATTTTGTGACATAATATTGTGGGCCCAATTCCACCACCACTAATATGCTATATAATAAGGGTGAGATGCACAGGAGTGCTGGTAAGAGCACTTCATGTAGCAGGCGTCAGGGCTGCAAATAGTTAGACTGCTATCACTCAGCAGGATCCAGGATCGGCTCATTCCCACAGATACTGTTATGCCTTCCATTTATATATAAATTACCATTTTATATATAAAAGCAGTACTGACCTAAAATAACAACCATAGCAAATGCAGCCAATTAATATGTGCAAATAGAGACAACTTGGGTGCATATCAGAATGATAAAACCTCTCCTCTGCCTTTTAAGCAGAGGAAAAAATTGTTTTATTACTTCCTTCTTCTCAGCTCCCTCCATCTTCTGCAGCTGAAGGTACCTGAGCCTGGACCAGCAAAAATGGGAGGTGAGGAGTGACAGTGGGATATGGATTTTTCCCTTCTCCCAGACTCTTTTTGCAGAAGAATTTGTGACCTTCTGTCCTTAAAACCTCCACTGGTGTTTTTATTCTTGGAACCAAGTCAAAATGATCCTCCGTGATGCTCTGCAGTGGTCACTGGGTCCAGAAGGAGTTTGTTGTGCCATTTTGATCCAGTGGTCATGAGAGTTTGGAGCCTACATACATTGGGCATCTGAGGTAAGGCTAAATTCCAGCCTATTCCAGCCCACTCCAACGTGGATAGAGAAGAGCTCATCAAGAGGAGCTCCAAACCAGTTTAAAAAGCATTGAAAAGAGGCAAGATTTAGCAATTCAGAGTTCTCTGCTAAAACAGCAATGCATTTTCAAGCCCAAGCTGGTGTCTCCTTGACATCAAGTCATGTAAGAGAAAAAAAGCCACCTCCCTGTTGCATGTTGCATACCCAGAAGTATGCTACAACAGCAAACAAAGGAAAGCCAAGGGGAGCACAGGTATGACGTGCAACAGAGCAGAGACACGGAATCTGGTGACAGCAAAGGCTTTAGCTTTTCATCTCTGCCTGAACCAATGCAGCGCAGGCAATGAGTATGACCAGAAAAAACATCACACAATCCCTGTGACTCATTCCATAAACATCTGGGGCTTATTATTTCTTCTACTACAAGTGAAGGTACCAAGCAAGACTAGGTGGTAATTTACTTAGCTCAATAGTAACAAAGAGTAAAAACCTTTGAAAGCAATGGGAATTACTTGCCTCAAACTATACCACCTTCTCAGCTGAAGCATACGCTATTTTTAAGAATAGAGTAGGTTCCTAAACCTCTTTCTCAAAATGCTCCTTTCAGGGATTTGCCGATGGTCACAGAAAAAAGGCACTGCAGGGCTACCACACCCAGATCTCAGCTGCTTCAATTCCAAGCCTTGGCAACAAGAGCAAAGGGCCTGGACCATGATGATGTAATGGACATGGAATAATGAGCATTTTTCTATCCTATTCAAAACTATCAAATGATTGCAAAATAGCATACTTGTCTATTAGTTAGTGCCTTTTGTCGAAATCATCGCTTTTTTTTTTAACAAGGACTCTAATGAAACTACAAATCATATTGTAACCATTACGTTGCATCCATACCTTCTGCTATGGTTATGGCTAACCTGCTTATCAGAAGGATAAGCGGAGAACCTTACAGCAGCTTTCCAGTACTGCAAGGGGCTCTGGGAAAGCTGGGGAGGGGCTCTTGATCAGGAAGGGCAGGGATAGGATTAGGGGGAATTGGTTGTAAGCTGAAAGAGAGGCGACTGTGATGAGCTCTTAGGAAGAAATGTTTTCCTGTTGATCTTTATGGTCCCTTCTAACCCAAATCACTCTATGACTCTATGATTTGACTGATGTAAAAGATGTAAATATCTGGTTATTTTATTCAGAACAGTCTTATTGGTAGCAGTGACACAAATGGAAAGTAGAATCATTCTTCTCAATCACCCCATAAACCAGACTGTCAGCTGTGTTCAGCCACGACCTGTACCCCACCATCCCAAGTGAGGATCTTGCCCAACACTCATACGGTATAATCCTGCTGAATTTTTGCCACAACGTATGTTAACCAATTGTACCTTACAGAGATCTTGACATTAATTTCCATTCGTTACTTTTGGTTTGCACCTCTTGCCAGTGACAGTCAATCTTTTACTAAAGCCAAAATCAGTTCCCCACAATCACACCAAGCTTTGGACTTCGCTGAAATCCATCCAGGAGACATCAAGAACAGACTCATACCTTACAGCAATTTCATAACTTGAGCATCTTGTGTTTTGTTCAACAGTTCAGGTGGCAAGCGCAGCCATGTAAACTGAAGAGCAAAACCTGCGCTGCATTTTAACTGAAGGATTTGCTAATAGCAAAATGAAGAGTGAATTTATAAAACTCCTACTTGTTGAAAGAGCAGAGATTTTAAATCTACTTGGGCAAATGCCGCTTTGCACAACTATCCTTTCTCTTTTCTTTCTTTTCAGTTCCCTACAACCTTCTGGGGTGTTGTATGTCCCTGTGATCCACTTTCCATAATATCATACATTCCTTTGCAACCACTCTAATACCCTTGTTTTATAGCCTGTATTGGAGAATCCCACTGAACTGAAATGATATTACAACTTAGAGACAAAGCAGTGAGAGGTGAGAATTAGGTTCACTCTTTCTATTTCTCTTGTAATAAAACCAGTAAGCATCATAGTCAATGTCCATATTTATGGTGGATTAGTTCATTAAGCCATCCGAAGTCACCTCTTCTCTTCTTATAGTCAGTCCGTAATGTCACAGACACAAAATTATATTAACAGTTCATAAGCTTTTTATCTACAAATGTGCAGCCTAGGGCTTTTTAGCTTGCTAGTTTGCCATAGCTACCTTGTCCAGCTAACCTGGGACTGCACCAGGACCTCTGAAGTTAAATCAACAGTGCTTTACAGCCTGAGCTGCAGGGTCAAAGTCTAAGAGCCAAGACAGACCCAGTTCCTCTGTGACTTGGGCACTCAAGGGACGCACAGTACACACTGACCAACAGATTTTACCCTTCTCTGAACAGCAGAGCTGACCTGGAGCATCTCTGCTGAGCTTCCACTGATTATGGTGACTGTTGGCCAGAACATAGGTAATTATAGCTTGACCTACAGTTAGAGGACTTCAAGTAAGTCTCCATTAGCAGCACTGCGTCACATATATGAGCTCACTCCAAAAGATCTATTATGCCTATATATCTCAGCCCTGCTCCAGGGAGAGAGATCAGCTCAGGACCTAAAAAATATAATGCCACATTAACCTGCCATAATCAGCCTCTGCATCAGCTGGGCTGGTCCCGCTTTGTGTGTCTGAACTCACCCGTCTGCAGTTTGTTCTCTATACGTTACAGATACCCAGCGAGTGGAACAGCCAGCTGGCAAGTTCAAGGGCCAGATCCAGTTCATGAGGCAGAAAATCTGGTCCCAGGGGAGGCTGGCTGATCAACAGGCCAGACAAACTAGTATTTCTGTGTGCCTGCTTAAGTGCGTGAAAGGGCAAGGCACAGGTCAGCAGCCCTTATTAAGTTGCCAGTAAAAGGGAACACACATCAGACACATACCAATGGGTTACACCAACACGTGCTTGCAGAACTGGACTCACATGTAGTTTCAATGACCTCAGCAGGACCATTCACATGAGCACAGGGGCACGTGTGCAGAAGTATCTGTAGAATTATGGACCAGTTGTGCCTATAGCCAGCCCCCATATGATCTGTACGTTAAGGGAAAGCTTAGCATTTGAGGTCTGTTTCAAATTGTAAGCAGTCCTGCCACAATTAATCACAGCTTGGTTGAAAAAGCCTACTGCACTGAAATGACAACATGCATTCTGGGAAACTAACACTGTCATCTCTAGCCGCAACAAGTTTATTTTAAACCTCAGAACAATGAAGGTTTGTCACCAAATCCCTTGTCTGCTCTGTTCTTCTGAATGCAGCTTTCTAAACAAGAAAGAAGCAGATGGCCCAAAAGATGACAGGCTGAGAGAGCTGGGGTTGTTCAGCCTGGAGAGCAGAAGGCTCAGAGGAGACCTCATAGTGACCTTCCAGTACCTGAAAGCTGGGGAGGGGCTGGTCACAAAGGCTTGGAGTGATAGGACGAGGGACAATGGGTGTAAACTGGAGAGGGGCAGGTTTAGACTAGACATAAGGAGGAATTTCTTCACTAGAGAGTGGTGAGACACTGGCCCAGGTTGCCCAGGGAGGTTGTGGCTGCCCCATCCCTGGAGGTGTTCAAGGCCAGGTTGGATGGGCCTTGGGCAGCCTGATCCAGTGGGATGTCCCTGCCCATGGCAGGGGGTGGGACTGGATGGGCTTTAACGTCCCACCCAACCCAAACTATTCTATGATTCAATGATCATTTACCAAGGTTTTGATTTCTCCATCACCTTCTAGATGGAGATTCCCAAAACAACAATCCGTGTCTTCAGAAACAAAATGCTGTCTTAATGACTGACGCTATCAGGCCAATACATGGAACATAAACATGAAAGAACGCCCGTTCATCAGTAGTCAAGAACAGGGTATAAGCTACATGATGCAGTACCTTTCTATACATACTTAATTGCTGAACATTCACAACATGATTTTATTAACTACTGAATTAAAGTGTCTATTGGATTAATTACTGCATTTGAACTAATGCTGGCACCTCTTCAATTCTCTCTCCCCGTTCAGATTTTCCTTTTATAGAATTTTACTCACTTTACCTACACAGTTAAGTCCATCCTGGAAACTATTCAAAGTTATCTGATCATCTTGAATCATATGAAATGAACATGCAAATATTTGGTGTTTTTCAAGCATTTTTTAAAACTTCATCAAACTGAACTCCTTCTCCCTTTTTTTTGCGAGAAGATATTAAAAAAAAGAAAGCCTCTCCCAGGATTTAACTTACTAACCTTTTATAGTATCATGGAATGCCCTGAGTTGGAAGGGACCCACAAGGATCATCAAGTCCAACTCCTGTCCCTGCACAGAACAACCCCAACAGTTTTCAATAGAAACAATGTATTAATGAGAAACTCCTTATCACCTCTGCTTCAAATTAAGATCTTAGTTCTTATCACAGTCTGATACCGAATTCACTGCTAAAACCTGGCAAATAATTTCTCCTTTCACAGAGTTTTTCTGTGTGTAAAAGGAAATAAAAAGCTATAATTATATTATAAGGGCAGCAATTACAATGAAGAAATATTCTATGATCTAGAGCTCTTTCCTAAAGCCTGTCTTTATGTCAGAAATGTCAGATCTGTACAGCCAAGAAAGCTAAATCTGAACACTTTGCTCCAGAAGCACAGGCCAACCATCCAAGAATGAGTCGCATGATTTAGATGACCAGTCACCGCTCAAAAAGAAGGACAACCTGGCAGATGCTGGCTGGTGCGAGACCCTTCTTCCCTACCACAGCCTTGTCACGGCAGGCATCTGAGGACCATGCTGCTGTGTGGCCCTACCAGCCATAGTAGTACACACACAAGGCACCTACTGCAGCTCTAGCTATTGTGAATTTAGTAGGTTTGGCTAAAATAGTCATGTAGGTGAAAGACCAGGCAAGTTTCTTCCTGGAGGAGCCACAAACCTACAGCTTTCCCTACAGGATCTGCAATAGATCTTTGAGATATTTAATATTTGGTAGATTACTTGTTCTAACATATATTAATTCGTTGCCTGATAATTCAAAGAGCAAACACGTGCAGTAACTAAAAGAAAAAAATCCAACAAAAGATAAAATATGCAAATAGGAAAATGCATATTTGTTAAATAAGCAGATAGGGGCTGTGTGACATTTGCACACACGGCAGATTTCAGGACCTTTAGATATGAGAAGAGTCCAAAGTGATAAAAGACATTAAATTAATCAGATATGTTACTCCACACAAGGTTCTGACCCCTTCATGGCTTGGCATCAGCCTAAGATATCCTCCTAGCCCTGCCCCAGCCAGCGTCCCACACAGAGCCCATGAAAGCAAAAGCTGGTCACCCATGTACCACATCCACTGACCTGGAGGCTACTGAACAGCCTCAGCCCAGCTGGTGCCAGCTGCAGAGTTACCCTCAGTCCTGATGCAATGTCAGCATGAATTGGCAGTCAGTGAGTACGAGGCTCCTTCCACTAGCCTTAATTAATGGGTTTGGATGTTCATCATTTCCCAGCACCAGGCCTCCTACATCCACCAAAACATAGGCTATTTCAGGTTGGAAGGGACCTCAGGAGGTCTCTAGCCCAAGCCCAGGCTCAAACAAAGTTACTCAGGGTTTTATCCAGTCTTTCATCCACTCTGTTGCTTTCAGCAAGGCATACTCCTTCACTGGCAATCACCACCAGTGTTTCATTTCCATTGTCCACTGCGTGTTGCTGAGTCTTAGTGCCAACCACACGTTTTGCTGAGCTGCAGCTTGTACCCCAGTTATCTTTTTTTAACCACTTACCTATTATTTATACAGATTACAAAATGTATCATAGTATAGTTAGGGTTGGAAGGGCGTCTCCATGGGCGGGGACACCTCCCACTGGATCAGGCTGCCCAAGGCCCATCCAATCTGGCCTTGAACACCTCCAGGGATGGGGCAGCCACAACTTCCCTGGGCAACCAGGGCCTCACCACTCTCAAGCTGAAGAAATTCTTCCTAATGTCTAGCCTAAATCTGCACCTCTCCAGTTTATACCCATTCCCCCTCGTCCTGTCCCCAGAAGCCTTTACGAATAGCCCCTCTCCAGCTTTCCTGCAGGGCCCCTTCAGGTATTGGAAGGTCACTATAAGATCCCCTCTGAGCCTTCTCCAGGCTGAACAGGCCCAACTCTCTCAGCCTGTCCTCATACGGGAGGTGCCTCAGCCCTCCGATCATCTTCGTAGCCCTCCGATCATCTTCGTAGCCCTCCTCTGGACCCGTTCCAACAGCTCCATATCCTCCTTACATTGAGGATTCCAGAACTGGACAGAATATTCCAGATGAGGTCTCACAAGAGAGGAACAGAGGGGCAGAATCACTTCCCTCGACCTGCTGGCCACACTTCCTTTGATGCAGCCCAGGATACAGAGGATATAACAAGGATAAACGGAATCACTTGACACAATATGCTAATTCAAGAAGTTTACCATTTTACTTCAAATCAAAAACAAGAAAAACGATAAATTTAAATAAATGAAGGGGAAAAAGAACCATGGTTACAGGGAAAATATCACACAGGACATTTAGATACGTACCCGCTGCACAGCCAACCTATCTACAGCCTCAGCAAATATGCTGATACGTTAGAAGAATAAATCATTTCTTGTAGTCAATACTGAAGAAGTGTGGCCTTAAGAGGGATTTGCATGTTGAGAAGGTAAAGGACGAGAAGGATTTTCTACGCACAGGTGGGAATGTGAACCAGAGATGGATATCAAGGTAGGTATCATCAGCAGAATGGAGGGAGATATGAACCAGAAACCAAGTCTGAGGTAAATTCTGTAGGAAGAACATGACTTGCAACTGGTTTATTGCCTGCTCAGCATTTAAACCTAATGAGGGCACATTCCTTCAACACTTGGGGCTAGACCACACCTGTGTGCAGTGTCTTCTCAGCTGATTATACCTTCTCTCTACAGAGTGCATGATGTAGTCTCTTAATCTCATTCTCCTGACATTTTGCCAAGTAAGCACAAAGCTGGACAAGACAATGAAAACCTGTGATGGACAGGAAAAATTTTAACAGTGCAAAGCTTGATTTTTGCTTTGACTAAAGCTTGAAGAGGCCTCTGAACCTCACAGAAATGACTGTACATTCTGCAGCAATTGGAAAAATCAACCAGGATCAACATGGTGACAAGTGCCTTCCATCAGACTTCAGTCCCTTCTCAAATCATGGACTAAATACTTTGAAAAACCAAGGGTAGAAGTGGCAGGTGGAAACCCAACCTGTGCATTGCCTTTTTTAAACATATTACTCACGCACAGGTTAAGTCCTGGAACATTTTGTCATCGTAGTCAAAGTCAATGTAAAGAAACCAAATAATGTTCATGATTTTCAGCACATGCACATCTCCACACTGACTACCCTGGTTCAGGAAGATGTCCTCACATAAATAGAAGTGGGAATTCCACACCCAGGCTGAAGACAGTGGTTGAGTAGATTTCAAGCATATAAATGAAACTGAAGTTGTACCACAAATAATCTTCCTACAGAAATCACCTTGTGGCAAAGTGCTATCCTGCAAAACTGAAATAATGTTCTGAAATCTGAATTAAGATTGATATTTGAACACATGAAGCACTCCTGACACAATGTCAAAATACAGCAATTGCCCTGAGTTAGAAAGAAAGCAATAAATACTAAAAAATTCTTTTCTCTCTCTTGCCAGTACTGTCACATGAAAGTTTTCTGTTGTCAGAACACACTAATGGTTTTCAAAGTTCTGTTTTTGTTAAACTATGTCATGTGTTTTGAATGAGGAAGAATGAAATCTGCCAGCACAAAACTGTCTCAACCCCCGGGAAGACCAGACCAAGCAGGACAGAATCCCTGACAATTTTACACAAGAACTTCCATCTGCCTCACATCCCATAGCTGAAGAAGATCTCTAATTGATGTTGAACACTGTGACAGTTTCCATCAGATAAGGGTCTGTCCCCTTACACTCTCTCTATTCAGAGTCTTCTCAACAGACACAGCTGACCACAGATTTGTACTAATTTACTGGAAACAAACATAATCTTACCTATTAGTAAAATAATTGCCTGGCTAGTCTTTCACTCCACACATCCCTCCCAGCTTCCCATGGCTATATGAGTCCCTCCAAGCCGGCTTTTCCCAGTGGAAAGTAACATGTTCTTCCATGTCTTATTTCAGATGCTTCCCCTTTTAACAGGGCTGTAACCATCCCAATTCTACCTGTTAAACTGAAATTGTTTTACTGCTATTGAATAATACCTAATTCTGTAAACAAACGTGGAAACCAGCAACAATCCCTGGGGAAGGTTCTGCCCGTGACATGCAAAGCCTACCTGGACACTAAATTCATTTCAATGGCTTGGCTCTGGTGGTCTGTAAAACTCAAAAGGCCCTTAAATGCCGTGGGTTACCTAATCAATGAGTTAAAGTGATAATGCCCTACCTATGCGCATCTTGGGTGATAACAGGATAAGTATTTGGAATTGCTAACAGGTTAATTATCCAATGGTTCAGCTTTTCCTGACATGACTCACTCAGGGTAGCTCTTCTTGCATTTTGGACTGTACAAGCCCACCTTGTTCATGAGCATGTAATGCCACAAAGGCCAGAGGCAGGGTGTGAAAGAACACATTGGGGTACAAGAACCTGCTCTCTGATTCACTAGAAAACTTTACTGACACGATTTATATGGATGAGAAGTGAGCACTTCTAAGGACTCACCAGTGAAGGTCCAAGAAGGGTAAAACAATACTTACTTGAACCTCAGTGTGTGATGGAGTCGCTGGAGAATAGGCAGCAGGTGAGATCCTCTTCTTCTATCTCGGGTAGGTCTTTCATGGAGCCTTCTGGCCCTGACTTGCCTTCAGAAGATGCCAGATGACCCTTTTTCTTCTTTACAAGCAATTCCCGCTGAAGTCATCAAGTTACTCCTAGGACAGGGGGAAGAAAGTGAGAGAGAAATTTATTCCTATGTGTAGCAGGACTGTAAGGGTTGTGTTTAAATTAAATCCCACAGGAAAATGTTAAAGAGGTGCCTGTTTCTTGACACTGTACACAGAACACTTCAACCTCAGGTAACTGCATTTGGGGGGGAAAAGCCTTCTTTTTTTTAATATTAAAACCAACAAAAACACAAGTTGTCTTGGTAAATAAGGAGGTAAACCTCATTTAAAAGATTAAACACAGAGCAAAGTTTTCCCTTCTCTACCTTAAACAGTTCCCTCAGTCTCAAGACTGTAACAGTTTTCCAGTCAATTCTCCTGAATCATTCTTTTTTGCAGCAAAATGCACCTGTGGGGTCAAATGTTGCTGCCTTTGCGCTGAATACACTTCTTTTTCCTCCTAGGTAGACCTAACAACCTAGCCACCACCACCACATTCCCCCGGACGCTGTGGAATGTCCAGACACACATAATTCTACCCCAGTTCTTTGGAGAGACTATTTCCCTACCCAGACCTACCTAAAGAAAACACATCGAGTTATTCAAATATTTATTCCTAGATTCTGGAAGGTCAGACTGATCTCACTTCTACAGGTGTGAGTCCGGAGTAACGACAAACTCAGGATTTACACCCATGTGTTTGCAATCAGCATGAAGTCACTCAGTGAGCATCTATCGTCAGAATAGTTTTGCACGCATAAAGCACTGCAAGACAAGCTCAGGAAGCAAAGAAATAATCCAGGCCTTATCCTGATGCTGCATCAGTATTCAGCAGCCGTTTCAGTGGGACAGCTCAGTATTTACACTGGAGTAAGGAAAATCAGGATTAGGCACCATCTGTCTCCAAGTCAAGCAACCAGAATCGCTCTACACATTTGAATCCTCTTCCCCATTTGTTTAATCTCTTACACATTCCAGGTTTTCTATTCGGCCCCAGTGACAAAAGATTTTACAAAATGACAGTCCGGAGTGAGAGAACAGAAATGACAACCTCTGACAAAAGGGATCCCAAACTTTTATCAACGACAAGTGCTCCCTTCCACACAGCCACAGGGCTGCAATGGTAAATATAAGGCAGATGTCGAATGGAAATTCAACATTGTGCTCCCAGGGTGGCCCCGGCTGCCTTCAGAGGTTGATTTAAAACAAGGCCAGAGTTCTTTCATCATCTCTTCAAAAAGTTTCAATTCTAAAGATATTCCAAACAGACCCTCGCTTGACCTAGAACTTGGCAATGCAAGACAATATACATGTGTAAAAAAAGACTAATACGGAGAATAAAAGGCAAAGCAAGTTGTCTGTAGGATGGAGTAAGAGAACTTGTTCATCAAACCACTCATATTTCAGCATTCTGAGAGTTAAAAGTGAATTCAGGTGAATATCTTTCCCTGTTTCTTTCGAAGTTAAATTCACACAAACATTTCTCGATTGGGAGACTCGGACAACTCAAATACAACCAAACCAGGAGCTTAACTATGCGACAGTTTAAGGAGTATTTCTCTGCACGCTGCTTTAAGACTTAAACCATATTTACATCTGTGAAATCACTCTGCCTGTTATTATTAGACATGATAAAATAGCACTAGACGTTTGCAATGGCTTAGATATTCAGACCCAAAAAGCACATATTGGAATGGTCTGTAGCGTTTGCTTTTTATAATTTCTGATAATATAACAATAGCTCAGTCAAAGTAATGTAATAATAGACTTGTAAAAATGAAATTCCAAACTGCTAAGTATAGTGTACAATTAGGAAAGTAAGCATAAATCTAAAAAAGATGTTCATATTTACAAAAGCATTTAAAAGCATAAACCAAATTGCATTTGCTTTTCTTTTACTTTGTTAGTTTTTTAAGAGGAAAAAAAAAATCCTGAAAGTGAAATTACTGGGTTATTTACAATTTGAATAGGTAAATATGTATGTATTCTGCTTGGAAGCCATATTTGAGAAATAATTTCTTTTTCTGAACAATTTCATCTCAAACACAGTAAACCAAAAAACTTTCTGAGGCCACGACTTTGTAACCTCCCTCAAGTTTTGAACGCCGGAAAAGCTGGCCTGTTCACACAAGACAATCAAACACAGACTTAAATGTCAAGTGAAGCCCTATTATACATTTTTCCCTCCACAAAAGGAAGAAATTGTGACAAGATTTTACTTTTGGATGACCTGACAAACCAGCATCTCCTGGCACGACCAGGACAGTCATTCCCCCTTCAATTCCCAGTACAAGATTCTATCAGCTCAAACACAAACCTCATTCTGCACTGAGAAATTTTCACATAAAACCAACTTGCAAACAGTCTCCCCGGCCTTTTGAAAAATCATTTTCAATGGCTTTAAAACATAAAATATAGATGAATGAAAGAATGAATGAATGGACAGCTCGAGAAACGCTTTCAGTCATGCTTCCTTCCCCCACCCCCCTTAAAATTGAAAAGCATCAGTATCCAAATAGCAACAGGAAATTTTTACCTTGTGGCTAAATAGCTTACTGTTCACTTTGCAGCTGCCTCTATTTTTTGCTGGGCAAAAACACCAATACAAAAGTCTTTCCTAAGAAACCAAGCTTTTAACATAAGGGCAGCGACAAACGCAAACCTACAAAGAATTTTTTCCCCCCATCCCGTCGTTATAATTCCTAATTTTGTGGGATGTATTGCTGGGCTGTTTATCATAACAGTGTGCAATAAAAAGGACGACTAACTCTTGCAATTTTCTCCCTACTCCTCCCCTTGACAGGGGCCACTGATAGGGAAAGAGGCTCGGAAAAGCAGAGCAGTGAAAGGCTAAGAAACAATAGGCAACCATGGCTTTGACAATGCAGCCCTGAACCCTTTTTGCTCCCGCTGTGACACTTGCATTCAAGAGCAAGGGCGGCTGCCATCATAAGAATGGACAATGGCATGAGGAATACAAGGGAGAGGGGGGATAAAAAAAAAAAAGGAAATCAGATGAATTCAGAGCTAAGATGGCAGAGCTCTCACCTTTTCCGCTTTTTTCGAGTAATCTGGATGGAGACGTCCCGCAGAGAAGAGATAAAAAAGGTGTGCTGAACTGTTGGATGGTTCTGAAGACTTCTGCATTTGCAAACGCATTTTAGAACTATTTGTAGGGGTATATATGCTGCATGCCATCTCTCTGTCTCTGTCTCTCTCTCTCTCTCTCTGTCTCTCTCTCTTCTGTTTTATGTCCTGCTATCTCCATCACACACCTCTAATAGTATGAAGACTTTCTGCCCATGTAAGTAAGTGAGAGTGTGCGTTCCTTAATGTTTGAATCAAGACACACGTCTGCATGCATTTCTAATCTAAGGAGCCTATAGCAGTTACTACAACTATCAATTAGTCAGCAATAGCTTGAGATCCCCATGTGTCTGGGTGAACAAAGGTGAGAAACACATGCAAATAGTACTACAGCACCTGGGTCACGTACAGTAACCTAGCTAGCAACAAATAATTGCATTTGTTTCTGTCTTTTCTATGCTTCTGGTTCATTGTTATGTAATGTTACAGGTTATTAATGTGAATAGTAACACAATTAGACATGGCATTGTATATTTTCATTTGAGCAACACAATAAAAGGAAATTAAGCTTAACTAGATCGAAATAAATGGTGACTTAAAGGCTTTAAACTAAAAGATGCTTGTATCTGTTGCAGTGCTTCCATTTCTTGATCAATTGTTCCCGAGTTAAAAATTCAAATGATGGAGATGTATTTGGTCATTTCATATATATTAGATAAGAAACTGATTATACCAGAGGAGACAGAGGATGCCTAATTTCCTGAAGTTAAGTCTATAAAAGAGGGTAAGCTAAATCTGTTACTATTTTTATTAATTAAGCGACTGTTACTTTTAAGATCATTTTAAGGGTGTCTTTGCAGATGCTTTGCACTTAAGCCAAACAATTAAGAAGATACAGTACCTTTTACTCTCTCCTTCTTCTTAATCTCAAAAAAAAAAAATGAGCTTTACCTCTAAAAACTGTCAAAATGGACTAAAAAACCCCCAAAAATAATGCCCTGAACAAAATAAAAAACAATAAAACAAGAAAGCTCCAATATCCAGCACCACCCTGACTCCACCACAAGAAACGACAGAGCGAGGTTGCTATCCATGAGCAGAGAGCATTTCAAAGATGACAACACAGTTTGTGGACAATGTTATTTACACAGATTTGATAAGAGCGACTACGGCTCCAAACTGTAATTTAATTTGCAGAAATTACACCCCGTGTTTCGAAGTGCAGGGAACTCGTAAAATTAAGCAGTTTGACAGAAAGAGTTGGTTGCTGAGAAGGATGCATTTTTTCCTCACCTACACTATACTCGCAGAGTCCTGCAAGGATGCACACTGCACATCCCTTTACTGTTAGCTCTCTTTCGACTTCTATCAGCTTCCACGGAAGGTTGATCAGTGACACCAAAGGAAAAATAGTCCTAATTTTGGACTTGAAGAAACTGTAGGGTTTATTTAGCTTTAAACAGCTTAAAGAAAAAAAAAATAATCTTCAATTTAAAACAACAGAAATAACTCCTTAAAGAACTCACCAGCTCCCTCACCTTTTAGAGCAGGCTAGTGGCTAAAAGATTACAGCCGGCCACTGCTAACAACAGAGAAGGTGCTCACAATGAAGCAAGATTAAAGAAAACCTGCAGTAAAACAATGTCTTTGCCCAGAGAAGCCCTGAGTGCAAGCGTCCCAGAGCAAAATCAAGCAATAACGGGCTTTAAAAGAAACGGGTGTTGTGCTGACCCGTCATGCAGTTTCATTTCCAAACTTAGCTGTTGGGAATTGCAGGCACTATGGAGACAGAAGATTTCCAATATGCCAAGCGCAGAGTTTATCGTAGGCTCTCAGAAAAGAAAGACAGCGCACAGAGGACCAGCACAACACGGAGAGCAGTGGTTGGCTTTGCAACTCCACCAGAAACAAATCCCGCTTGCGGTCCCCGTGCCAGAGGTCCCACCAGACAGACAAAAGCATCACAAAAACTACAAAATAATCTCACCCTTCGCCGAACAATGAGACCTTAAAATATACGTACACAAGGGTATTACATGCAGAATAGGCAGGGGGAGGGGCGGGGGGGGATGAGAGCAACATTTCCCATCAATGCATTTTATTTCTTAGTGTCTGAAAAGGCTGTTTCCCACTTTAATGTGAATTACTCAACGCTTTTATCGGGCCGGTCTGTTGCCTGTGAATGTACATCTCAGGTGAAAAGGGGCATTTGTTTAGGAGTTCAAACAGAAAACTAATCGCTCGATACTTATCTGGGGGTGAAAAGTAGTTAAATAGAACAGGAAAGGCTGTAATCATTCCCGTGGCTACCTATCCACTACTACCGCTTGGGCAGACAGGTCCGTCAGACAGAAAGGGAGCTGAGGGAGGAAGCGGGTGAGGCTGGAGCACCAGATAATTTATTTTACTACTGTATTTTATGTCCAATTCCTCTAACTCCTAGACCGAGTCCTGACACCATCGCTCCTTCAAACATACCGCATTCTGATAAAGTAAGTCGGCTTGCTTTAAAACCAACAGAGGAACAGACACCACTAATCAGATGTAATGTAATCGAGCGCTCTTCTTCATCTAATCTGTCTGCTCTGTGTAATCTTGCTATTCTACCAGCTCCAGCATTCGTAATAGGCATGACATTGATTCAGAGCTCGTGTAATGTTATTTCAGTATTTTATTTTTAAATGAGGCCACAATTTGGGTGGCTACTTGGCATTCCAAATTCTTCATCAACTTTGAAAACGGTCCCAGCTGTAAAGCAAAGCTGATCGGCACCTTTTACACTATGTTTTAATTGCTAGGTTTCCTAATGTCACGGACAAATCTCAAAGCACGCCATAAAATTTTAAACAGACAAAAGAGCAACAGGAATTTAACAACTGAACTGTCCAGGATCAACAGCAAAAAATGAAAAGCACCAAGCTATTTGATAAGATCTGCCTTCGGACAGTCTAGAAAGGAATGAAATCTCACCGGCGTACAACTTTGATATATATTTATATTTCTAAAACACAGACTGCCTCCCTTCAAAACAAGCATTTAAGCAATGTCCACCTAGGTTTCCCCAAAAGAAAAACTCATCTTATTTTACAGGACAAGCAGGATTCACAGATTAAGGGACAAATCAGTCTGCTAAGTAAACAACATCAGTGGAAAGAACAAACCAATCTTCTCACACAAACAAATATATTTGAATGCAATAAAAATGTTCACAATAGTTACATGATTAAAGCAATTGTTTTCTTCATTTAAGGCCTTACCATTGGAATAATTTAAAATTAAGTGAGAAATATCAGCCCCTCGGGTTTTGCAGAGGAGAATTAATTTGTAGAAATAGTTCTGATTTTTTGTTATTGTTTTTTTTTAAACATAGCTATTTTCAACGTTGCAAGATAAAGCCCTCTTTTTTTTTTTTCAATTTTATTTTAAGAATAGACCCCATTTAGGATTTCACATTGTAAATCTCCCTATGTCTGAATGCTGTTACAAGGTTTGACAATGAAAGAATAATTCATGTCAGACAAAAAGAGCCCTTCAATCAGCTTCATGCAGCTTTTCTCCTGCAGGGCTATGCCAAAACGAATGTGGAATCCTGAACTGAACCATCCATCACATTTCCCGAGTCTTTCAATTAATGACACTGCAATCAGATCGATGGCGTGTAATAAGAAAAGAGCTTTGCATTTCTATACCTATTAATTCGCTGAGTAACTCCACTGGTAAAATGTGACCAGAAAGGGAAAAGAAAAGAAAATTTCATCCTCCTAGCAAGATTTTTGGGGATGTTTAAGCCACTCTGCACAAGCCTCGGTTCCATATCCCTGCCTCACGCCAAATCCTGAGTGCTCAAAATCACATAAGATTTTTTTGTTTAAAAGCAGGGCAGTCTCCCTTCCAGACAGGTATTTTGTCCATGGAGCACTAAGTGTTTTCTAGATTATAAAGGAGCCTATTTTTCTTACAGGCTCAGACTGGGCAACTCCCACCAGACTCCTGTTAGCCAGAATCGTCCTCTAGGCAGTGTGAGCCATGAAGGAGCGCAGACACTTACAGGACAGGACTCTGCAGACTCGTTCTCCGGTGCGAAGGCAGTAATTAGTGACCAAATTTCCAGATCACAGAACATGCCAAGGATGGAGTTACTTCACGCAGTGATTAACCTCCAACAAAACAAGGTGGGGGAAGAGAGCTAGGCAGGGGGTGAGGGCAGCCGGGACAAAAACCGTCTACCAGCAACCATGGGATGAAATTAGAGTGACCTCACATCAGTGAACTGGCATAAGATTTTGGATCGATGACAAAAATTATCGAGGCTTTGCAGAAGGGAGCTGCCAAACACATTTCAACCCCCTTACTGCAAATGCTGTGGGTATTGTTTGGAGAAGCCGAACACTACAGGAAAGAGAAAACTGTGATTAACCAGAGTACTGCGATTATTAATAAAGGTTTAATTCAGAATTTTCTGTTCTTTTAAAAGATAGATTTTTGGCCTTAAAATGCCTGACATAAAATACCCTCTCTTGAATACTGCACGGCCGTGCATTTCCTAAAATGCTACCAAGTCTCCCATTACTGGGTCACACAGGGAAATAAGAGCTCAAACCAAAAGGCTTTATAACCCCGTGGCTGACGAGCAGCTTAGAAGGAAGGAGGGATTTGGAGGACCTCCCAGGAGACAAGGTGGGTCACAGGCAAGGAGAGACACATCTCGCCTACAGAAATGATCTGTTATGTTGCCTTCGACAGGAAACTGGACGAGAGCTGCCCCTGCCAACATTAACCCCTTCCTCTGGATCAGGTGAAGTATTCAAATCACCAGTGCTGACACTTATTTCAGCCCCCTTGGCTTTCCCTTAAAAGAAAGAAGCTGCAGCTGCAATAGGAGATGGACTCAGGTCAAAACCTACCAAAAGACCTTCTGCGAGGAGCAGACTTTCAGTGAGGTTGTGCATTTTGGAAGTCTTCAGAAAGGAAAAGGAAACCTCTATGAGAGAAAACAAGAAATGGAACAACAGAAAAAAAAAGGGAAGGTTTTGAGATTCACTTCAATCCTTTCAAGTACCAAAGGGTGCTTTTAAAGGATAATTTCTGGCTTTGCCTCATCATCTTTTATGATCAAATTTCAGCAATTCTGAATTTCAGCAGCACCTCAAAAGAAAGCCTTGGTAGTGCTGCAACTCAACGTACTCATCCATGCCATACAGAGTCAGACACTGTAAGCCTCTGGGCTGAGGAGAGGAACTGAAAACACCACGGCAATAAGTGAAACAGGACAATGCCCATGAGCTGACTTGCAAAATATCTGCAACGAAAGCACAGCGAGACATGCCCACTTGCTGTCAGACAAAGAACAATAAAATAAATCACGTAGAAGGAAAGATAATTTACAAATATACCATGAGAGCTGCATGCAGGATAAAGAAATAGGAAAAAAGAAATCCAGGATAAGAAACTTGTAAAACTGAAAGAAATCTTGACTAGGAAGCCAAATGCAAAATATTTATATCGCACATCACTGTATCTTGCCCTCTCAATGGAGCATGTCAATGCACACAACCATAGGGTCCAGGATCCCACTGCATTTTAGAACAGCAGGTTACACGGTTGCAGCACACATCCCTCAGTGACCTCCAAGGTACGATAAGCCACTCAGGCTAGAAGTCAGCCCTGACCGCTTCTCCTAGCTTACAGGACACCAACAACAGCCACAACTCATTTTTATGCAGATGTCAGCATCCATACACAGGGGGATGCTTTTAAACCCAAGCAGGGTGTGGGAGTTGAGGAGGCTCTTTCTGACGTTATACAAGATTCTCACAGTGAATATGTGACTGGAGATTTACAGCTCTGAACAGTGCCCTGCACTGTCCAGTTGCAAAGCACAGTATGCGCTCCACAGCTTAATAATGTACAAATGTCTTGTCTGCTAGCGGGTCAGGGAGAGGGGAGAAAAGGGTGCCTCCTCGAGCCATTATTTCAGCGCTGGCTGCCTTCCAGGAGCTAACAGAGCTTCAGAAGGCTCAGGCAGGCTTGCTTACATCTGCTTCCCTCTGCTGTAGCTGCAGACAGACTTGCACACTGCTATTTGCTTTCTTTTTTTTTTTCTCTTTAAAAATGGGTTTGGACAAGCTTTCAGTAAGTATTCTCAGGGTTCTTTTCCTCATCTCTCAAAGGAGCTTTGGGAGCGCCCACTGCAAATGAATTTGATAAAGAGAAGGCTTCTGTAATTGTTTGTCTTGTTCGGTGGCTGGGGCAACGGCAGAACCTGACCTTGCGGTAATGCATGTGTCCACAAAAGCTGTGGAGCCTCTGTCACCTCCTGTCAACAGAAGTCAGCTACCTGTCCTGCTGCCACTCAGGCACAGAAAAGATCCAACTGTCCAAAGTCATGCCCAAATGTAAGCTTTGGGACTTAAACCTTGTCCCTTGTGGTGGGACGCATTTCTGGAAATGCGAACATCCATCTACCGAGGTCTTGGGTTCAATCCCTACTGATCGCAACATTTAAATAATGTCATTATTCAATCTCCTTCTTTCTACGGAAATAGTAACTAAAAAGATACCTTCAGGAGGCTCCTGGTGTTCTAGCACATGATTAATACTACAATTAAATTTCGGCATTAAAATAATCAATTCAAGAAGGGACACAGGAAGTCAGCCTCCACCTATAAAAACTCCCCTGTGTCTCCTTATCTAGGAATCCTATCCTTAGCTTTCCCCAGGTCCCCAGTTCAAACCGCAGCATCGCAATCGCTCCTTTCCATTAAAATCAAAGCAGGAATATTGCAGTACCTGCATTTTACAAATATTTATCTGGTAACACAATATTATTTAAAGGTAAATAAGAAAATCAAAGGAAAATCTGAAGGTGAAACCATAGATTCAAAGAATGAGTTGGGTTGGGAGGGACCTTTAAAGATCACCTAGGTGCTAAAATATTCTGTGGATGTGCATGGGATTACAAGGCTGGAAGAGGTCAGACATGGTTTAAATTCTCAAGTAAGGGTGGGGATTGCCAGAAGAAGCAGGGATGTGTATCAGGACAATTCTACACGTCATAGGCTCCTAAACAAGACAGAAAGGCACAGAGTCCTTTTGAAAGGACAGTGCGTTGCCACTGGAATGAAAAAAAAGATTGAGGAGCACTGCTTTAGGAGTCAAAGATCAGGGTGGAGTGAAGTGAGGAAGGGGGTGATCCCAACTTCACATTCCTCATGATGCCATGGATGAAAAGGAAAAAGAGCACTTTAGTTTTGTTCTAGGCTCTCTCCACCAACTGATCTCATCCTTGGATAAAACAATAGAATCACATATACAAATATTGGCAGCTCTCAGCCTTGTTTTTCACTGCAAGCCCAAAGGGCACACAGCAGTGAAATTGCAAGCTCTTCTGAGCATGCCTAATCAGCTCTGCCTGCCAGGTTTTCAATCTCTGGTGGCCAGTTATGTTCCCAATTTATACAAAAACGCAGCTTCTAGTCTGTGTGGTGTTCTGAGGACAAGCTCCAGTCCTCAGGCCCATCTGAAACAGCAGAACACCATGCATAGAGGGAGGAGGCACAGAAAGGATTGTATTAATTGGTCTTTCTTGATGTCCCTGCATGGAGCTTTGTGAAAACAGCTTTACGATGGATTTATTTTTCCATTGCACCTCCTGGAGCTATAGCCTTAGAGATATAGCACAGAGGGTGGAAGACGAAACCACACTAGGATTTGTAACTGCTCCACAAGTCAGTGAAATACAGAGGATGCTCCATAGCAGAGAGCAAGAACAACCCTATGGACTCATCAGTCCCACCCTGCTCAGAAAGGAGTGGACAATATCCCATCATCACCCAGGCAGATCCAATTAGCTCTTGTTCTCTCATTGAGGCACTTTCTGAATCATTTAATTAACACCAATAATTTAGTAGTGCCAACTTGTTTTTAAAGGACAAGTGCCTTTTTTCTTTTTCTCTTTTCAAGAGTTGTGCTTGTGCCTACAGATGCTATAAAGATTTTCAGAAATATCCAATAAATGGGCTCTATTTTTTAAAAAAAACCCAACAAACAACCCCTCCACCGCATCTTCCAACAAGTAAATTACTTTTAAAATATCAGCATTACACATCTAGAAATGATATAACTCCTATAACTTCTGATGGAAAAAAATGACCACCCGAACTATTCATGTAGTTGCCCTCTGCAATGAATGAAGAGAACAACACTTCCAATAGGCAATTCAGCTCTTCCTCACATAGTATCTAAAGCAACTAACGTAATTCACTCTCTGGACGTGCCCCCTTCTCTCCATCGGCTGGAAAGACATCCTGACTGACCAGCATTGCCCTAAACTACCCATTTAACACTAGACAAGATTAATCTTCTCTGAAGTGCCTAGCCCTTGGGATTCCCTGCAGCGATGTAGCAGCCTAAAACTGATAAAACTCTTGAATATCCTACATCATGTGAAAACAGCACAATTCAAAAACCCTAGGCAGTATCTCAAATGTCCCACATGACTTTTTGACACACAAACTTATGTGTCTCATGCATTCCTCTAATATCTCAGGAGCGGAAACTTGTGAGGAAGAGGTTATGGGCAAGGCTATTTATGTTACTGAAGCAAATGTCTTCTTAATTTCAAATGCCTAATCATTTTCTTGTGTCTTTTACCCTGGTGCTCACCTTCTCACTGTTCTTCTATCTCTACTGTACTCATATACATGCAAGCACACACACATATATACATATATATATATGGTCTTGACAGATACGGTGATAAATCCTGCAAAAAGGAGCTTAATCTTAAATAGTGCCAGGATCCAGAAAAGAAAAACTCTATTTACATTTCCGTGGGCTAAGAAATAAGTCTTACTCACTCAGAAGCTGAGAAGTGGGATAATTTGAGCTACTATCAGATGCTTATCAGATTTATGTCAACGGTTAGTCAGCCTTAACTGCAAACACAGACATATCAGTGTTCTTGTAAGTCAGCTGCTGCATGTTTTAAAGGGACATCACCTCTTCTCCAAGAGTACATTAGTCACATGTAAACTGTTGAACCTGGAGAAATAAAACTTTCCCAATGGTCACAGTAGTTACCTTATGGAAGACTTTATTACCCTTACATTAGCCTGTAAAATTACCATTATTACTGAACTCAAAAATAACCACTGGTGTTTCGACTCAGCAGCCTGCTGCAGCAGAATACAACAGGCTGACCGTGCACTGCAAGGTTGATTCATACCTTCAAAGGCAGAATACAAGGATTATATACTGCTTTGGCTCACCAGAGGATGTGCACGAGTTTAAATAACTGTGTATTAGAGTTCAAGACTAACAGATTTTTGGTTCCCATCAAAGTATTCTGAGACCTATTATACTTGAAGTAGATTTATCAAAACTTTACATTCTGGTGAAAATCTGATACGACTAATGTCCTCTAAACACTTTTTGGCATCTAAGCCCTTGCACAAAAAAGATGAACCTACAGAACACACAGCGAGACTGAACCCTTCAATCTACCTTCATCCCCAAAGGGATCAGAGACCAGCTGCACCAGAAGAGTTTCATACAACTCACTGTGTTTCCTAGACACTTTTATCCAAACACTAAAACTGGCTACTGGGCTATCGTATGATTTTCCAAGTTTTAACAATCCAGTTTCTTTTATGGATTCACCTACAGAATGTGTGGCAAGAAGATCATAGAACGGTTTGGTGGGAAGGGACCTTTAAAGCCCATTCAGTCCAACCCCCTAGCACAGAGCAGGGACATCTTCAACTCCATCAGGTTGCTCAGAGATCTGTTCAAGCTGGCGTGGAATATTTCCAGGGAAAGAGCTTCTACCACCTCCCTGGCCAACCTGTGCCAGTGTTTCACACCCTCATTATCAAAAGTTCCTTCCTTACATCCACTCTAAACCTCCTCCTTTTTGTTTAAAACTAGTTCCCCTTGTCCTATTGCAATAGGTCCTGCTAAAAAGTTTGTCACCATCATTCTTACAGGTCTTCTTTAAGTACTGAAAGACCATGACAAGGTGCTCCAGCCCTCTCATCATTTCCGTGGCCTCCTCTGGACCTGCTCCAACAGGTCCATGTTGTTCCTGTGCTGAGGGCTCCAGGTGGGCTATTGCCAGAGCAGAGGGGCCGACCTGCAGGCCATGCTGCTTCTGATGCAGCCCAGCATACAGGTGGCTTTCTGGGCTGCAAGTGCACATTGCCAGCTCATGTCCAGCTTTTCATCCACCAAGACCCCCCCCAAGTTCTTGGCAGGGCTGCTCTCGATCCCTTCAGACCCCAAGGCTGTGTTGCTACCAGGAGTTATCCCAAGCCAGGTGCAGAACCTCACACTTGGCCTTGTTGAGCCTCATGAGGATCACACGAGTCAACTTCTCAAGGTCCCTCTGGATGGCATCCTGTCTCCCAGGTGTGTCAGCCGCACCACTCAGCTTGGTGTCACCTGCAAACTTGCTGAGGGTGCGCTCAATCCCACTGTGTCATTGATGAAGATATTAAAGAGTACTGGTCCCAGTGCAGACACCCCTGAGGGACAGCACTTGTCACTGATCTCCAACGGGACATTGAGCATTTGAGCACTACCCTCTGGATGCCACCATCCAACCAATTCCTTGTCCAATGAACAGTCCACCCAAGATGATACCCTAAAAAACAGCGTTACCAGTCTGTAACTGGTGTTACCTGTGAGCTTGCTCAGACCTCAGAGAAAATGTCTTTGGCCTGTAATCCAAGCTCAGTATAAGCGAGTAGTTTCACTAACAGTAGAGAGGTTTGGGCCCATTTTCACAATTAAAAATCTGGTAAAACGGAGCCTGCAGAACTGAAAAAAACATACACAAACCGTGATCAGAGATTCAGGTTTCTAAACTGCACTGAGGTTGCAAAAACAAATTGACATCAACATATGGGGAAAGTCTGAAGTTGCAGCAAACATTTGCATATGTGAGAAACCTTGGTGTGTAAGAGTCCCATTAAATTTAAATGCACAATGCACAAGATTAAAGTTACTCAGAGGCCTTAGTGCTTGCAAGATCAGACCCTGAGATTTCTCTATGCAGTAACAGTTACCTTAGGTATTGCATTAATATCTATAAACAGCATATATAAATACAAATCAGATGGCAGCTGCAGTCTTACTGAAGACAAACAAAAAGATTGGAGTGCTGGGGGAGGTTATAAAAATTTCCATGATGGCCATTTCCAACGCCACATATTTGGGATTATCATCCTGCTCAAACTGCAGCTATTTTTTCCCCATACACAATGCACACAAATATACAATAGAACGAAAAAGGCAAAGAAATGAATTTGAGAAAGAAGAGGAGGACAATACTGATTGTCTCAGTATGGGGAAAATTGCTTCAAAATGGACAGATTGCCCTTACAGAGGAGCGAGTGACAGTCTGGAGTACAGCAACCTCCCACCCCCCTCAGATTCCTGTGAAAAGCCTGATATGCTCTATTTAACACTTAAGAAAATTCACTAGGGAATAATGACCTCTAATTTCTTTTGGCTAATGTGATCTTCATCTGTGCTTCCGTTAATCTCACTCTGAAGATTTCAGGGTACTTTTTACTAGCGACTGACTCACTCTAGCTGCCCAGTAGTTAATCTGCTCAGATATTCCCCTAAATAACCATCTGCTCTACCTTGTATTTGTTTCACTTTCAGACTATCTTAGTTCTTGGTCTGTCTTGCTGGCTTATTCAGCACTCTTTAAATTTCTCCTCTGGCCTTACGTCTGGTTGCTTATGTTTTGGACAGACAATAGAGGTGATATAGGCCATTATTCATGAGAAGCTTCAAGTGTAACGTGAGAAACATCTCATCTCCTGACCCCTGTTAGCATAAGAATTGCTGATAAAATTCTGGACTGAAAGAGAAGAACCTTCTGGGAAAATTATTGGCAAAAGTTTCACTTGAGAGATGTGTTTTGTAAGAAGAATCCAGATTAATTCCCTGCCTAAGGATCAGATCTAACTCCTAGTGCAGTTACAGGGAATCTAGAGAGGCATTGTGGGACAGACCATACACGCTAGTGAGATTTTAGAGAAGGATATTCTTTGGCATTCCTTCAGCTCTGTGCTATTGCTTTTATTTTTTTATCCAAGGATCACAAAATTATTTGCATACTTTAGTGAACTAAAGCCTCATAATGTTCTGCGAGAGGGTGTAAATGCATTTCTGCTGATTCTACATTTGGTTCACCCTAAGTTAAAGACTGAAGAGACCTCCTCGGATCATGCATTTTCATGCATCATCAAATTACCAAGTTTTAAACCAATTTCAACTGATTTTATCAGAGTTACCACTGAAAGATATCGGGTTACGCAGTGGAGATATCACACATACTGCAAGCATAGTGTCTGTCAAAGGCTCATCAGACACTAAACTCAGAGTACACCTGGTCACAGAAGGCAAATTTTAGTAACAGTAGAGCATTTATCTGCAATTTAGAAGCAATGGCAGGAATGGATCCATCCTGCTGCCTTTTCCTCCTTAAAACGCTGTATCAATCCCAATTAGACTCACAAAGTGTTTATGCTGTTTGTACTTCCACTGGGTATTATTTCACTCCAAAGTTGGCATACTTGGCATCAGTAGGGTTGCCTTAGCAGAAGCAGAGCACTAAGTCTATCAATTTAATTGATACTCTGTATGTAGACAAGATAATATGGCATATGACAAAGTGGCAAAGAGATGTCCAGTCTGTCCATTCACACCTTCAGCTTTAGCTGGTGGAACTGCACAAACCAAAATTGAGATCGTTTATGTGCCGATTCACCGTACAATAACAGACTACAGGACATTACTGAAGGTGTTCAAAAAGCATGTAGACATGATACTGCAGGACACGGTTCAGTAGGCATGATGGTGTTGGGCTGACGGTTGGACTGGATGACCCTCGATGTCTTTTC
Source organism: Cuculus canorus (assembly GCF_017976375.1). Classification (NCBI taxonomy): domain Eukaryota; kingdom Metazoa; phylum Chordata; class Aves; order Cuculiformes; family Cuculidae; genus Cuculus; species Cuculus canorus. Next base: position 7,903,660 of record NC_071423.1, read on the forward strand.
CAACCTTGATGATTCTATGAAAACTTGTCATATCAGAGCACCACCATTCAATCCACAAATACTTAAAAGGTTGATCATGCATCCAAACTCAACATCAAACTGGCACAGATGGAAAGGATTCCAATGAGTCACAGCAACTTGCAACAGATGGTCCCAGTCCATCTAACTGGAGCCTGAAGGATTTGTCATCCAGCTACAGAGCCATGCATGGGATTCAAAAGGCAGGTGCACTCCCAGGGTAGCCTCTGTGCCTCCACTGCATGATCCCAGACATGAAACTGGGATGACTAGCTCAAATCTGAGGTGAACACAGGCCAGCAATAGAAGGGGATCAATATCCCCCTTAAGATTTTCAAACGCATTGGAGCCCAATTCTGACAAGTAATTTAAATGCTCAGCAGCACAAAGCTGCGAATAATAATTCACATATTGGGAACCTACCCCAAATCACGTCCAAAATGCCCCAACCTCTGCCATTAATAATACGCGAGCACTACAATTTTAACATCCTTATGTACCATACTGTTTAAATCTAATCACATTCATGATGGGGAGGTGCTACCTTCACCCTCTTACAATTGAGTGAAGAGAGATGCAGAGGTGCATAATGCGACCCAGGATATAAATTATGTCTGTGTTAGTCACAGGCCACAACAGTTCCCAGCTTTCAGGTGAGTTTTAAGTGCACTAGATCTTACGGGCTGTTTTGATTCAGCACAAACCAAACCAATACTTCTTTAAAGGGAAAGTATTAAATAAATGGCAAACAGAAAACCAAATGGGCAATTAATATCCTTGGATGGATTAAAGGAAAAAATCTACATTTTCAAACACACTATTCCAAAACAAAATCTAAACATACTGAGAAACGTTTGTAGATGTTCAAACTGCTAATGGCATGCAAGAGGCTTATCTTTCAAATATCATAGGTCAACGAAAAGTAATATGTGAGTTTCCAAATGCTCCTCACTTGGCTGATCCATCAATATGATAACTAATACATACTTAAACTCCTCAATGTAGTCCCTGAAATTAAAACAGCCAGATAGCACAGAAAGAGCTTAAATAACCATTATCAATGGATTTCAGATAAAAATCAAGAAATAATTTCAGAATGATCACCCAACACAATCAAATGAAATAGCTTTGGAAATGGGTCAGGGAAGTGTGAGCCGGCAACCAATTACATTTTGTATGCAGAAGCAGTTCAGCAGCAAAGCCTCCCCAGATTAAAAGCCTGACAAAGTTGGCCTAAGCTACACTCCTCAGTAATTAATGGCAAAAAATCCCCTGCAGTAAACTAACAACTTTCTGCTTACCAATGGTGTTCGTGATGCAGTAGATGTTTGCTCAGAGACAAGGTGTGTGTAGATGCTGCACCTTTTCTCTCCTGGTTTTGGGAGAGCAGGGGTGGGTACTTAGTGGTCCCTGTGACCTCCCAATCCACACAGGGCAGGACACAACCCCCTCCTTCACCCGTAACGTGTTCCCAGCAAACGACAGCACTGGAGGCAGGACTGCTGGGCATCCCTGTGCCAAGAATGAGCTCACAGGAGCTCAGGATGGCGGTACCATCGTTTTGCCTGCACAACCAGGGCAGCCCACAGCACAGCAGTGGCTCTCCTGGCACAGGATGTTTTGACATACATGTTGAGTTAGGAAAGCTGACTACCTCTGTGTTAAAGCTTAAGGGAGGAAAGACAAAAAAAACCTGGAATGCTTACACAGATTTAGAAGTCACCAGCAGTTTAAAGGCATTTAGGGTCCTAAAGAGAGCATTAGGGATTGAATCTTCTGCAACACTAAAATCCCATTTATTTCTAGACACCAAGTCCATCCTTTGTTGTTTGCTTTTATCTCATTTTCAACATATCCCTGTCATTATCAATGGAATACCTTTCAAATTCTGGCCCTTCAGCACGTTGTTTGTTTAAAAGAGGGCTCAGAAGTCATTTCCATGCTCTCGTGGATGGTACCCTGCTTTCAGCAAAGCAAGAGGAGAGTCCTAGAAGACTACAGTATGGAAAAGGAACTCACAGTACGAGAGAAATGAAGGAAAATCATCAAGGAATTAACCTACTGTCTGGATGACAACACTTTACAGGTTTCATGCATGGAGATGCAAACACACTTCTACTTTCCTTTATAAATGGTGCTGCTGTTTTAATTTTAGTATCATCCAGAGGTTCTACCTGAAACTAGGGAGCCTCAACACTATTGACATGCTCCCATCACTATACAATCCACACTTTGAAGAAAAGCATCAAACATTTTGTGGCTGCCCCATCCCTGGAAGTGTTCAAAGCCAGGCTGGATGGGGCCCTGGGCAGCCTGATCCAGTGGGAGGTGTCCCTGCCCATGGCAGGGGGTTGGAACTGAATGATCTTTAAGGTCTCTTCCAACCCAAGCTGTTCTATGAATATCCAACTGACCATAAAAACATACAATTCAGGAGCACTGGGAGAGCTGTCTCACTAATTAGTTTAAGGGAGGGCATTTCAAAACAGGGCAATGGAAAGCACAGGTCTGAGATTAGCGCTGAATTCACACACATGAAATTTGAGAGGAAAAATGTTTCTCTGGGCGTCTCTTCCTGTTAATCTTGTTGCGGCTGGCCTGCCTGCCTCTCCCTCTCTCCTCTTTCCTGGGTGGAACCCTGCAGTTCTTTGATTTCCTTGCATATTTGCAGCTATGTCATTTCTGGCTGACCCTTCCCACATCTCAGATGTTTTCCTCTTGGAGATGCAGAAGCATCATGTACACTTATCAAGAGACAAGTCTGGAGCTGGGCTAGTCATAAGGCTTTGAGGTGTCTTCAGCAACTTGTAACTATTCTGAGAGGTCAGGGAAACCAGGAGGAAAGATGGAAGCCAATTTCCTCATAATTTTAGCCTTTATTCTCCTTTCCCTCCACATGCACCCAGAAAGATAACACCATGTATTTTTCTGGCCGTAGAGCCATTACTGTCTTGGACAAAGTGACAGTTCCTCACAAACATCAGTTACTGGAAATCACATACAAAATTGTCCCATCTCCACTTCCTGCTCTTTTCTCCCCCTCCACATAGAGTCTCTTCTAAAAAAACCACAAATGACTGTCATTAAACATGAAGCTTGTGGGTTGTAAAGTTTGGGCTGCTTGTAAAAATCAGACAGATTAAGTCGGCTGAGCCCAGCTTAAACTACAGGATTACCAGAGATGGCCAGGCAAACACGGGCTTTTGCAGAGAGGAGCTCAAGCTACACATATGGTTTGAAACCCCAGGGTTTCACGTGAGGTGGCTCAGACCTAGACTGTACAGCTTAGACTCTTCTCCCACATCAATGTTGCTCCTCTACTGGTGTTGCTTTGGGGTTTTATGGGAGCTATGAGGATATGTTTTGGTTACTGGGTGAGAATCCCCTCTGATAATTAGTATTCCCACAGGGTTTTCTCATCCTTCCTGATTCCCAGCACATCAGCTGCTCCTTAAACATCGCAGCAACCTACTCTGCTTGTGCCTGAGCAGGACTGGTCAACAGCACCACACAACTACCTCAGCTGGAAACACAGAGGATCGTGCACAGAACCTAGAAATGCCACCCATAAATGCCTAGAATGCCCTCATTTCATAAAAATGAAAGTTAAACACCCTTTGTTAACATTACTAAAGCTTGCTCATTTAAACACAGCATCATCCATATCCTACTCAGAAGCCTACCAATACAATGTGAAGCAAATCCTTCTAGGTGTTCACTCTTGAAGGAGCTGGAGCAACATAAATTAGTCCTAAACATCTTGCATTTTCCGAGGAGAACTATTTCCATGAACAAATGAAGAAAACAAACTCCCAGGGCCCCTCATAAATTCGGGCACAGAAAGGCATGTGCTTCCATTGAGTACATTTCAGAACAATATTTCCTAAGGCATTTCTGAATGATGTTGATTTACATGCAAAAGATTATGTCTGCAGCCATGCAAAAGGACTGGGCAACAAAGGTGAAAGAATAATGCATCAAGAAACAAATGTAGACCTTTTTTCTTCAAGTTAATTAAAAGAAAATAGGTCTGATTCCCTTTGTTTGACACCAGTAGGATACCATTCACTGCTCAGGAGTTAATCCTGATTTACTGCAGCAAATCAGAGTGATACGCGCTCAGCATATGAGCCATTCTAAGTTGCAATCAGACAGAGACTTCAGCACAATGCTCCCTACATCTGCAACAAACTCGGATCAAATTTTACTAATCACCTACCTCTTTTCAATCCATTATGTTGACCATTAAGATAATCATGTGAATTTGTTAAGTCTGAGATGGAAGAGCCATGTGAGCCTCCATGGTTGTGTTTCTATAGCAACAATTCCCCTGGCATCTTTGGTCCACATTCGGTATTCCTGTCTGTCTCATTCGCACGCTCAAAATCCCCATTTTTCCAAATGCTCACTTCAGGAGGGCGATGTTTTCTTCTTTTTTCTATTCATCCATTGAGCTGAATATCACAGGGATGACAAGGTATCTGGCAGGTCACTGTGTCCCACTCCTGACCCAGAGAAATCACGATGAAGGCAACAGGGCAGCACAGCCTTCACAGGCCTTTACAGTGCTTTGGCTTTTTTGGTGCAAACAGTAAGACTGAAAATTAGTCGTAATTATCTTTAAGAGGTTTGGCTGCTTTCATTCCTCAGTCAAGATCACAAGTGACTTACAATACGAACTGATACCTGAAGCAACTTCCACCCAGAAGCTACTACACTCCCATTTCTTTCCTCTGCTCTCTGGCAGCTTCACCCATCTCACAAAAGCAATCACTTATGTGAAAGGCAGCAGCTTCTGAACCGCACGTGCAGCCAAGCCGCACTGTACTTCAGCCCTGGGACAGAATAACTCCCTACTCAATTGGAACAAGGAGAATGCAAGGGAGCCAGAAATTAACTTCTCAGTTTAAAACTGTCCATAATGCTTCCATTAACTATCTATCCTTACGGAAAGTACCATGTCCCGAGCAACAAGACCTCCATCACCTCCCTTCTGAGACTATTTTGCAGTACAATGGGCTTCACATTTAATTTTCCATAGAGCTAGCCCACGTTTTCAATTGCTCAGTTTCAGTGGACCAGCAGGAACAACTTGTTACTTGTGTCTGCAGAGTGGCCACCGCCTTGATCAGCTCGGCAAGGATAGGACTAATGGTTCCTAAGGCTGAAAACATGAGCCGCTGTTCCAACGAACTACACTCACGAATTGGGGTATTCACAGACCTCTCCTCTGTGCAAATGCTACAAAGGAGGAGGCACATCACACCCATTCAGCACTGGATTACACCTGCAGCTTCTCAGTACTTCTCACGGCAACGTCCCTCCATTTTCTGGGGCTACGTTAGACTTACCTCTACTGGCTTAAAAGCTCTTGGTATTTCTGTAAAGCAGGTGAAGTAAAAGGTAACATAAGTGTCCTTTCAGTCCATCCTTTTGCCAATATTTAGCTGAAGACTTAAACTAAATTTTAAGCTTTCTGGTACCAGCTCTTCATTAGCACTCTTGCCTGAGAAAAGGCATCAGCAAAGGCAGACAGAGTCCCTGTAGAAGGAAGATGCTCAAGTATCTTCCGCTTTTAACAACTCTCTATTATGAATATACCAGAAATTAACTTAGAATCACAGAATCGTTAAGTTTGGAAAAGACCTCTAAAGATAATCAAGTCCAACCATCAACACAATGCCACTGTACCTACTAAAGCACGTCCCAAAGTGCCACCTCTACCCACTTCTTAACACCTTCAGGAATGGAGACTCCATCGCTTGCAAGAGTTAAAACACCAGTTACCTCCCTAAACTACTGCTTCCACCCCTCCTGTTACCAGTTTTCTTAAAAAGTGCAAAGGCCACATTTTAGACAGCGTAATCTGGTACAGAATCCCTTTGATCCATTGTTTTCACCAGCTCTGTGGTGAGTTACACCAGATGAGGATATTGCTCTAAAAAGATTTTGCTTTAAAACAAAACACACAAACAAAAACAGGTTCAGACAAGACTGGGGATTTTGAAGCTGCATTCCTATCTCCAGAAACTTCCAATGACTTGCAGTAGTCTTTGCCTCACCAAGCCACAAATTTGTAATGCCTTTAATCTTTCCATGTAAATCAGTTCCTCTACTCCCTTAATCGTTTCTGTTGCTCTTCTCTGAATTCCATCCAATTTACCACACAGCACAGACTACGCTACATCTGAAAGGCCAGAAGTATGGTGTACAGAAGCTTATTTTCAAATTCTGTGACCTCAGTTCTTGGGAGGATTTCAGAGACCAGACATCAGGCTATAAATGAAGAATGTGTGCCCATATAGCTGGGTAATTTAAATGCGTTTTCTGTGAATAAATCTACTTGGTACTTTCTTGATCTGTACAATCTCCTGCCATAGGGGCCTAACATAAAAATACTTCAAAGGCTCTAACAAATTCCCTCAAGATGTGATCTTCAGCATTTCAAAAGCTGAACGACATAGACAAGGTTTAAAGTGATCATGATATATTTTCAAGGTAACGCTCTTCAGCAACTCCCGTTCACCCATTTCTTGAAAGCCAAATTATAACACCTCTCTCTATATGTATCTTTTTAACTTATTGACTACCTTATGAGCAATGCAAAGATGTATTTGACATTTGGTTAGGGTTTAGTCTACCTCATTATCTTGAAATGAAGAACAGCAATGCTCCCTTCCTTCAAATACCTACTAGACTTTCAAATGGAAACACTCCAGCCACAGACCCTCACCACTTCCCTTGCAGCACTAGAAGTTTAGATTTGGATTCAAATTCCAGCCCCGATCTCTCTCCCTGTGTTGAGTTAAAACAAGACCCTGCATGGCAACACTTCTGCATAAGATTATTTTTATGTTACACCTCAGTCCCATCTCCAATATTAACTACACAGATCGAGCTTTAAGGCAAAAGATATTTTGAAACCAGTGCTCTTGGCTGAAACCAAGACTCCTCATGTCCTCCAAACAGTTTGATAACAAACTCTCCCAGGCTGCCGCATATTGAATGAGAATGCGGATGATCAATTGCAGCCCGCTTTGCACGGTTAACTCAATCAACAAACTACTAATGACTCCAGCATGTTACAGCTTTTTTGGCTAATGAGAACCGTATTGACCAGATTTTTTCCCGTTCTCCCAGGATCAAACACCAATATGGAATGAGTTCTGGTACAACTGTGACATTAGACTGCAAGCCAAATCCTGACCAGCAAGAGCAGGACATGGCCTGAGTGTTATTAGGAAGCAAAAGATCTCCCACACTTGTGGGCTGGCCTTTCCAAAACCTGCCATGGTTTGTGTCTGTCTGGTGAAACCAAAACCCTGAGAAACAGACGCTGTGTGAGCACAGACCTTCCACCTTGGTGCACAGCGCTTCGAGACAGAAAAGTCTTTTGTTCCCGGCTGCACCATTCCTCCTCATCATCACATTCTGCTGCCCTTGTGCTGCAGGATAATTCATAGCAGGTGAGAAGTAAATACCCTTTGCTTCCTCTTTCCTTCACTTTTGTGCTGCCTGTTGCTGCAATTTACCCTCACTTCCGTTTCTTCTTCCCTCCTCCTTCAAACACAAGTCAATTGACCCTTTTCTGCACAGAAATCTACAGCTGACCATAGTCTAAGTGTAGAGCAGTATTTATTGCAGAGCCCGAAGACTGCAACCAGAAACAGATTGTCGGATGCTATCTTGCCTGTTAATAAAGGTTAGCTCCCATGGAAAGCAACGGAAAGAAATTCCAGTGACTTCAGACATCTTTGGAGTAAGTTGTTTCCGAACAAAAAAACTTCAGTTGCCAGTACAGTCTGATTTCCAAAATGACCAGTTTCTAAAACAGGCTTTCCAAACTGCTGCAGTCTGACTGATTTCTCTCTGTCCAGGGGAGACCTTGGCTCCATTTTTGTCCACACTATCATTTCGCTGGGTGACAGGTCACTTCCTTTCTCCAGTCCTTCACTTCCCTCTATCAAACAAGGATAACACAGAATGCTTTGACCTCTAGGAAGTAAAACTGCTACAGAAAACAAAATAAACAAGCATTATTCTGAATTTGATCAGCTTCACACTGAACCACACTCTGGCATCCCTGGCTGCGACCAAACCAAAGCAAAAAGTAAAAACACACTGGGTAAAAAGGTAAAAGAGAAGGAGTGATCAGGATTTTTTAATCAACTGGAAAGGGTCAATTCTCCAAAGCTTCTTTTCAGACTAAGCTCATTTCCCAGTATAACATTCAACAAAAATCATGGAGAATGTGCACAGGGATTGTGTCCCTTCTACTTTAAGAGGTGCTCCTACACAGTTCTCTCCACTTTAAAAGGCTTAAATATTAAATATCATTCAGCCAAGTCATAGTGGGGGTCCACGCTTGACTTCACTCCTCTCTTAATGACCTCAGGCCAGCTGCCAGGAATTCAGACACTTAACTTCCCTAGGCTGAGAACTCTTCACCTCGGGCATGCTCTTCTCTTATCTACAGTGGGAAATGTTCCCATTTATTTCATGGTCCACTCTGACCACAGCACTGCTTGCTTGATTGACTTTCTCCAGCTTTATTTTCCAGGTTCAAACTTCCAAGTCTCATCTGCAGGTCCAGGCACACCCTTACCCTGGTAGCCTCCTATGCCCTCTCAGCCTTAGCTTTCACGCCACAACATCTAAACTCTTTGTTTCCTTCTCCTACCCTGACTTCCATGTCTTCTGTGTCACCATCCTTGCAAAGGCTGATCCACAGAGCTCTAGGACTTTGCTGTGGTGACCGGTTCTGATAAAGGATCTTTTACTCAGCCTTGCATTTTTCAGTGCTGAAGGGCGTCGTTTCAAAGCCGTATTTCTAACAGTATGGCACCCTCTTCTCACAGTCATTGAGCTTTGCAAGAGCAATTGTAGGCAGAAGTGGAGCTTCACATTTGCAAGCAGGTTTCTACTCTTCCCTGCTCCTTCCCTAGAGCCGCTGATATATCTTACACAAATGCTGATCATATTTCTCTCCTCCAACCACTCCACACTCCTTCCTATTCTCCTTTTTTCCTGAAGGACACAAGCCAGCTAGCCAGAAATGGCCAAGGAAAATGTACTTTCACTGATTTACTCTGCTTTGATCTCACTCCTCCCCTTGCTCTGTATAAAAAGTTGCAAAGAGAAAATCAGAACATGGTCCAAAACTGTGTGATTTAAGCCCATTCTTGTCCACTGCTAGCAGACAGGAGCCATTCCCTACCAGCGTGGTTTCAGAAATGTCCAAGTCACTCTAGGCTTTACTGTCCCGGGCATCAAGAAGCCAGTTCTTGATAAATGTGATTGGCAACTCCTGGGAACGACTGCAGTCTAAAGTAAATTAAAGTTACAGGAAATACAACTTTGCCATTGCTCTTGGTTTTCTTATTTAAATGGAACAGGGTATTCGTACAGCCAGTTTTTGTACTACAAGACTCCTTCCTCAGATTGCTTTTAAGTTCATTTAAGTTCCAACTTCAGGAAAGAAAATGGGAGCATTTGATTTATTGGTACTGGGAAAGAAGGATGAAGTAAGCAATAAATCTAGCAATCGCAGCGTTACTCCAGCTCAATGCAATGCAGTCCCAAGGAGCACGCAGATTTGCACATCTATCTGGTATCCAGGAAGAGTCCTCCCCTTGCTCTGTGCCTCAGTTTCCCCTGCTCATCAAGATGACGACACTAACTGTGAAGCTGAATTATAATTGGCAGAGATGTAAAAATACAAAATCATGTACTCACACGCAAATCCATGGAGACAGTGTTATCGAGCAGCACGCTTCTATATAAAGTATGTCTCTAGGATACACACAAAACAATCAGCGCCAAAGCATTGGGGCAGTCCTGCAGTTCTGACACTGTCCTACCCCTCAAAGTATATTGTTGTTACTGACTCTTCCACAGACCCTGTGTGAGCATGGGCAAATCACCAACTCTTTTCCAATCTGTAGAACAGAAAAACAATCCATCCTGCCTTGTTTTCTTCCTCCTGTCAGCATTACAAGTTCTTAGGGCCATAAAGTGACTCCTTCTGGATATGCTTGCAAAACTGATCTGAAAGAACCCCAAATTCAGCTGCTGCACTACCACTACATATAATTGGCCGCCAATACCCATACTTCAGGATACGCTCAGAGTTACAGGCAGAAAAGAAGGAAATTGCTTACCTGGAATGGATTATTTGTGACTTCTGAAGCAAATATGAATAAAATAATGCATTTTCTGTCTAGTTTTTTTGTCTTTTTATGCCTTCAAAGAGTGGAGAAAAATGACTATAACGTTCTCTGGACAAATCAATGCAACTAACACACAACAAATGACCTTTCTTCAGTGTCTTATAAGTACCTGTCAACTTCAGGAATGTCACCACAATTGAATAGGGAGATTTAAAGCCAGACTATTCATTAGAGATCAAACTATTATTCTAGAGACTTAAATGAATTGGCTAGTGGCCAGCCTTCCCTACAGTTTAGGTACCACTAGTGAAATGGAAAGTGGCCGCTATTTGGTTTGCACAAAAGCACAGAAGAGCAAAAAAAAGTCTTTTAAGAGGAACGAGAACCAGGCTGTCCAACTGATGCTGGACTGACATTCTCACGAGATGGCATGCAGGGGAAGCAGATATACAGAATAATCAAGGAACCATGAAAACAAGCAGAAGTCTCTAAACACCAGAGATAGCCTCTATTTTATGGCATCTCTATCAATCAACCAACTAAGCACACTATAATGAATGCATTCATAAAATAAAGAGTCTGGGAGGGTGTCTCAATAGCTCAAATCTTCTTTTACACAGTAGTTACTATTGACTTGCCATGCACCGTTCTGAATTAAAAGCCAAATTATTACCTTCTGATACAGTTCACATTTGCATTCCATGCTAATATTGCAAAGTAGGAGTTGCAAACCTCACCACTGATCACCTGTTTCGTATCAAGCACTATGTCACCTTTATCTCCATAGAGCCCTTTCCTCACGATAACCTTCTTCTCAAATTCCCGTTGTAAAACTGTTATTTATGATGAAGAGGACAGAAGTAAAGGGGACTAAAACGAGCTCCGTTATACAACATCAGACGTGTCTGTACAGTACAACCAGCAATACCACCTCACCTAGCAGCCAGCAAGCCAGCTCTGAACAAGAAGAGCACAGCTGTATTGGTTCTTCATCACTCTCAAGTAATGCTGTTAATACACCCACACTATATTGAAACAAGGCTATTATTATCATTATTGTATTACTCCATAAGAAGAAACCTCCAGGAGGATCGGAATTAAAAGTCCAATGTGCAAAACTGAAAGAAAAAATGGGGCAGCAAGAGTATGTAGGCTCACATCACACCTTTTTCTAGTTTCCCATCCATGCTTTGCGCCTTCCTTATGGTTAGAGATAGAAACCCTTGAGATGGCAACACTGAGTTTTACTTACCCTGTTGAGGAACCCTAAGTTAGTTCTGGGTTACTCTGCTCTGCAAATACACTGAATCTTACAAGTTTACTTTCCTCAGCCTCACCATGAAGGGAGCAACTAAAATTGTGAGCAAGTCAGTTTTCTATCAAAAAGTACCAAGCTACTTGGACAGACATAATTTTTAACATCTCTTTTAGTGCTTCAAATGCACAACAGTGGCACACATTTTCGTTTTTATTAAAACTGGCTCTAATACTTGCTAATAGCCCTCAGTGAAATATCCTAACGTTCTCCACAACTTCTGGCAAATAGCCGGTTAAGATTCACCCTGCTACTGCTCAACAGGAGTTGGACTGAGGATCCTTGTGGGTCCCTTCCAACTCAGGATGTTCTATGAGAACAAGTACTAAGACTGTCATGCTGGGCAAGAAGATGAAAAGTTATCTCAGCAAGAGAGCACTTGTACCAGCTAATTTCCCTGTTTCACAGGTGCCTGTGATGATGGTCAACCTGATCAGAGCCAGTAGCTCTAATCTAGAGAAACAATATGCAAAATCCTCAGGCACTTGGATGTTTCTGACCGAAGGTCCAAGCCTTCCCAAAATGTTTGTTGGGTGAAATGACCTCCTTTTGCAGATGACAAGGTTTGAAAGAGAAGCAGATGCCATTACTTCATCACTTTATCCTGTCCACATCTTTAACATCACCACTACACAAATTTGCTAAAGTGTCCAAGATGTTCTGCCTACTACACATACAAGTGGCTCAATTTCCATTAAAACATGAATGCAGAGCATTGCCTACCTTCCCAGACCCCATTTCTTTGCCAGTGACACACAGACTGCTGTAAGGCAGCACGTTGTTTCTGCTGCTCTCCTCCTCTTCCCCAAACTGCAAGATTTCTCAGATCACAAAGCCAACAGCACTTCCCGTGCTCTGTTCCTAATACCTTTGAGAACTGTGTGTCTGAGTCCTGCCCTCCACATACAACGCGGATGGCTTTCCTATGTTGGGTTGTCTCAGTTTTTCAGTTCAGCTACCTGAGGAATAGGCACTTACATTAATAAGGTCTCTGACGGATGCCATCTTCCCCTTTGTTTTCCAAGGGGTTTCTGCTACGTTCCCACCTCTCTTATTTACTCATCAGTCCGTTTGAAACCTTACCGTTCTCCAGCACTTTAGCAGAAGCTCGTGGTTATTTGTAGTTTTCAAAAAGGAAGGGTGAATTTCAGATGACACACAGTAAAATAGTCTGACCGTGTGTAAAAATAAGATTATACCACACAGTTCCTGGTTCCAAGTAGTCCAGCTTTGCCACAGATAAGGCAACCTGAGCCAGCTTAGGATGCAAATCGAGCACCACTTCTTCAAAACTTACCCAGCTGCTGAAAGTGGAAAAAGCAAAGTTTTAGGATAAGGTTTATGGTGCAATTTGTTTCCATCAAACTCTGCTTATGATGATTTAGCTGAGTGCATCCAGAATCTGCTACAGTAAAACAGGCTGAAGTGGATATAGAAAAAGATATTCCCATTCTTCAAAGGCAGAAAAACAATCTTTCATCTTTTCTGACCTGATACAGTTAAAGACGATTACTTCTTGTATGATTGCTTTCAGCAGCCTAGAATTTGACCTATAATTCTGTAAAAATATAACTAACCCTTCACATGTTGACTGCCAAGAATTTTTCTCCCACGTGATTTTTGTTCTTCTCACTCTACTTTATACGGAAAATTTGCAATATTATAGATTCACATATTAAGACTCCTGGGGCCTATTTCATCACCAGACAGAAAAGATTAATCATAAAATCGTAGAATCATTAAAGTTGGCAAATACCTCTCAAATCATCCAGTCCAACTGTCAGCCTAACCCCACTGTGCCTAAACCACGTCCCGAAGTGCAACGTCTACGTGCCTTTTTTAACCCCTCCACACATGGTGACTCCACCACTGCCCTGGGCAGCTACTTCCAGTGCTTGCCACTCCTTCAATAAAGAATATTTTCCAACTATACAGTCTGAACCTTTCCTGGCGTGCTCTGAGGCCATTCGCTCTTGTCCTATCACTTGTTACTTGGGAGAACAGACCGACACCCACTTCATTACAGCCTCCTTTCAGGCAGTTGTGGAGGATGATGAGGTCTCCCCAATTAAACTAAATAGAACACAATTACAGTTGCAAACTCATCCTGGTCATCTTAACTACCCACGAGAGTGTGCGTTCAAAACAAACAGGATGAGGAAAGGACAGAAACAGAAAGATTGTGTCTCTTCCTTGTGGCCAAACAGCTGAGAGAGAATTTCAGTGGCCTGTTTGTCCAAAGAAGCCAAACAGCAGCAGCCTTAAGGACTGCAACCCACACTCACTCCTTCCAAAAATGAATCCATGTTGTAGGAACAAAAACGGGGAGGCAGCAAATCAATCTGCCTGATCTGTCCTCCAACAGAAGACAGCACTACTTCCCGAGCTACTGCAACATGATGCACAACAGCACCACATTACAGAGCTGCCTTCATTACACGTGGGCTTTGAAGCCAAGGGAGGCATTTGTGCAGAAGCCCAACCTAGTGTGAACACGTTGGCAAAGCTCAGAGGAAGCAGCTATCCCGCATGGAGACTTTTTGCTCCCACTGCAACAAAGAGGGAGGGAAAAAAAAACGCAGACTCTGGAAGCTGTTTCTCACAGCCGTAGCAGCATTCAGAGAGCTACCACTGTAAGCACCAAATGGTAAATTAACTCTCTCACCTCTGCGATAGAAGTAGGAACAGTTGAAGTTCAAAATCACAGCCTGTACTTTAGGGAGTCCTTAAAATAAGGATTGCTAGGAGCTGGGAGGACACACAAACCCTACTTTTACAGTCTAAGCACGTGCCACTCACTACCAGCAACAAGGTACAAGACAAGGACCTGCTGTAAACCCTTACCTGATTGCTGCCATCACCCCTGCACATCACATCCTACTGAGCCACAAACATGGACAATCCTACTGACAGTGAAGGGAAGCTCTCCAAGCATCTGAGCTCACTATGTCCCACACCAGTCCTGGGAGAGGAATCCCTGCTATCTCCATCACCAAGGAAAAATCCCACACTCTCCTCAGAAGGCCCTTGTTCACATGCAGAGCAGCCTCAGCTTGGCCAGATCGTGACAGCTGATAGGAGCTCAAGATCCCATGTTAGACACAGGGATTGCCTTCTGATTTTTGGCAGCCTGTTGTTGACAACGATCTTGACATATGATGGAAAAGCAAGGTTAACACAGCTAAGCACAGAACAGGTCCTATGCAACTCCTTACTTGCCACTTTAACTTTCTCTGTTTACTTTTTAATTTAATGTATTCTTTTGATCTCTCTTCCTCTCCTTTCTCTTGTCTCCCCGAGTTTGCTGACACAGTAGAAGTATGACAAGCTCAGACAAGCTAACCTACTTTTTTCTTTCTCTCTTGTACATGTTAGTGTTCCCACTCTTCTACCTCGCATATGAAAGCATATTGCAAGTATCATTATAATGATACTTCCAATCCCCCTGTGAAGTAATTCCCCAACTGACAGGTGAAGAAACTGAGACACACAGAGCTCTTAAATTACTTGCCCCTCAAGCTCACAGAGCAAGCCAGCAACACTAGTGGAAATGAAACTCAGAGTTCTGGTTTTCTTGGTCCCAATCTATATAAAATTATTACACCTTCACCTATCATGGATCTGTCAAGTCCCTCCATTGCTAAATACAGCAGTAATAGCAAAACTTTAACTGTATGTCACACAGACTTACATATTTCTGTGATTTAATTGCATCCAAGGAGCACTCATTGCTGTGTCCTGTGCGCATCAGCCTGTGCTGCCACCCATCAGCTTGTGTTCAGGGGGTGCATGCTGCCTCTAAACCTCAAGGTCATGGGAGCAGGGCACAGCTTACCTGCTTTCTGTAGCCCAAAGTCTGTGTGGAAGAGTTTGTTTACACATTAAGCCATGTAATATTCTCCCATATTTTCCTTTTAGCCCGAGTTTCCAAATACTCTGGACTCTGTTCCCTGTGTGTGCTCACATTCGGGAGTTTCAGCTGGCCTTAGACAGGTCCAAACCCACTCCTAACTGCACCTCATCATGCCCATGGATATCGCTCAGCCAAGCTGTTTTCCCTTTACACATAGAATAACTCAGTGCTAAGCCACAAGCTCGATTTTACAGAGATTACATTTCCAGTTATGACACTGCCTAGAATTCAATATCCATTCCTCCCTCCGGGGTACTGAATAATTCTCAGCATTTACACACCCGAACTTTCAAAAGCAAGTACACCTTTAAAATTAGTCTAAAATGACTTGAATTCAAATATTGACCCCTTTGGGGTTAATATTCTCAAAGATGCTCTCTGCAACAAATCATGCCTTTCTTATTTTGTGAAAGCTGAAATTAGCACATTATCCTGGAGCTCAGTTGTTAAGGCAAAAAATAAAATATCCAAACACTACAAGCAGCAAATGATAAAACCAAAAGTGGACTTTGAACAAAGCACATAACGTTTTTGTGGCAGATGGTCTGTCTACCCCAGAGCACTCAAAAAAATTAAACCATATTAATTTTTGAGGTAAGTTAGTTGAGCACCATTTAGACCCTTGCATGGACTTTTTGCTTCATAAAATGGCTTTAATTAGGTTTCACTAAATTTATTCTGGAAGTGAATCAAGTTTAAACGAAAAGAAACCACTTTCACCATGAGCAAGAGTTTAACTAATGCATTTTATGTACACATCATTAGTTTAATACAAATTAACTTCTGCCTATTCCAGTGTAGACAAGCCCACAGATCTTTACATCTTCATGTGTAATAATATTCCCTTTGTCCTGTCATTTTGAACATTGAGCTCTCTGGAACAATTACTACCCTGAACATACAAGGCATACTAGGCTTAGGCCAGGATCTCTTGGGATTCAGATCCATACAGCTCCTGCACGGAAGCAGTAGGGAGCCTCTTTTGACTACCCCTGTGAGTCAAGTTACCTGCACACATACCTGCTATGTTGGATAGAAATTAAAACCTTAAAGCCATCCATCATCACGAGCAACACATGCTGACATATCCACTCCTTACACCCAAAGCTTCATCCACAGGGAGGATCCTGGGTATGGGGTCCTCACACCAGGGTGGATCTGTGTGTTTGTATTTCAGTTCTAATGTTTAATTATCCTAAACACAGCGATACCCACACCATTCTAGAAAGAAATCAATTCTCCCTTTACTCTCAGCTATAAATGCATTTACATTAAGAGGTGCGAGCCTCAATGTTTTCTGAGGAAAACCTGTGCAGTGCAGTAAAATGCACTGTTGGAAGACGTTTCCTTATCTATTATTACCCCAAATTTGCTTTTTATTATGATCATTCAATTATTACTAATCTTTGCCCATTAAGTGAAAATAATTTCTGTCCCATTTCATTGCTCATCACTTGCCAATACTTCAAGCTGATTTTCTTACATTCTTTCACCATAGCCTTAATTTAATCAGGCATTAATCTTTGGATCTTTACCTGTAAATCACCATGTCCTGCTCTTTAATAATTTCTTCTTCTTTTCCATAAATTTCCTGTATGTTTTGCGATACAGGCTTTTCAGAAACCGAAACACAATATTTTAGATGTGGTCTCATCGGTATATTCAATGAGATCTTTCTTATATCTTGTGTTGGAGATATGTAATACCATGTTCCTTGTTCTGCCGTAATCAGCCCAACAGAACAGACGTGTGAGATTGTACATGTGGGAATCACATGAGGCCTTCTTAGATATAAAATTATTTTGCCAAGTATCTCTCTCAGACCCAGCTTTAGGTATTCTTCCTTCATTTTAACGCTGGAGAATTTGACTGATGGTTTCGGTTAGAGTTATTAAATAATAAACCACCCAGTTACATTACTGGAATGCTTTTCACCCCTCAAACCTCCCAGTACACCTTATCAATCCTTTCTTTGACATGCTAGCACACTCTGTTGCTGCCGTCAGCGCTGGGACTCATTTCTCCCATCACCAACTCAAGGCTGGCTCTGGGGTTAAACTGGGCACACAAATACCTTTCCAGGACAGACCAGAACAGATGAACGATCACAAGGCTTCTAGAACAGCAAGCAGACATAAAGCAAACAAACTGAAATCAGACATGTTTTCAGTGCTGATGGCTCTGAGGGGTTTCCAAAATCAAAGGAGGAGAATTCCTACTACAAAGAGCTCCTCAAGAAGGCACCGCTACCATCAGTGACTCCCAGAAGATGGCAAGCACCTTCTTAAAGGAAACTCACAGCAGCAATCAGAGCTGCAACACTGCCTGGTGGCAGACTCCGAAATGATGGTGGCCCATGACAGGCTGCTCATGAACCAAACAATCTGGTCACCTTCCCACATGAGAAGTGATTTTCCCTTCCTTGCTCCAGTGGCAATAAAACAAGGTGGATCAGGCACTCTGGGAAATTTTTCATCTCCAAACTGGCCATAACATTTTCTTTTGCCACCTCCTGAGTGCCATGTCTCAGGGTCATGGACTCTTACTGAGGTACATACAGCACTTAATACAATGAGGAGTTAAACTCAGCTGAGAGTATTAGACATTCCAGTTATTATAATAATTTCTCTTTTTGTATTCCAAATCTGTCCGTCTCACACGGCAACAAGAAAATACAAATGAAATGAAAGGCCATATGATGAAAGTTAGCCTCAGAAGAGGCCAAACCTGTCCACAGAAGAAACCTTCATCCTATCCCACAATACTCTCTGCACTAAAAACTGAAGACCTCTGCCAAGACATAAGTCTCATGGAAGGGCAGGCATACAACAAGAACCAAGCTGCACACATTGATTTATGCCTGGAGCACAAAAGCATTTCGATGGTGGCGACAAGAGTGAAAGAAACCCTGAAATTTTAAAGTTTCCCTCCAAGATGTAAACTACCCAATATTTTCCCATTTCAATTAAAAACGCAGCCCTCGTCGAAAAATTGAGGAAATACCAATTTAGGCAACTCTTCCCTACAAAAAATCCACGTGAGATGTGTTCTAGCATTGACCTTAATCACAAAGGTGGCTGCTACTGTGCTTCAGTTAAGAATTTGTATTCCTCCCTCTCTCTTTCAGGTTTTCCTTGGAGGCCAAAGAAATCATTTACAGGAGCACAGCGTCTCTTCCGTGCTGGAACTGCCTTTCTTTTCCCTCCCTCTCTCTGTTTTAGGAGAGTGGCAATGCTATGCAAGACCAGATCTTGTTTGCCTTTATCGCTATTAGGGGCAAAGTAAAAAGACTGAGACCTATAAACACAAAGATGCCAAGATACAAGGACACTACATGCTTGAATGCCCTGCCCTGGCTGCTTTGTTCCATGAGTAACAACCAATATGTTGGCAGAGGTCACATATATACGTTTGCCACGGCACAGAAAGTGGAGGTGTGAAAAGATACACCTCATACCAACAAAGCATTTAATTTCTCCTGTGGCAGAGCATCCCTTTGCCCTTGCACAAATCATAAACCTTCTCTTTATCCACATTTCTCCTCTGAATCAATACGTCCCATTCCACTTTTCCTCTCTACAGCAGTAGGTGCTACTGAAAGGTTTCTGAGTGATTCACTGCCAAAAATGTTTGGGGGAAGAAAAACATTCACGGCTGTGCAACATGGACCCATTTGGAACCCAAATCACGTGACAAATAGCTATAAACTTTGAATTCAAGCCAGACCAGTTGAAGTTTCACTGAGCTCAGTTATCCTGGTTTAATTTAGTGCTTTCTGTGGCAGCAGCTCCCAGCAAATCACCTGGCAATCTCATACGCTTCAACTCCACAGCACTTGGCATACCCTCAGAAGCTTGACCTTCCCAGCTGGCCTCGCTGCCCTGACCCACAACAGTAACCCTGGGCCAGCTACTTCTGGGTCAACCATTCTGAACCTGAAGCCCTGAATTTCCAAGGAAAGCAGTAACTTTGCTTTATAGGAAGCTCATGTTTTGATACAACTCCTTAAAGCTGCCTCTCCTCTGCTAGAGAACTCAACATACTCAAACCTGAACACCAAACCTTGGTCTGAATTGAAGAGTCCAACCAGTCAGCCCAGGAAATCATTCAATATCATCATCTTGGAGAGCCAGGGTTCACTACTTTCTGCCTTTGGTTGCAGAGGGCTCAGTGGTCATTGATCAAAAACCCAGCCAAGGTGGGAGAAGGGGGTCCATAAACACCATTTAATCTACCCCAGCGCTGGCACACATCCCCAGGACATGAGACCAGTCCAACAAAGCTCACCATAACCCACTGCAGCACACGATGCTCAGCCTTCCCGGGGGACTTGGAAGCAACACGTTTGCCCTAGAGAACTCCTGTGCTATTGATGAACTGCCTGGGGCAGAAGGGAAAGACTTCAATAGCACAGGCAGGTCAGGAGAGCAAACCCCACTTCTTTCAATAGGATAATGAAAGAGGCCAGGTGCTTAAGCTCAATGTTAGTAGAATTTAAGCTTCAGTGCTTACTCATCACTGAAGTTTCATATTATGTCTATAAAAGCTGAAAAGGAGGAAGAATATGAAATACAAAGTAAAATAAATAAAAAAAAATAAAATAAAACTAAACTAAACTAAACCAAACTAAACTAAAATAAACTAAAATAAAATAAATCCATCACACCCCCTAGTACCACAGTCCAAAAGGAGTTTTTGGCACAATAAACAGTTTTTGACCTCCCACATTCCACAACACAAATTTCAATGAATGAAAGCAACAGTGCCAAGATCCAAGACACTTTTAGGCCATCAAGGTGAGGCTTTTCACTCAGGCTTATAAACTAGGGCATCACTGTAACTGGTTCAGAAGCCTGGCAAACTGTTAATATACACACCAGTGTGTGTGACCAAAGGGATTACCCCACCTCACCTGATTAGTTATACAAATGCCTGCCTTTTTTTTTTTTTTTTCTGCTTTTAATCCAAGCCTTGCAGAATGCCAAAGGGAAGAAAGGACTGGAGCATGTACTGGAATGTCTGAAGGCTACAGACTTGGGATTTATATTCCATGTTGAATTCATTGTTCTCTCTCCTACCCCGCGCTGCCCTCTAAAAAATGCTGCAGCCATGACAGAAATAAATTAGCCTGAGGTACAGGTCACACCTTCAAGGGCAGCAGCATTCTGGGTAAAATCAATAGAGAAGATAGGAGTCTCTAACAGCTGAAGCAGAAAGAATGACGCATTGATAGCTTTACATATACTCAAACAAAGGCACTTTGGAGAAACTCTGGTCCCTGCTGCCTTGCGAACACAAAGCTCATTTTTTTTCAAGCACCTGAACCCAAACAGCACCACACAGGCGAGTCAGAAAGACACCCATTTCTTTGGAGAATTTGCATGTGATGCAGAAAATTCTGCTTCTTTGCATCTCTGCTTAAGAACGCGCTCCAGATGCTCGGGCTGCAACTCTCACAAACTTCTATAGAGATCAGAACCTGCACCAAACTCCAGCTTAAATTTCGCGGCATCCCCCAGTCCCTTAAATGGCAGAAACTGAAGCCTCAGACATAAAAAAATCACCTGAACTTTGGTGAACACAGAAATGAGGCACCAACAGACCCTAACACTGGGTGTTGCAGTAGTTATTTTCAACTGTCAGTTAAAGCAATTGATAATATATTCAAAATCACTTACATCCATTGGGAACCTTAAATTCGGGCTTCAGTAGTTGTGAATCGCGCTTCCTCTGAAATGAGGTGATATAGGATTTATAAGGATATGGGATAGATGAAGTGGGATGTGTCCCTCCCCACTTCAGGGGGGTTGGAACTAGATGATCTTTAAGGTCCCTTCCAATGCAAAATATTCTATGATTTTGTGATTCCTGCACAAGTCTGGTGGCTCTTATTAATGCCCCAATGGAGAGTTAAGTATTAACTCTCGGAGCCAGGCACATAACCTGTTCAGACACTTCACAGATCCCACAGGGTCTCTACCTGTGTTTTCAGGTTCCTAAAAGCTTTAGAGCCTGATTTCTAAAAATAGGACTTAGACTCCCCAGTCTCGCAGGAGTTTATGAAATTGCTGCCCAGGAGGTTTCTCAATAGACAGAGCTAAAAGCTTTTCCTCCTCTTCTGTCCCTCCCAGACTTCTCCAGAGACAACTTTGGCCCAAATACAGCAGGATCTAAATCCAAATGAACCCTGATTTTGTGCAAAGCCAGCAAGAGAATGTCAAATATGTAACTTTTCCCTAGTTTCCTTGTTTGTTTGCTCTTTTACACCGCCCCCCTCAACACGAACATTTGTATTGTTCTTTGATCATTAGACTCACGCTTCCACCTATGGTGAAATACAGTGCGGTTTTGATCTATGTACTTACATTTGTGGAGACCACGAACAATATCGTAAATAGAATTGTTCTCATTTCCACTGCTACCTGCAAAAATAAATGGAGGAATTCAACATTAGTACTGGTGCTGCACTAAAGGATTGTCTTTTGCTTACAGTCTCTGTTCTATGTCTCAAACACATAGCGACGATGTGGTCATACCTGCAGCATCTCTTTGCCTTCTAGGATAAACTACAGTAAAACCAACACCTCGAGGAAGGTGTTCTTCAGCAATCCACCATGTTTTGATGCTTCTGCTCTGAAGGCCTCTGCACCTTTGGATGGTTCCTTGAAACCAGCAGCGCACAGAGAAAAGAAAGATTGCTTCACTCTGGTCAATGGAGACGAGGCAAGCGCTACTGAAGTTCCTCAAGCAGAACAGATCCCTGGCTCTTCAGGTGGCCCTACAGTAATCTTGTACATCGACACTCTATGTATGGCTACAACTTGCTCAGGAAGAGACCTTAGCAAAAGCTGACTGAGGGCACAGGTTCAGATGTGGTCCCTGCAGTGGAGCTGTGAAAACCCACTGGGTAGACACACAGCCTCCACCCGAAATTATAGGCAAGGAAATCAGTTTTACTATGAACTCAGAAAGAGGTTTTTAGCCAGACTATAGACTTCCAGCTGTCACACAGCTCATTCCCTGCATCTGCTTTCACACACTGCTCTTGGGGACAAGGAAGGTGGGGAAAGATAGGCACATTCAAGACTTCCCAAGTACAACCAAGATCATCTGGCTCAAATCAAACATTAGACACAACAGCCTACAATTACTTGCCCTGCTTTTCTCAAGGACAAAAGCACAGGGTGATAATCCACATTACTGCCTGCGATACGCTAAAAGACTGCCTGAGTCTTTTGCCTTGCACTCCTATGCTAAACAAGAAAATATACAGTTGTGCATTCTGACATGTACTGCGAACTCTGTGCTTCCTCAAAAGATATACAATGGCATCTAGTGCAGCTTTCTCTAAAATAAATCATCCCTTATTTGTTTTATGCTTCACTGTGCTTAGCGATATGGCAAGTCTTGCCCCGTTTCAGAGAACATTCCAATAATCACAAGGGTATATTATGTGAACAGATTGCGTTAAGTATCTGTAGATCAAGAATGACCCATTAGAGATACGCCCATGTGGGGTCTGTTTTTCTACAGCAGTGCCAGATACCAGCTGGCTTGCTTTTCTGAGTGACTTACCCAGGGTGTTTCAGACAGGTCTTGACATCCTGGTACTCAAAATGCTCTGCACCATCACCTTTTTCAAAAGCCTTTTTCAAAAAAGGCCTTAGGAGGATGCCTCTATGTAACCAACAAAACAAGGAAGCTGCCACAATTAACTGCTCCAGAATCACAGAATCATAGGATAGTTTGGGCTGGAAGGAACCTTAAAGTCCATCCAGTTCCAACCCCCCTGCCATGGGCAGTGACACTTCCCACTAGATCAGGCTGCCCAAGGCCCATCGAACCTGGCCTTGAATACCTCCAGGGATGGGGCAGACAATGTCCCCGGGCAACCTGGGCCAGGGCCTCACCACTCTCGTGGTGAAGAAATTCTTCCTTATGTCTACTCTAACTCTGTCCCTCTCCAGTTTACACCCATTGCCCCTAGTTCTATCACTACCAGCCTTTGTGAACAGTCCCTCTCCAGCTTTCTTGTAGCCCCTTCCAGTACTGGAAGGTCACTATGAGGTCTCCTCGGACCCTTCTCTTCTCCAGGCTGAACAACCCCAACTCTCTCAGCCTGTCCTCATCTGTGAGGTGCTCCAGCACTCAGATCATCTTTGTAGCCTACTCTGGACCTGTTCTAACAGCTCCATGCCCTTCTTATGTTGAGGATTCCAGAACTCAAAGACCAAAAAGCTCAGGACCATTGTGCTTCTGCTCTGCACATCCCAGGACAAGTTCAGACCCATAGCAAAGGTAACCTACTGCTACAGGCAATAAGATATATCCTATTGCTGCGCCACTTGCTTTCTCTATTCAGATTTCATCTCTACCTGTTGATTATGGCTGGTTTCAGCAGATGCCTCCATTTCAAAGAGCAAGATCCCAGATGAAACTCGGAGACAAGAGACCTGTTTTAAGTTTTCCCCCATTTAATCTGTTCAAAAAGTCAGGATTCAGCATACCATGAAAGATAAACAGAAAACTATGTTAGACACATTTGAAACAGCTTGCCCCACTCTGGAGGTAAATGAAACCACAGAAAGACCTGGGCCTTTCCAAGAACTATGGAATTCCCCTGACTGGTTTTAAAAATAAAGGATTTAAATTCAACCAATGAACAGTAGAGGACTTGCTTGGGAATAACTGGGAAGATGAAGGATGGAAATAAAGAAGGGCAAGAGGTTAAATGGCCAAAATCTGGCTGATAGCAAATGGACTTTACTATTGTGCATCACTGGTGGGGCTGTTAACATCTGGGCTACATGGTCTAAGAGTTCCTTCCACGTATAACTTCTTCAAGCCTATAAATTGCAAAAATCTCAACCCTAGGAGGGGAAATGAAATAATCCAAAAGTGTTTCCTCCCCCTAATTATATTTTGCACATGAAGTAGATTGATATGAGGCTGTTGGATCTGCAAATGAAAATGAACAATAGCAAAAGGGAGGCCATGCTGTTGTGTCTGGATAAGGACAATATTTTGCCTTTCCATCAACGCTATAAAGATCTAAGCTAAATCCAAAAGTTCATGTTCAAAACTCAAATCTGGATGTGTAGTTTAGCAGCCTGTGTTTATCACTTCTCTGCAAGTACAAGGCATTTTTCTGCTATAAATACGCAAAGTACATCACAAAAGACCCTCCCCATTTCACAGCTATGGAGATGGAGGGGAGGGACCAGGCCGTGGACACCCCAAGTCCATGTCCATCTGCAGCACAATCCTGACTGCCTCCCCTGTAGGCCGCGAAATCAAAGAGGAACTAAAAATGCCAAGAAATTTTCCCAGCCTTCTCTCATAAAATGCTTCTTTGGATCTCAGGGGATAAACCTAAGGCAAGATCAGAGAGCTTCAGCTTTAGTCATTTACAGATTCCTTCTGCTTGGCCTGGCTGCTCCCCGTCCCTCTGTGTCCACATGGCAGGTAATCCCGGTGGGAATCAACTGAGAGACCAAGTGTAACCCAGTCCCTTCTGCTCTGCTCTCGCCCTTTGCAAAGAAGAGAAGCTGAGAGGGGGGTGGTTTCTGCAGATCCTGCAGCTGAAAGTGGGCAGCAGCAGCACAACCTATTGTAGTTTGTGAACTAACCCTGTAACTAGAAGCACGTGTCATGACTAACCTGCCACCCTTTTCCTCTTACTGAGATCCTCTGCAGAGGAAATCAACTTCCAGGGTAAAAAAGCCCCCAGAATCAATATATAGCTTTTAAACAAGGATTTTACACTTGCATAGATAGTCATTTAAATTATCTCAAGTTTATCAAATTCATATAATTCAGATATTGAAGGCTGTACACACTCTTCCCACTTACAAAATTAAATGCTAACTTGTGGTAAGCAATGCAACCATTCTGAAGAACACTGAAGGACAAACCTTAACACCAGAAACTACCAAATGTTTCTGATCTACTTCCAACAATCATTAACTCCAGTTAGTTTCTAAGGATTTGAGTCCATTTCACTTCTCATTCAGTGGTCATTTTGTTTCTTGCCCACTTGGCCTATGTTCAGAAAAAACTCCATTAGGCAGCACAAAGTCTCAAAAAAACATTATTCTCCCCCCCCCTTTCCCAAGGTTGGAAATATTTCAAAACCTCAAGAGAGAGGAGTTTTAAATATGCCTTTAAAACCAAAAAGCAGAGAGCACTTAAATTTAAAAGTGCAATACTTAATACATTAAAACACGTCGTTATCAAGTAAAATTGCTTTCTCTTACCCCTCTGCTAACAGTTTTGCAATTCATTTTACCAGCAAGAACTGGGAATGTATCGAAAAGCAAAACATCTACACTCAGGCTGGAACTGATCACATGAACAACCCACAAGATTTGCTTGATAACATACAAAGTTTATTATTCACTAATGAGTCTCACTTCCAGCTTTAAGGGCAGGGCGGGGAGAGAAGAGGGAACAGTCTGTTAAAACACACACACTGGAAGCAAAGGATTGCATTTATAGAAGGCACAGGAAAGAAAAAGAAAAGGAAAGAAGAAGGAAAGAAGAAGGAAAGAAGAAGGAAAGAGAAAAAAAAAGAAAAAAGGAGAAAAGAAAAAAGAAAAAAGAAAAAGATAGGAAATAAAAAGGGAAGAAAATAAACTTCTATGCTAGCAGCAACTCAAGTTTTTAAAAACCAAGCTCAACTCCCATAAATCTGGTAACGTTTTCACTTAAACCGAATTTACCTTATAAGAGAGGCTGAACAATCAGAAAGCTGCTGAACTCTTCTAAAAGTTCAGCCCTGCTAAAGACGGGAAGGGATACAGGAGAGCAGAAAACAAAGGCAGGAGGAGTTCAAAGTCAAAAGCTGCTCAAAAAGTTAGTTTCTCTGCACCCCTCTTACTGACCTACGAAGTCTTCAGTTCACAGGTAGCAAAGTTTGTCCTCCTTCTCCCCTGCCAGACTCACATGCAGACTCCCTGCATGACTGAGTGCTCTGAAGAATACTGTTTCCAGTGTTCCGGTGCCTAAGGAGGGAAAGAAAAATGCAGTCCAGCCAGGTACAGTTTCTTCGTGAAAAGTAAATCCAGCATTCTGGAATGAGTTCAAACATAGGGCTTGACAGGCAAAAGGAGAAAAGCTTTTTCACCGAGCATGCTTAGTCCTGCACTGCCTGCACACTTAATGAACATTACTTCCTTCCCAGTGGTTACTCCTAGTAGAAATCCACACCCCCTACTCTTTCAGAAGTCAGGAATGCAGCTGAAACCAAAGTCCAGAAAACATGCCCGACACCCAGACAAGGCCCCACAGATCAATAGACTCAGGTTGTGACCTGCAGGTCAGTTTGTCAAACAGGACATCAGGCTGAGTTTTTTCTACACTTGGTAGAGTTTGCTTTATGCTTTGGCTAATGCGACTCACTCCCCAGAGAAAATAAAACTGCACCAGCCTCTAAAGAATGATTAAATGATTCAATAACAGAAGGGAATTCTCTTTCAAATATTGTCTCTCCAAACCTGCTTTAAAGTGAGGAGAGAAAGCTGCATAAAGAAGTTTTTCAGACAAAACTTCTTCGGTCCTGAACAAAAGTGATTTGAATTTGTCATAGGTAAGGAGTATCCAGAGACAAAGAAAAAAAAAAGGAGGTCAAAAAAAAGAGCACCTTTTATTTAGTTAGGGCCTAATACTGTTCCATTTGGAGCTTTGTCCTTGCCTTCAATGGGAATAGCACCCAAGTTTTAAATTACAAACGCTTTCAGGCAAGATCTGTGTCTACTTCAGTGACCTGTACAGGACAGACTGGTTTTGGCACTTCAGTTTGCAAGTTACAATAACTCTGTGGCTGAGTGTTCGAATGCCAGGCAGCAGAACACACCCCACACCCCCAATATTCACAAAAGTCACTGCAAAAAAGCAATTCTAAAAAACTACATGTGTTGTTTTTTAAAGCTCTTCATTGTATTTCAAGCTTTCAGTTGCTTTCCTATTTTTTTTCCTTGAGGTTACACTTAGCTCTCACATCTCAATTCTCCTCCACAAGCAGAAATATAGCCTTTTAGGAGTGAAGTCCGCTGGCCCCAACTGCTGTGTCACAGTGTTCATGAAAACACACGGTGTCTCAAGAATTATAACAAAATAACAAAAGCCATAATGTCATCAGAGTAAAGAGGACTAATCAGAATTACAACTGCATTGGCTATTATCACCTTCAGACCTCAAGCATAACAAACATCACTCTGCATTTTACAATATGTTAGGATTCAATCATCACCTCAGTGTCTGAATAACTCCAGACTTCACAAGGCTGTGGGTCCTGATTTAGACAGGACAGACCACAACAGAGATTAAATCCTCGGATTCCAAATGGCCCAGACGATTAGAATATGACCTGGATCTGTTGGAGCAAATCTAGAGGGGGCCAGGAAGATGATGCGAGGGCTGGAGCATCTCCCATATGATAACAGGTAGAGAGAGTTGGGGTTGTTCAGCCTGGAGAAGAGAAGGCTCCAGAGAGACCTTGGAGCTGCTTCCAGTCTTGAAAGGGGCTCCAGGAAAGCTGGGGAGGGGCTCTGGATCAGGAAGGGCAGGGATAGGTTGAGAGGGAATGGTTTTCAGCTGAAAGAGGGGAGATTGAGATGAGATCTTGGGAAGAAATGTTTTGCTGTGAGGGTGGGGAGGCCCTGGCCCAGGGTGCCCAGAGCAGTGGTGGCTGCTCCATCCCTGGAGGGGTTCCAGGCCAGGTTGGATGGGGCTTGGAGGAACCTGATCCAGTGGGAGGTGTCTCTGCCCGTGCCACCCCCGTGGCAGGGAGTGGGACTGGATGGGCTTTAAGGTTCATTCCAACCAAAACCATTCCATGATTCTATGAATATACAACAAATTTAGATTGCAAATTTTAATAGTGGACATTGGGACTGTATCCACATGGATACATTTCAGTACCACTGTGATTCCTTTGCTCCCAAGTGCAACAAAGTTGGTTGTTTGGGTTTTTTAAACTAGTTTAACTGCCTACACATCCCTGCTTTTCCCAATTTCATTCAAGAGCATAAAAGGAAATAGTCCTCAAACTTCCTGACAAAGCTAAGCCATGCTGTATTTTCCAGGTACTGAACCAGAAGAGATTTTGTAAGCCCCCGGAGAAAGTTTCCTGCAGGTTTGGAAAAGCAGCAAATCAAATGCGAATGCACTAACCAAAAGAATTTTCCCTTTCGTAGGTTTTCTCTTCATATCCCAAAGCTTTCCTTTGGTCAGGAAAGTCCCTAACAGGGACATTCCTAACAAGCAGCTAAATTGGAATTTTATCTCTGGACCAACTTTCAGACCCTTTTCTTGCCTGTTCCAGGAACTAAACCTTTTTGGTGTACGTTGAGCTCCAGACATTGAAGGCAGGTGGACTGAGCATTTCCTTCATGACTAAAAGGAATTACCCTAAAGTTCTGAACTGACCAACCCAAGGCTTAAACACACATTTGCTTAGCAAACAGTTGTGGTGATTTTAGGCATCCTTGTCTCCCTCAGTTGTTCATTACCACTCCCGCAGCCCAGCTTCCACGTAGTATCTGGGAGCTTGAATTGCGACCAGAAGAAGGGGCCACCAATGGACACAACACTGAAGTACCTTAGGAGCACGCATAGGTGCTTCATCATCATGGCATGACTCTGGGATGGTAACAGGCTAGAAGATAGTAATATGTGAACACCACAGCTGTCCACAAAATGAACTTAAGTACTTACTTCCCTGGTACTTAAAAGAGAACTCCTTCATATATTCAAGCAGTAATCACATACTGTCATAGGCTCGTGGAATCAGTAAGGTTGGAAAAGACCTCTAAGGTCATCCAGTCCAATTATCAGCCCAACAACACTGTGTCTACTAAACAATGTCCTAAAGTGCCACATCTACACACTTTTTGAACCCCTCCAGGAAGGAGACTCCTCCACTGCCCTGGGCAGCCTCTGCCAGTGCTGCACCACTCATGTCAGTAAATAAATGTTTCCTAATACCCGATGTAAACCTCCCCTGGTGCAACTTCAGGCCATTTCCTTTCATCCTATCACTTGTTACTTGGGAGAAGAGACCAACACCCACCTCACTACAACCTCCTTTTAGGTAATTGCAGAGAGCAGTGAGGTCTCCCCTCAGCCTCCTCTTCTCCAGGCTAAACAATCCCAGTTCTCTCAGCTGCTCCTCATAAGTCTTGTTCTCTAGACCCTTCACCAGTTTTGTTCCCCTTCCTCTGGACACGCTCCAGCAGCTCAAAGTCTTCCCTGTACTGTCACCACAGATCTCCTCCCTGTAATACTAGTGACAGAGCTGCTGAGTACCTCAGGGCTGCCGTACGCTCAGGATCCATTTTTCTTGCTAGTATCCCAGTGCTGAAGCCCTGGGAAGCTAAAGGCACATTGCAAATACGCCGTCTGTGAGTCACAACGGAGGGAGCAGACTGCTGATTCCCTTCATGCCTAATTACCCATAAGCGGTTGGCATGATGATTTATTTAGCACAGCGTTGGCCTAGCTTTCAGACAAGTCCTGTGTCCAAATGGAAAACATTCTACCTTCAGTTTTCTTCTTGAAAGAAAAATCATGTGGGCCATTCAAGTCCTCAAAACCTTTCTCCCCTGTGAACTATTTTAAAACTATATGGGCCACTGTCTGCCAAAGCTACAATTTCTGTGCCTCAGGATGAGCTCAGCTCTGCGCATTCTGTCCTGACACAGGATACTGGTTTCTCCAAGGGAAACTGGGATCAGTCCTACCTGAAACTCAGATGCCTTTTCAGCTGGGACTGCAGGATGACACCCCAGGTAACAGTCCAAACTGAATTTAAGTGGGAATGAGGTGCCTAAACACCCTTTAGGGTCTGCAATTAGGGCCTTTAAAGAGCAAGGAGTTGGGCAGGATTACAAAGGAGCAGAAAGAAAAGATCTGCCCTATGCCTAGAAGGTATTATGTGACTCCCAGATGGACCTTAAGCAACAGAGGAGAACATAGTCTCCTTCGGGCATCCATGAGTCAGGACAAGGGCTGGGGAAAGCCTGGATAAGTGAAAAGCCTGTAGGAAACGGTACAAGCTTTGGACAGAGAAATGACTTGGGTTTTGGGTTGCTGCCCACATATTCTCTTCAACCAGTAAACTGTGCCCTAAGGCGCAGACCTGAAACAGACTTTGGTGTGGCATCAGTCCTTAGCAGTGTGAAGGACAGGCCCTCCAACCCACATTCACCATGATCCAATAGGGAACTATTGTTACTTCAGATGTTGCCACTTTTAATGAGAGCCAAATGGCTGCCCCTCCCAGAGCTAACAATCCAGCTGGGGCAGTTTTGCTTCTCTTTTCCCCCTAGGATGCATAAAATGCATTTTTGCTCTCCTTCCTGACACCAGAAAAGCCTGGATCGCTTCCCACTGTACTGTGAGAGCTTGAAACTTGGCCATGCTATTTACAGCATCTTCTTTGCCCAGAGGAACTGAAGACGCATCATGATTTTTCCACCATATGCAAGCAGCAGGCACTGCCGCACGTGCCAGCACCGCTCTATGGCAAACTTAGCCCTACCTGTCAATGCTTCCTCATTGCGACTCGAAGCACTAGCATGAGAAAGAGGGTTTCCCAAGGGATGCTGTCTGCTGGCTCTCATCTTCAGATGAGATTTGTTCTTGGTTTTCAGATGCATCCATCCTTCAATTCTTAGTGGGAAAAGACAAATTAAAGAAAGACTGTACAGGGTGGGGCTCCAATTCCGGTCCTCTTAACTGTAATGTCAGCTCTTGGCTACAGAAAATCTTTTCAAAAGGACTTAAGTGACTCAGAAGTGTCACATCTATTGGTTTGTAGCAGGAGTTTGGGCTCCCAGGTTCCTGCTGGAACTGCAGAAAAGCCTGTTCTGTCTTTGAGTGCCTGGAGAAAGATCCAGTCCCTTCCGCTTCTCATTAAACAGCCCCAGGAGAGGCTATGGGCATCCAGGGGTGGTCTGACTGATGGGATGTAACTCAGGGGTGACTTTTAGAGTCTGTCCTGGCAGTTTGGCCTTGGTCTGCAGCCAGACACCTACCCACTCCCCTTCCTCAGCAGGACAGGGGGAAAAGTCAGACGAAAAAACTCCTGAGTTCCCAGAGGCTGCAGTCCTTCAGGATAAACCCGCTCCAGTGTGGGCTTCCTATCAGGAGACCCCAGCTCTGGAGGAAACGCCAGCTAGCACCTCCGGGCCTTGAGCCCGGCAGAGAAGCGGTCCTCTACAAGATGGAGAGCCTGAGCCATCACAGTGTGCAACAACCACAAGGAGGAACAAAACAGCAAAGGACAGCAGAGCTGTAAGCAAAGCAGCCGCAGGGTTGGCATTGACTACGTATCACAACACAGCCACGCTGGAAATCTCCCAGACAGCAAACCACAGAGATCTCCATTGGCAGGACGAGGAGATGTGAATTTCCAAAGATGTGGGGTTTTTTCCTTTGCTTCCTGTTGACTTCAGCAGAGCTTATTCCTACCTTGCACTGAGAAAGAACCCAGGAAACCTCACTCCTATAGACACTCAGCTGGCAAGCGGGCAGCTTTGGAGCGGGTACCAGAGGCAAAGCAGTCCATCTCAAAGGAAGGGTGATGCTATACTGCATATTGGCCTTAGCTTTTCCGCTCAAGCAGCCACAGTAATGTTTAACATCCATGTTACAGAAGGGGTTTTTGTGGAGCACCGGTGAAAGCACAAAGTGGACGACTTCATTCAACTTTGCACAAAATGCTACCCACTAACTGTTACTGGGGATAAAGTATTAGACTATTAAGACTAAATATCCTGCTGAAGT
Source organism: Cuculus canorus (assembly GCF_017976375.1). NCBI lineage: Eukaryota > Metazoa > Chordata > Aves > Cuculiformes > Cuculidae > Cuculus > Cuculus canorus. The sequence continues at coordinate 7,935,863 of NC_071423.1, forward strand.
TATACTTTGGTCAAACCTGAGAGGCTGGACTCAGAGGGAAGAAGCTGAGTGAAACTGTATGATTATCTACACAGAATGACCAAACTGGCTAAATAATTCTTCCAGCTTCGGGATCTACTAAGGTAGAGAAGAAGTTATTGCATTTATTTTTTAATGAAATACTAAATTGAAGTATTTGGCATGTTTTCCAGAATGCAGAGGTAATCTAGACATATTGAAAGTTAAACTGCATGAAAGCTTAACTTTGAAGAAGGTGCAAAGTACTTGCTTTGCTAGGACAGGAGGACAGAGCAGTTATTGTGCAGCACAGTAGTTTCCAAGTCTGCCCCACTATCCCACTGCTCTTCCATGCAACTTTAGACAAGACACTTCACATCTCTGCTTAAAAATAATCAAAAGGAACTGGATGTAATGACTGCTACAATAAGCAAAAGGCTACAAATAACGCAGGGGAGATCCTGCCACAGCCACAAAATTCCAGGGGATTCAAATGCAACTTTACATAAATATGCAAAACAATTACACATCAGAAAGAAAAAAATGGAGCGAAGCAAGCACAGTCTCATACCCCTCAGTCATTGCTTTTGAAACTACAAATGAGCTGGCTGCAGGCCTTTTTGCAGCAGAAACGTTTTCAAGACAGAGATTCAAGCTAAGGGTGAGGGTAACAAAACCTTCAGAGAAGGACTTAAAGGCGGCCTACAGGAAAGCTGGGGATGGGCTCTTGATCAGGAAGGGCAGCAATAGGACAAGAGGGAATGGTTTTCAGCTGAAAGAGGAAACTTTTACATGAGATCTGAGGAAGAAATGTTTTCCTGTGAGGGTGGGGAGGCCCTGGCCCAAGCTGCCCGGGACAGTCAAGGATGCCCCATCCCTGGAGGGGTTCAAGGCCAGGCTGAATGGGGTTTTGAGCAACCTGATCCAGTGGGAGGTGTCCCTGCCCACAGCAGGGCGTCAGAACTGGATGGGCTCTAAAGTCCTTTCCAACCCAAACGATTAATGGCCTCAAGCTCTGCCAGGGGAGGTTCAGGCTAGACATCAGAAAAAAATTTTTCACAGAAAGGGTCATGGGGCTCTGGCAGAGTCTTCTCAGGGAGGGGGTTGAGTCACCATCCCTGGAGGTATTTAAAAGACCAGTAGAGGAGGTGCTCAGGGACATGGTTTAGTGGTTGACAGGAATGCTTGGACTTGATGATCCTAGAGGTCTTTTCCAACCTAGTGATTCTGTGATTCCATGAACTCTCTCCCATCAGAGCAGAATGCTACCTGCCAGAAATGACCCCACCACACACGTAGCTCAGCCTGCTACAAAGGGGAGCAGCTCTGCTAAGGTTGAACCAGCTCTGTTCACACTGGCTGAGCCAGCCATGGTCAGCAAGCCATCATCTCCTATCTCACAGGAATTAGGAGCCGTGATTCACATTCACTTGCTGACTTTTCCCTTGCATTTCTCAAAAGTTTGAACTGTTTCTTTCCTCCTGACCTATAATACATTTCAGGTTCACTATTTAGATTAACTATGATTTTTCAGAGTTTTATTGTAGGATAATAAATGACAGGAAACATTTCCTATGACAAACTATGGTTTTATATTCCAGGCAAAATAAAGTGGATTGACGGAGGAGAAAAGACAAACTTCATGAGCGACAGCATTGAGCTCAGGGAATTTCATTTTCCCCTCTCACAGGAGAGAGTTGTCTCAAGGCAAAACATTTTCTGTGCATAGGTACATATGATAAATAGTTGTAGAGAGATGTTGAAGTTCAAACCTTCTGAAGGAGCTGAGCTACGTTATTTGCGATCTACAATCTCCATACAGCTAAACTCAATAAGACATGATACTTGAAGAAAAGAAAAAAGGGGGGGTAATCTAAGAAAACCAAGATTTGTTAGTAATTTCTGATTATAAGGCAAAAGGTTTAGAGTTTTGCGTTTGTTCATGCATACTTAAATGCCATATCTTACTGAATAGGTTGGATGCATTTTTGCCAGCATAAAGGGACTCACCATCTATCAGTCCCTACAGGATTAATGAGTTTGTGGTACCTAATCCCAGCAAAGCCAGCAGGCTGGTAAAGCTCTCTCAGTTGAGCAGAACACAGCACACTGAATATCAGAATCTGAACATAAGAAAGTTAAGAGCAGCTAATAACTACCAGGAGCAAGGGACAGGTCAAAAGGCAGAACTGCAGACGTTGCAGTGGCATGGAAATGAGACTGGACCCTAAATCTAACTGCAGCTCCTACAAAACCCAGAACAAGGTCAGGCATTTGCTTTTATGGTCTCCCTGATCATGCAACCTTGGCAAAGATGAAGATTTCTTTGTAAGGCAATGGCTACGTTCCTCTGATGGGCTCTTCCAACATAAATCAAACACCCTACTATGTGGCTAGCCAGAATTTGAACCTAAGTCTACCAGTTCCCACATTCAAACCTCAGGGCTTAGCACCTCCCAGGCACTTTCCAGGAGCTAGCGGCAAAAGCAAATCCCTAAACATCTCAGAGAAAAATGACAACTGCCTATATACAAACCAACAGAGCCAAGACATTAAAACCCAAGGCAATAACATCCATCTCCTTAATTATCTCCCTCAGCTAAAAGCCTGTACAGTTTGCTTTAAATTTCAGCTCCAAATGCTTTTCACAGGATACGCATCATCCCCATGAAACAAATGGATCCATTTCATTTTTTCCACTTAAAGTCACTGGTGAGTTCAGCTTTGGCAGTCCAACAACAAAGGCCTTCATTGCCAGCATGCACAGTGCTCTGGAATTGAAATGGGGCAAGAGGAGTGGAAAGTCATTTATAAAGCAAATTTTGCAGCACTGACAGAATCGCTAAGCTTTACCTCTGGATTTTATATTGCATTTCTTTATGTAACATTGTGTTTAACTCATAATAGTCTTCTGGCAGGGGGTGGGGGGGAGGTGACAGTTTAATTTTCTCACTTCATTTTTTAGATTTACAATAACAGAACCACATCAATGTTTGATTTTTTTATGAGATTTTCCTGAAGTTTTCACATATCTAGGAGTGTAACTGCTTGCCTCTGGGGATGTTATTGCTTTGCTAAGGGTTCCCCAAGCACTTTGCAAAGGCATGGAACAATGTGAGAGTGAACAGGCTTTTCCCCATGGAGCATCTGTGATTGAGGTGTTCCCTAAGTCTTATAGCTCTGAATTGGCTGCACCGCATCCCCATGAGCAAGGTGGCCCCAGACGGAGTATTTCAAATGTGACCACCTTGATTTGAGGAACCTCAGTATAATGTAACAATTTTTTATTTGACAAGATTGAGAAAAAGAAAGCCTAATTCTTTATCACAGAATCATAGAATGGTTTGGGTTGGAAGGGAACTCAAAGCCCAGCCAGTTCCAACCACTGCAGTAGGCAGAGACACCTTCCACTGGATCAAGGGGCTCAAAGCCCCATCCTGCCTGGCCCTCCAGGGATGGGGCAGCCACTTCTCTAGGCAACCTCCCCAAAGGAAAACATTTCTCCCCAAGATCTCATCTAAATCTTCCCTCTTTCAGCTTAAAACCATTGCCCCTCATCCTCTCCCTGCTCTCCCTGACCAAGAGCCCCTCCCTAGCTTTCCTGAAGCCCCCTTCAGTACTGGAAGCTGCCCTAAGGTCTCCTCACAGCCTTCTCTTCTCATCTTCACATCTGAAAGAGGTCATGGAAAAAGTCATTAAAACTGACACTATGAAAACTTCAGTTTTAGATATATTGACACTTTACTATCCGAAGTTCTTTACCGAGAAATTCCCAAACGGCTTTAACTTGCACCAACCGATAGTTAACTTTCACCTGAAAGCATCTGATGAGTTTTCTTTTTTCCATTAAATATGCATTCCCTCCCCTTTCAGCCCAATAGATGATTATTCCCAAGAACTCTTTTTGGTATCTCTGTCATCTTTCTTTGCTTGTTGGTAACTTGTCTTAGCTTATCCCATTTAAGCAGTTTGCAGGGTCACAGCGAGTGTCATGGGATGTTTGTCTTACTTCCCATGAATTTAAAAGCACCCTGTCCTGCAAACGCTGTTGTCTGTTTACATCACTGTCATCACTCCTTTTACCGGGCACTACATCACTGCACATAATACTTTTTCTTTTAATCAGCCTGTTTAGAGATTTAGTAGTTTTTTAACATGTTTGGGCAAATTCAGGTATCACTACAGACCTTGAAATATCCACCTTGGTAGCTACTATGGAAGCAAAAGCCTTTCGCTTGTTAGCGGTAAATGCAATAAATACAGACATAGCTTTCATGCAAGCAGAAGTTTGTGTTGTGTTTACTTGGAAACCACTTTAAAATGTGCTTCTGCCATAAATACACAATTGCAAAACAGTCAGCGGGACTAAAACTCTGGGTCTTGAGTGCTACACCTAGTGGTAAGTGCTTGCAGGATTTGTAGCTCTTTTGACATTTAAACAAATAATTACACAAAAACAACGTTTAGAGAAACAAGCAATAACAACAGGAGCAGGAGAGGAAAAAACACTCCAGAATGCTTCAGATACTTATGCAGGGGGCTATTTTTCTACCAGCATGCAAGAAATTTAAGCAATTAAATTATAATCATTAATGAAACTTGCCTATGAATATAACCTATACATCAGAAGAAAAAGCCCACCTACTTGAGATGCAATTTTAATGTAACAAAGCAAGAGCAACAGATGGTGCTCTGCTGTTCCTGTTCCATGGTGCAAGGAGATGCTATAGTCTACTTTCATGTTTACCTGTCTACTGACCCGTCAACACACTTAAAGTACCTCAGGAGTAGCAGCCAAGAAAGAACAACTTGCAAAGTACACAGCATTGCACACCTATGTGGATCAAAGCAGGTTTCTGTTATGAACTTCAGCAGAAAGTTACAACTGTCAATAAAGAGTGAACATGCATTTTAAATGCAATGCCTTTAAAGACAGATATTTATTGCATATACACACAGGAAGCTTCATTCAGCAATGCTTCTTTTTGCTTTGCATTGAACAGCCTTAGGACAAAATCAAGACAAAGCGCTTGGAATGGGGACTGACACCTGCATTCCTCCTCACCAGCGGAGTGTCACAGCACTCAGCTGAAGAGTCACATTGCCTCTTGCTGGGTCAGTGACCTTTAAAATGTCTTTTGCAAAGTACACCACCTTCTGCAGGCAGGCAGGCAGAGCACTGAGGGAAGTCAGCCCAAAAGCTCTCGTTGCAAAGAACTTCTAAAAGAGGAAAAATAATTTCTCTACCTTCCTTCTTTATTAGCAGCTTATCTTCCTTCTATTGGAAACTCCCAGAGGGAAAAAGTTGCCCCCTAAAGGAGCCTCCTTCAATCTGAATGCTCCTGTTTCACCAGATCAGTGCCTACACGTGCAATGCAGCACAGACTGATGCAGACCTCTCAGGTACAACACAAATTTTGCTCCTGCAATTTGGAGATCTCAGCCTGCTTCAGAAGCCTGACTTTAAAACGTGTTCCCTAAACGCTTGCCATTCCCAGTTTGTTAATTAAAGTACATGTAGACTGAGCACTCAGATTCCTGGGAATGCTCAGGCTGGCTGCCTGCCCCTCACCTGAGCTGGTGGAGCATCCGGTGTTGAACTGTCCCTGCTTGAGCATGGCCTTTCCAAGTCAGTCACCAGCACCTTTCAACACTCGGCTGTTAACTGAAGCGGTGCAACAAGGAGCTCGCACGTACTGGAGTGCTGAGGTAGAGGAATACACAGACAGCTGGGAGCCTTCACTTTAAGACATCCCAAATACTTCTACTCCCACTCATAAATGAGAGTTTGAAGTTATGTGCTCAAGGTTATTCATTGACATTAACACAAGACATGAGACCATAAATCAGGAGTCCCAACCTCCAACACCAGTCAGGCCCACAGACTCCACATTGCATCATGTGCAGCAGCATGACACCATTCAGATAGGACATGCGGGAAGGGAAGAGACAGAGAGGTCTGAAGCTTCCTTTCTTAAGCAGAATTCTGCTGGAGAACTTGGCAAGACAGACCCAGCTCTGTTATATGGTTAGCACTGGTCACTTGCCAGTTGGAAGGAAACACAAGTTTCAGGGGTCAAAACTCTTAAGTAACTCTCCAGTTTCCAGCTCATGTCTCCCGAGATGCACAAATATGATCCAACTCATTGTGGACATCATTTCCTTTTTATGTTTCTCTATTTTCAAATTACTAAGTAATACAAATGCTTTTAACAGCCATTTCCACAGGGCTGATGTACTCCACAGTTTCTAAAAAGATTTCCTAATAACCCAAGCTCATATAAATCACTTATTGTAGGTGGTGTTAACACGCAGAAGTTAAGCAATTGATTAAAGAGGAAAAAGTTTGGTGTCTGCTATGAAATGAGCTTCCAAGTCTCAGAATATCAAGCAAGTTCCTGTTTATATGAGAAAAGAAGTGAGCAGCAGGTATTTTGTGGTCTCTCTTTGGGCAGACTGGGAGGAGTATTTCTGAGGAATGGGCTTGTGTCACCTTGCTGGGACACCGTGCTTCTTGTCCTTTCTGTTCTACAGCTAGAAAACAGTTTCATTTGTAAAGCTCCGTGTACTGCCTGGAGAGGAGAAGGCTCTGAGGAGACCTTATAGCGACCTTCCAGTACCTGAAGGGACTACAAGAAAGCTGGGGAGGGACTGTTTACAAAAGCTCGTAGTGATAGAACAAGGGGCAATGGGTATAAACTGCAGAGGTGCAGATTTAGACTAGATGTAAGGAAGAATTTCTTCACCATGAGAGCGGTCAGGCCCTGGAACAGGTTGCCCAGGGAAGTTGTGGCTGCCCCATCCCTGGAGGTGTTCAAGGCCAGGTTGGATGGGGCTTAAGCAGCCTGATCTAATGGGAGATGTCCCTGCCCATCATAGGGGGGTTGAAACTAGATGATCTTTAAGGTCCTCTCCAGCCCAAACTATTCTATGATTCTATGATGAGTTAACACAATAGGTACAAAATTAAATACATAAGCATATTTATATTAAGTCATAAGGAGTTTAGCAACTTATGACTTATTGTTGCTTATGACCATTCCTGCCATACATTATAAGCTGCTCTTATTTCTGTTCCATAGGTCCTTTCCCACTGTGGATGACCCTCTGCAAATATGGGATTAAACACAGATTGGAAATTTTTGGAGCAAAACCTACCAGTCATATTCATGCGACTTCACATCCACTTTCTATTTAATGTCACCTCTTGGCTGGCTTCAGAGGAACCTGTGCCTATAGAAGACACTCGCCTCAGGGACTTCGGTGACTAGATGGGGCCTTTGGTGTAACCACAAGAAGAGCAGGGAAGACAAAGATGATGACAACATAATTAATGAAGTGTAAGTAGCACAGGGAACATCAGTCAAACGCTGCGCCTGAGCCCCGGCTGTACCTTTGTAATGGGCAGCGGAGGGACCCAGGCTCTGACCTTCCTCACACAAGGCTGCTGCAAGCACAGGTGTTCCCATGTTGTGGCTCCTTCGTGCACCATTAAAAGCCTTTGAACCTGAAACACTCAGCACAGGCCACTGCCACTTGAGTCACAGGCGTAACTTCATTGGCTGCTAACCCATAATATGCCATTACTCCTTAACCCGACCAGTCACCAAAGGCAAATATGCTTCATTTTTACACTGCCTCGTTTTTCCTTCCTGATAAAGAGATTAGAGATTTAACCCAGCTTTTTCTCTTAATCTCACACTCCCATGTATTTTGAGAATTAAGGGAAGGTTTAGTGCCAATATTATCCTGACAGATCTCAGCCTAACTTCCAGGCATCCTACATATGAAAGAAACCAGAAATCTTTTATGAAATCTCCACCGGAGACATTTAGACAGCTGACACTTTAACATCCTTCAGAATATACAATCATCATCACTTCAGGCAGTCATGCTTTTCAGGCAATAAACCATGAGTTGCCTTGTCCTTCACCCGCAACAGTAATTTAATCCATTTCACTCAATTTAGTGACAGTCCTCTAAAAAGGAAGAGCTGGAAACCTAGGTAATTAATTAAGAATAGAGTCTAAACTTGTACTGGAGAGCGAAAGTAATCCTAAGTAGTTGTACAATATTATTCAGAATTTAAAGTTACTAAACTACATGGACTGCAATGCTGGGGGGAAAGCAATCTTGTTATATAAATTTTCCTGGGAAGCAAACATTGTACATATACATAATACACATCAAAAGATGTAATAAGATTATGAGATTAAGCACTCTGGAGTCAAAGACTTCACAAAGAGATGGTTACTCCCACAACATTAATTAAACAATATTTTTATACCTTTAAGTCTGATGTTGACATTGCTGATAATTAATATCCTATGATTTGCAGAACACAAGGCAAAGAGGAATGGGAAGCATTGTACAAATGACACATGGTTGATTTAAAATTGCCTGAGTACTGCTAACTTCCAGTGAAGTCATAGAATCATGGAATGGTTTGGGTTGGAAGGGACCTTAAAGATCATCCATTTCCAACCCCCTGCCATGGGCAGTCTCCAACTCCCTTTTTTCCTTTGTCAAAAGGTGATTTTTCTCTGAAATTTCAGAGAACTCCAAGAACTTCATTCAGTTGTAATGACTGAAGCGTAGAAACCACATGAATTTCAGAGCAAGCTGTGCAATTGCTGCAGATAAATTATAAAGTGTGGGAGACGTAGAATCATAGAATGTCCTGAACTGGAAGAGACCCACCAGGATCATTGAGTCCAACTCCTGTCCCTGCACAGGAAAACCCCAAAATTCACACAATGGAGTTCTGAGGTTTGGCTGGTACCAACAGTTAACATTTCACTGCCAACTCACGCTAAGCAAAACAAGCCTCGTAAGATGAAACAGCAGAGGAAGCTGTTGAGATGTCATCTTGAACAGATCCATCCCAGCTCCTCCATTACAGATTCCCACCGCTCTGCCTTCACCCCAAATTCTGATAAAGCCTGGAGCTGCCTTGAATACTTGGGCGAAAAAAATGAATGGGCTTGCAAATGGCTCTTTGCAAAGGTGATGCATTATCTCTCAGCTACAGTGGGTGACACAGTGGCAGTGCTCATGAGTTCTGCAGTGCATACTCAAACTACCTAGGGAAGAGAAAATAGAGTATATTAACCCAAGCAAAGTGCTGCCACCCTGCTTGCAGGGGCTACCGCTACAAGGACTCTTCAGTAGAAGACTACAAATCATTATTTTTTATATGCAGCGCATCTGGGAAGGGTTTCTTTAATGACAAAAGATGTGGTGACAGTAAGGTCTTCAGAATAGCAGCCATTTCTAGGTAGAGCTGTACATAACAGAACAAGGGCTCTTTGCTCTTGGAGAGAAACTCCTTGACCCCCAAGAACTTGAAACCTAAATATTTAGGGATACATTTACAGACAGTCACTCCCAGCTCTACAGAGTGATCATCTGAGTGTGGCACAGAGCAGAGACACCTTGAGCTGATCCACACCAGCACAGGTCTGCCAGGGTAAACACAGGGAGCTCAACACAGGGATGCTCCAGTGGCACCACATTCAATCCCAGGCTGGATCTGCTCAAAATAGTGGAAAAATCTGAAATAATCGGCTCCTCTGCTCCTAACTTGCTGCCATTCACATATTTCTGCTCTGCACCCTTTAGCAACCCTATTATCCATGTTTTCCCATTGTCTGGAATTTCAGTCGCCCCATTGTTTTGTACAATGGAAACCAGACTGAACTATGGTACCTTTCTTGACATTTTTAACACTCACCCCTTCTCCTTGCCCTTGAAAGGAAGGGCAGAACAAAGTTCAAAAAATAAAATGAAATAAACATATCTTGGGTTCTGAACCTCAGCTCTGATCTGCCTAGGCAGTCCGACAGCCCGATGAGCTAAATGATCTGTTGGGGAAAGGAACTGAAATACATGTGTATATATATTAAGCTTTTATTTAACAGTTAATTAATATTTCTATAAACACATACACCTCTCTCTCCTAAGTTCTGCAAGTCAGTGCATTTTTTCACCACAGACTGTTGTAGCCCCCCTTTTTTTTCCCTTCGAACTTTATTATAAAGCCCAAAAGTTCACATAATGTCTCACTATTGTTTCTTTAAAGAGGAATTCTCCTCCCCGCCTCCTTCTTTCTCTGTATCTCTGAGACACCACATGGCACAATAAGAGCCCTTTCATGTTCAATACTCAGAGTCGTTGCTGTGGCAACTCACCCAGCCTCGCCAAGTATCCAAATAAATAGTTAAAATGCAAAAATAAAACCAGAAACCCAGCGGGTCCGCAATCTTATCTCCACCCTGATGGCTTTGAGGGACATTAAAGAAGCAAAATAATAACCTTCTGCCCAGATTAGTCACCTAAAAGTGGCCATGCTTTAAAGACAGAAGGACGTTCGCGCTGTTCCAACGAGTATTTGGCTGAGATGGGACGACGAAGATGGAGAAGACGCAATGCAGAGCCGAGCACCCGTGGCATCAAAATTCTGGTGTGGAGTTTTTAACAGCTTGCGGCCAGATTTCTCTCTCTCGCTCCCACAACAGCTTCGAGATAGACGCTATAAGGAAAGCTCTTGAAGGGTTTTATCTAACAGGCAATAAGCATATATATATATATATATAACAGGCAAAGTTGTCATTAATTACTACCTTGCAGGAAATGCTGCTACAAAGAGAAATCTATGCTTTCTGTATGAAAAAAAAAAAGGGATTTCCCCCCACCCCCCTACGTGCTCAGACAAGCCACCGCTTGAGGCCCCCACTATCTGCTATTATCAGTTAAGTCACGTCTAGTGCCAGGCAAAAGGTCATTTCAGGTCATTCCCGAGATGAAAGGAAGGGGTAATGTATGTGAGAATGCCTGAACTGGCGAGCAAAGAGAAAAAAAGGGCGGGGGGCAGGGGGGAGAGAAAAAAGGGAGGAAGGGAAAAGGATGCGAGAAGAGGAAGAGAAGGAGAGAAAGAGGGAAGGATACCATGAGAGGATGATATCAGACGAAAAAAGGGATATTCATATTGCCAGGAAACAAATAAAAGATCGAATCACAGCACGGCTGGTGACACACTCTGTGAACTTGATTCTTCATCAAATAAAAAGGCTGCCACATTTTCCGGGGTCATCTTTTTAATTCATTTCTTCAATGAGGTTTTGCTGGGGTTTTTGGGGTTTTTTTTTTTTTGTTTTTTTTTTTTGTTTTTTTAACCTTAACTGCTGAGAAAAGCAAATGCTTAAGGGAGAAAAGAGTATCCATTGTCTGGGGTGTCTGCTTCAGGTTTCTTTGTCTGGGAATTGTAAGAGAGAGGTAGAGGCTGACTTTTCTCTTTTTTATGCATTAAAAAAAAAATCGATTTTACATTTAGCGGCAAAAAATAAAACACCATGATGCTAGAGCAGACAGCCCAGCCGTTCTCCATTTGCCTTTTCTCACTTCTCCCCCATCCACTTCTCGCCCTCCCCCCCAAGGTAGTAGTCGGATAAAATTTGCAGTCAAGCCCATCAGTCATTCCTGAATCCATTCCAAGGTTCCCCCTCCACCCCGACTCCTTCCACCTCCCCCTGCTCTCAACTCTGGCTGTACTTGTCTAACAAATCATTTTTGTAGGACAAGCGACTGGCTCATGCCGAGATTGCACACATAACCCAGGCACTGCCGACAAACTGTCAGGGGAGGAAGAGCTTTAGTGGATGGGGTGGGTTTTTTTTCTTCCTTCATTCCTTTATTTGTAAAAACATTCCTGTTCTGGGCTGCCCTCCTCCTCCGTGCCCTTCCCCAGCCACTCCAACCTCAAGCCGACCACACTGATTTTGCCTGAAGCTTTGGTGGAGTATAGACCATGTTGGGAATTACATCACATAAAATTATCCTTTTCATCAGCGTGTGGCCACATGGTGGGATCCCTTCAGAGCACAGCAGCCTCACCCAGCCTCATAAAAACATCTTTTGTGCTTTACACCTCAGAATCAGTTTTTCTGGCCACACACACAAGAGGTGCTGCTGTTGCCCCTTCCCCATCCTGCCCTACCCAGATTTCGTGCTTCCAAAAGCTGGGGAGAAGGGAAAATTATCTCGGGAACAGCTACAGTTTTCTTTATTAGCAGCAGGACGCTCTGTTTATTGGGTTGGGGAGGATGGTTGTTAAACTACCTGCAGGCTTTGGTGGGGGCTGCTGGGCATCTGGTGGACCACAGCCAAATCAGCCGGTGCGCAAAGCTCTGCCCAGCCTCAAAAAGCTCTTGCACCCTGTGCTGCCCATCTTCTTGGCCATCTCCTCCACTGCACGTGCCAAACGAGAGCCCCATGGCAAATGCTCAGGAGCAGGGACAGCCACGCAGAGCAGCCGTCTGCCTCCCGCAACGAAGAGCATGGCTATTTTAAGCAGAACAACTATTTAAAACTATAGTGCTAAAAGAGCTCTGGACATGCAGAACAATGCTCAGGTGAAGCCTCTGGAAACTGCTGATAAAGGTGACATTCCCGCACAAGGTAAATTCTGAGAGCTTTTCTTGGTTATTGTTCTGGCAGGCATTTGAACGATCAATTAAAATTCATTTTAAGGCTTTGTAGAGTCCAAAGTCCTCTGAGATACCGAGTGACTCTATGGCTAGAGCTGTGGAAGACCAAGGTTTAAGTCCCATACCTAATTAATCGGGATGAATTAGGTTCACTCTCTCTTGCTGATGGTTTTTCATTGACAATAAATTACACTGTGCATTTTTTTCATTCAGTCATGCTAAGTTTCTAGCAGACACACTATTTTCCTCATTTGTCACTTTTATTATAGCACTATCTTAGATGCATAGTTGCAGACATTTAATCAATCCCACTGAGCTGTTATGTCTCTTTGCAACTTGCCGCATCTCTGAAGAAGATTCCTACATGATTCACAGTCTTCACTAGAAAACCTTGGGACTCTTGCTTGTCCTCGTGTTTCTAATGTAGAGAATTAAGACCATAGTGCCATTTGCCCCCTAAGGAAAAGCTCATTGCCAAACAAAAAACAGTCCCTACTTTAATTGCCAATTCCCAAAGCATAGGGATAAAACAAATTCACACATCCCTTCTTCACACAAGTCATAGAATCACATAGTTTTGGGTGGGAAGGGACATTAAAGCCCATCCAGTTGCAATCCCTGCCATAGGCAGGGACACCTTCCACTGGATCAGGTTGCTCCAAGCCCCATCCAACCTGGCCTTGAACCCCTCCAGGGATGGGGCAGCCAACACTGCTCTGGGCACCCTGGGCCAGGGCCTCCCCACCCTCACAGGAAAGCATTTCTTCCTAAGATCTCATCTCAGTCTCCTCTCTTTCAGCTTAAAACTGGAAGGCTGCTCTAAGGTCTCTGCAGAGCCTTTTCTCCAGGCTGAACATCCTCAAATGTCTTAGCCTGTCCTCAGACAGGAGGTGCTCCAATGCTTGGATCATCTCCACAGCCTCCTCTGGACTCGCTGTAATGGATTCAAGTCCTTCCTGTGCTGAGGACTCCAGAACTGAACACAGTACTCCAGGCGAGGTCTCACCAGAGCAGAGCAGAGGGGCAGAGTCACCTTCCTCCAAGTCACTCCAAATCCAGAGATCTGTCTCACATATTGACATTTCTCCAGCTGTGGCCCTTCAAAGGGTTAAAGCAATGGCACATCTATCAATGCAGACGTGGGTGTACTAACTGGATAACTGAACAATAACAGATGGAGGAAAAGAGTGTTTTGCAGTACACTGAACAATTGCAAGTGCAAGATTCTGTGAATGAAGTATAAAAATCACAATGAAGTTCAGTGGCTTGATGCTGCCGCACACCCCGTGCAGACGATTCCCACTGAGCTCGAGGAGTTACACCTTCAGTGAGGCTGACTCCACACCTCGCTTGCTTGTTTGCCACATGCCTCTGGAAGTGCAGGTACAACAAATCTCCAGATTCGTATCAAGTTCTGCTGACCCACTTTACTTCGGGCTGTGAGAACAAGCCAAGCCTCCAGCTGGGAAGGGACCCGAATCTGGGCTGGGATGGAACAGCACACCTGAAGTTTTCAACCAAAGCCCAGGGGAAAAGAAAGTTTGTCATTTGGCTCAGGTTGCAGTGCTAATGAAGCACAGGTAAATATTATTAGTGATTACAAGCAGGCAGGCAAAAATGCTAGCAGTGGAGGATAAAATCCCCAGTTCCGGTCAGTCCATGTTCCTTTCCTGCAGCCCAGCTCTATTAATGCAAGAATCCCAATAAGAACAACATAATTCAGCACGTGCATGGCAGCCACCAATGGTCCTCTGAGCTTTCAGCAAGCTATGAGAGAGGCTGGCAAATAAAAAATACCTAATGCTACAGCAACACACCACCTATAGGTTTTAATGCCCACAACTGGTCACCAGAACCCCTGAATCTACTGGAAAGGGTCAGTAGGAGCATTAAGAGATCCCTGGAAGCTATCACACACAAGAAAAGACTGACTGACTTACTGCTGGATTGAACGCTTGGATGATCTTAAAGGTCTTTTCCAACTTAAACAATTCTGTGACTTACTGTTTAACAAAGGGCTGTGGAGTTGTGGTGGGACAGGCAGGAACCACAATTACAAATACCTAGAAGAGTGGCACAACAAGGAAGAGGATAATGATCACTTACAACAAGGAGCACCAAATCTACTCACCAAAGGATTCTGCAGAGCCTGCGGCAAAACTGTATGAAGGAAAACATCTACCAAGGGACAGTTTGGGCCCTGTGATTCTTGCCTGCAGAGCAGGGATAGGTTGCAAAGCGTCCCTGCTAACCTTATGATGATAAGGCAATTTTTAACCTCCATTCTGCAGAAGGAGCAAACTTAGGTACAGACAGGTGTAACCATGTGAGTTCTGAGAGTGGCTGTCATTATGTATTTAATGTTTTTTTTTCCTCAGATAAGTATTAAAATGGAACGGTTCACACCTCACACTGTATTTGTTCATTATAGCTAACAAACTAATATCAGAGTTCTAAAGTGGGAAGAGCAAAGACTCTTCAATGAAAATAAAGATATAAACATCTCTAATATATCAGTTCCTGATTCCTTCCCCCCAGCTCCCTTCCTGAAAACTAGTGTATAAGCCTCTGCCAGCAGATTTCTAAGATAGCTTCCTGCAATAGGACTGGAAGCGTATGCCATCAGCACCTGAATATTACTTTGTTGTTACGGACCAGCCATATATTTCCTATTTAAAAAAATTACTTTATATCACAGGAAGCCACTTTTTGACAGAGAATTCCCAAAATTGTAAAGACGTTTTCTACCTCCTATACGAAGACAGGCTGAGAGAGTTGGGGATGTTCATCCTGGAAAAAGAGAAGGCTCCAGAGAGACCTTGGAGCAGCTTCCAGTCCTGAAAGGGGCTCCAGGAAAGCTGGGGAGGGGCTCTGGATCAGGAAGGGCACGGACAGGTTGAGAGGGAATGGTTTTCAGCTGAAAGAGGGGAGATTGAGATGAGATTTTACGAAGAAATGTTTTCCTGTGAAGGTGGGGAGGCCCTGGCCCAGGTTCCCCAGAACAGTGGTGGCTGCCCTATCCCTGGAGGGGTTCAAGGACAGGTTGGATGGGGCTTGGAGCCCCTGATCCAGGGGGAGATGTCCCTGCCTATGGCAGGGGATTAGACTGGATGGGCTTTGAGGTCCCTTCCAGCCCAAACCATTCTATGATGCTATGATAAATTTCTGATACTATGCAGAATTGTAACATGGAATACCAGGAATGGAAAGTAGATGGGAGTTTGCCAAAATGTTACATTTTTCACTTGAAAAGGAAGCTTCCAAATAACATTATTTGCAATGACAGATTATTTTTCCTCCTGAAAAACATCCTGAATCCATTTCCATTTGGTAGATTGCTGCATCACCCCTGAGATGGGAGGCTGGGGAGCAACATGGGAGAGGGACGAAGCAGCACTGCAATGACAGTTCGCAAGACACCATGTCTTATTTCTGGAACCTAAATCATTTGGGTTTTCGAATACAATATTTAGTGTTTGCTTTCTAGCAGGAACAGAAAAAAAGATATTTCTTCCTCAGAAGCTCTTCTGGAACGGCTCCACATCCCATTCCTCCTTTGCCAGCTGGCCAAGCATTCAGAAACATGGCACAAGGCAGCAGTTGCTTGTGGGCATTTATTTCCCTTCGATATTGAGGTAGACAGTTGATGCGCCTCTTGACAGAAACTAAAGGTGTATAAAGTTTTAAGAAAAACTGACAACAAAGGCACTGGAGAACAAGTCTTATCAGGAGCAGCTGAGGGAACTGGGGCTGTTTACTCTGGATCAAAGGAGGCTGAGGGGAGACTTCATCACTCCTTGCTGGTCCCTCAAAGGAAGTTGTGGCAAGGTGGGTGCTGGTCTCTTTTCCCAAGTAAAAAGTGAGAGCATGAGAGGAAATGGCCAAAAGTTGTACCGGGGAGGTTCAAATTGGATATTAGGAAATATTACTTCACTGAAAGGGTTCTAGGGCACTGGAAGGGCTGCCCAGGGAAATGGTCCCCATCCCTGGAGGGATTTAAGAGACAAGTGGATGAAGTGCTCAGGGATCTGCTTTAGTAGTGGACAGGTATGGTTGGACTTGATCTCAAAAGTCTTGTCCAACCTAATGATTCAATAATAAAAGCTTCCCAAAGATGGAAGGTTCAATAATTTCAGTATTTTCAAGGTGTCTTGATGGTGGCAGGTGCATCTCCCACCTACCTTACAAGAAGAAAGGTGTCTGAGCCTCCAAGTCTGCTTTGTGAGACACAACTTTATTTCACTTTTCACTCAGTTACAGCTGGGATTTTTCAGTTGCCAGTGTCAGAAAATTTCCAGTCATATGCAGCTGAGCGCTGAAGCTGATTCATCATTGAATTTAGGTTATCACAACATGTATTTGAGTTTAAGCTTAAAATCTCATGATATTTTAAGGAAAATGAAAATATGACAAACTCTGCCTTGCTCTGAACAGAAGCATTTTAGGTTTTATAACCCAATCTAAATTTCCTTCTGAGGAGTGAAGTACAGGCCATCGTGTAACACTGGCATACATACTCTATCCTAGTCTTGCCGCACCGCAATTCCTATTATGCCTCAGAAACTGCCATAAGTTCAGAGTTAGACTCAGGTTAGCTTTTCCCTTAGAGGTTTGGCTAAGCTTCTCTCAAGATATTTTGTTCTTTCCAGTCCCAGATGAAACTCCACTGCTCACAAATGCATGAAAATTAGCAAACAAATACTTAAGAGTTTAAAATATATGTATATCTAGTTATTTTTCTGCCAAGTAGATCTTTTGGACAAAGCTTCTGGTTGGCTACGGGTTTGTGCAAAGTGGTTCAAACTGCCATCTGCGTTAGAGACAGTAATGGGATGTGATAGGAGCACAGACACGAGACGGCGGAGGCAGCTCTCTCTCATTTGTGCTATTGTCTTGCAGCCTCTGGGAGCTCTGCCTGCATCTGGCAGAAAAGTTGATCAACTTGGGGTAGCTAATCAGGCTGCTGCAATTTCCGGCCCTTTCTTTCCCAGATTCCTCAGATCAAAGTTCAAGTCCCAGAATTATTATTCCCCGAATGCTTAATGAGCTCCAACCGAGGAACACCAAAGGCAAAGCTAAAACATTGACCGTGCACTTCATTGAGTTTGGCCAATGTGGCTAAAAACAAGAGGGTGGGATCCATAGCATGCAAAATCACAATATCCAGATTTGTATTTTAATCCAATTAAGATTCCTACACATGAGCAGGGACGGCAAAGGGCTTTAGTCACTTTGTAAAGAGGCGTCTGCTTTCCTCATTGCTTTCCCACTATTAAAATTGCGCAGAGGTAGAATTGGCCTCGTCGTCAATCATTTCTAAAGACCTCTCTTTTGGGAGAATGGAGAGCCCCACAAGCACAAAAGCTTCCTTGAAGACTAAAGTTCAGGATGTTGAAATGCAAAAGTCAGATTTTGCCAGGAGGCACAATTTCTGAAGCCAGATGATTCCACCTCAGATTAAGTTATTGAAGATCTTTGCATGCAGAAACATTTCTTTGTTCTGGCAAAAACTCCCCAAGTTTTCTATTCACAAACGTGACCCCTAGGAAAGCCAGCCAAGATTCTTTTGCATTATCAGGTCAGAATGTTCAGGGCCCAATTATTTTAATAGTGATAAAAAAAAAATGACAATGGTTCAGTACGCCAGGGAGAATAGCATTCAGGGACTTAACAAGTCACTCACTCTAACATCTGGCATGTTCTTCCGTGAAGACTAAACACATGGAGAGTCTTGCAGCAAAAGTCAATGGAAAGGAATGATAATTGCTCATTAGAATGCCTCCTCCACAGGTTATTTTTAACTTCCCCTACTCTATCTAATCATAGTGTATGCATCAGATGATACTGAAAAGGTTCAGCGCACAGGTTTCTCCTCTCCAAAGACACTTACAACAAAGCCTTTTTGTGAAGCTGAAGATTCCCATGCTACACCAATGGCTCCCATTTTGTTTTTAAAACTACAAGCAAGGGCCCAGACAAAATACTCCCAAAGTGCCATGCCTTCAGCCAGCAATCCAGATTGCAAAGGCAAAGATACCGACTACAAAACCCAAAAGCTTCATTTTTATCTATGATGAAGATAATTGTTTTCCCTCTCCTTCAGCTTTAAGAATGCTGTGTGTGGCAAGAATCAGAGATGCCCAAATGCAAAGGTATTTGAATCACAGAATGCCCAGAGTTGGAAGGGACCTACAGGGATTGTCAAATCCAACTCCTGTCCCTGCACAGGACAACCCCAACATTCAAACCATGGGGCTGCGAACATTGTCCAAATGCTTCTGGAATATTGTCAGGCTTGGAGCCGTGATTGCTCCCCTGGGAGCTGTTCCAGTACTCCACCATTCTCTGGGCAAAGAACCTAACCTAAACACCCCTGGAATACATTCCTGCTGTTCCCTCTGAGTAGAAGACATAAGACCAAGGACAGAGTCCTCATATCGGGAGCCCACTGTCAACAAAGCAATAAAGCAAAAGCCACCAAGTGTCAAATGAAGCAAAACAGCTATTCATCTACTTTTGAAGGCAGAATAATTCTGGCTGAATTTCCAGTGTATTTCCCCTCATGTTTTCAAGACTAGGAGCTGCAGGTTCTTTGTGTTCTTAAAATCAGTGTTAGAAGAGCACACCCAGAAAAAGAGACAGCAAACTGGCCAGGTCTGCACTAGGCTGTGTTAGCCTAGCTTGTCAGGGATGCCTTTATATCCCTCTCTGTTTCCTCTGCCTGTCAGCCAGTGCAATGCAAAGACATCTCAGCTCAGCCCTGTCTAAATGAGTTCAGATCTTTGCGCTGAACCCATCACCATAACATCTGAGCCTTTGTAAGCGACACAAAAACCGTTTGCATGGGTCACCCCACTTCCTCTCAACCTAGTTACATAAAACTCTCTCTTTTTGTTTTATTTAATGGGGGTTCAGTAGAGCATTAGGAAAAAGGGGAGATTCTTTGTGGTGTAACATCAAAGGCTGCACACAAGGAATCTTGTTCTGAAGCCTCTCACCAGGAAAAGCCAAACGAATGAAAAGCTCACATCAGACAGTTAGAAGACAGCAAAGGCAATGGACCTAGAGGCACAAGGAAAGCTTAAATCCAACAGTTTCCAGCCAAGACTCAGGAGGCTGTGTCCTTATTTAAAGCTTTTTAAAACAGCAAAAAGCTGTTTGAAGATGAACTGAAGGACATGCTCCTAATAGGCTGTAATTTGTTTGTTTATCTGTCTGTTTTTAATGAAGGAACCACAGAGCCTACTGGAGAAGAGCTGAGTTTCACTTCTACCATTGTTCTAGGCATTCTCTAAAAGCTCTGTGGCCACATCAAATAGCTACCAGAGCTCCGGAGGAATGGGCCTTAAACCATGTTTCAGAGAACAGAGCCCTGGGGTAAGGCAGTGGCTGGACGCTCCTGGAATGCAAATCTTCTTTCAGCAACCAGACATGACCCTGACAGTAGCCGTGCAAGCATCCCTTGCGCCTCCTGCACCAACCTGCCCCCAGACCACCCTGGAAGGATAAATTGCAGGCAGATAAATTGAGATCAGGCATAGAGGGCTTTTCAGCCTTGATAACTGGAGCGAAGCTGCCAACAAGCCAGCCACCTGCGCAGCAGCCACGGATGCTGGGATGTTGAACACCCTCAGCTCCAGCTGGCCCACGTCTGCCAAGACACTTCACCTCCACCAAACAGCTGTCTGAGGCTGCAAAGAAACACTTGGGACAAAACCAAGGCAATGATTTGGAGGTGGAAGTATGCAGCTCCCAGGATGGATTCAGACCTGAGCCATCTGGTGTCCTTCTCCAGCCCCCTGCCTCCAGATGGGCAAGAAAGCCAGACCACACTCATTTTGCAGTTTTCCTTTCACCCACACAGAATCATAGAACAGTTTGGGTTGGAAGGGACCTTAAAGATCATCCAGTTCCAACCCCTCTGCCATGGGCAGGGACACCTCCCACTGGATCAGGCTGCGCAAGGCCCATCCAACCTGGCCTTGAACACCTCCAGGGAATGTACAGCCACAACTTCTCTGGGCAACCTGTTCCTGTTCCTCACCACTCTCATGGTAAAGAAAACACTCCTTATGTCTAGTCTAAATCTGCCCCTCTCCAGTTTATACCCATTGCCCCCAGTCCTGTCTCCACAAGCCTTTGTAAACAGTCCCTCTCCAGCTTTCCTGTAGCCCCTTCAGGTACTGGAAGGCTGCTATAAGGTCTCCTCGGAGCCTTCTCTTCTCTAGGCTGAACAACCCCAACTCTCCCACCCTGTGCTCGCATCGGAGGTCCTCCTGCCCTCTGATCATCTTCGAAGCCAAATCCCTGCTCCTTCCAACACCACACTTCTCACCAGCACCAGAGTTTGCTGAACAGAGAAGTCAAGCAGGGTGGCAAACTACCCAGAAGTGCCCAAGACAAATGAACCCTCCCTTCTGGGTCAAGTTTTCCTCCAAGTTCACGCTGCCTTTTTGCAGCCAGATCCACAGTGCAACACTGACCTCCTGTGGCTGCTGCTCCTCAGGCACGACCCCGAACACCAGGCTCATCCCTCCTTCCCTGGCAAGCTGATTGTTTAGACTACGGGCGCAAAAGGGGCTGAAACAATCTCCCTCTGTGCACAGCCCCCTACTTGCGTCGGCTTTCATGTGTCTATCACCACAGAGGATGAGGGACAGCTTGTCTTCACTCAGTTCCTGGCATCAGTCCCAAGGCTGGAGAGGTGAGTCTGCACAAACCTCATGAAGTTCAACAAGGTCATATGCAAGGTCCTACACCTGGGCTGGGGCAATTCAATAAGGACAATTACAGGCTGGACAGAGAATGGAGTTGAGAGCAGCCCTGAAAAGGACTTTGGGGTTCTGATGGAAGAGAAGCTTGAGATGAGCCAGTGATCTGCATTCACAGCCCAGAAAGCCAACTGTGTCCTGGGCTGCATCCAAAGCAGTGAGACCAGCTGGGCAAGAGAAGGGATTCTGCCCCTCTGCTCTTGTAAGACCTCACCTGGAATCCTGCATCCAGTTCTGGAGTCCTCAGCACAGGAAGGACATGGAGCTGTTGAAGCAGTTCCAAAAGCAGGCCTCAAAGGTGATCCGAGGGCTGGAGCACCTCCTGTACAAGGACAGGCTGGGAGAGTTGGGGTTATTCAGCCAGAAAAGAGAAGGCTCCAGGAAGACCTTGGAGCAGCTTCCAGGATTGAAAGGGGCTCCAGGAAAGCTGGGGAGGGGCTCTGGATCAGGAAGGGCAGGGACAGGATGAGAGGGAACGGGTTTCAGCTGAAAGAGGGGAGATTGAGATGAGCTCTTAGGGAGAAATGTTCTGCTGTTCAGGTGGGGAGGCCCTGGCCCAGGTTGCCCAGAGCAGTGGTGGCTGCCCCATCCCTGGAGGGGTTCCAGGCCAGGTTGGATGGGGCTTGGAGCCCCTGATCCACTGGGAGGTGTCCCTGCCCATGGCAGGAGGTGGGACTGGATGGACTTGGAGCTCTCTTCTAACCCAAACAATTCTCTGATTCTATGAAAACCATTCTCTGGTAACAGGACAAAGGTACATGTTTCTACAAAATCAGGCTTGCACTGTGCAGGGCCCTTGTGAAGTCATCTACAAACAGATTAAATCCACCCATATTTCAGTGGCAACATTAAAGCAATTGCTGTTTTATCTCATGGCTGCCTAAACTGAAACAGAAATAGCATCTTGTGTGTGTCAGAAGGGGGTCACGGGGAGGCCAGGGTGTACAGTCATTCCCACAGATACCGCTCTTCTGAGTACCAGAGTGGGAAGGCAGTTTTTTCAGGTTTTTATGGTTGTCACATCTACCACGTGTTGAAACGGCTTCCATAGTGTCTCTTCCCTTCCTGCAAGCTTATGCTGTTTTACCACAGGCAAAATGAAATTCCCTTCTGTGAGACAAACACAGATTGTCCATGAGTTTCCAGCTTGGATATGCTGCTGACCTGCGATAAAGCTCAGAGGTCACAGAAGCAAGGAATACGATTGCAAGTTCAAGTGCTTTTAAAAGGTCACCATGGTAAAGGCTTTCAAAATCTAAGATCTACTAAAAAAAATAAAAAGCCCGGCCTGCATTCATGGCATTACTGCCTCAGTTTCACATGCAAGTTTGTTCCTGAAGAGCTGTTTTCCTGCTGGCATCACCACAGAGGGTGCTGGGAGTGGGAAGAGCCTCTCAGCAGCAGAATATCTCCATATGACAATCCCAAGATGCATATTTCTGCTCTCCAAGATCTCAAGATGAAGAGGCCTCTGGAATGACCTTGCAGAAGGAAAGTGACAGCAGATTCCCCAGGGAATTGCTCCATTCAGGGCTTTGGTAAACCCTGGCTACACAACTGAGCCTCAGCCACGCTCTCAGACACCCTCTAGGATGCTCAGCAGCACCCAGCCCTGTACTGCCCGACTCTCATGCTCACGTAACCATGCACATGTTCCCAGAATCCCTAATCTGACTACCCACAGAGCACAGAACCTCCAGACATCAAATATTTTAGGATCCTCTTTAAAACAGCCTGGCATTAGAGGACTGTTATGCTGAACAGCAGCAACACATCACTCAAAGACAAACAGCTGCCTCCTAGAAGCAGCAGGAAATCGGCAGGGACCACCGTGTCTCACAGAGCTCAACTATACCCATTGGTTGCTCTAGGTGACCCCAAAATCTGACAAGGACCAGCAAACATGGCTCAGAAGCCACAGAGGGTACGCTCAGTTGAGAGCAGAAGCTTGCCATACTGAAAGGACACTTTCTCTGCTGTGCCATTGGGAAGCAAGAGCGAACCAAGAACCACTGTGTCCTTGCCAGAAGCTGTTTATCAGTTGGGTTTTGCCCCTGTGCAGTGGCTCCTGCTGAGCTGAGAATTATAACCTACATTTTTCACCCCCCACCTGCCCCTCATTTTGAACACTGGGTTGTAAATGATGCATAACCCTTCTGGGCCTTCTGCCTGGGCACAGAAACTTTCCCATATCGAGGGAATTAAAAACTAGGTTAGACACACTTGTCTCTCCAGTAAGTTCCTTCAAGCAGATGCAAGAGACATTTTTTTTGGTCACTTCTCATTAAAGTTTTGCAGGAAGATTCCCTGCAAAGGCTGGAGGTGTTAGATCACAGCTGAAACACAGCAGAGGGACTTGTGGTGGCCCATCCAGACAGCCATCTCCATGTGTTCAACAGGCCGGTCCTCCAACAGCTCTAAGCCTTTTCAGAATTTTTCAGGGTAAAGCCAATAAAGTCACATAAGTGACTAACCTGACAGTACAGCTGAGGGCACACATTCATCACATTGAATGCTTGACCCTTAACCAAGCACATTGTAGCTCTATCACCCCTACAGAAAGCTGGATAGCGCTATTGATGTTTGTATATGAAGCATACCGAAGTACGAAAGATCAGGTTACTACATGGAGCATCTTCTCTGCCAGCTCCGCATCATTTCAAGACAAGGTAGGAGCATTCAGAAGACTCTCTTTAAAAGCCCTGCTCTCAACACTTGGTATACATGTCATTGATACACAATTAACTGCATGTGCACAATGATGGAGACATTGGCAGAGGAAATGTACGTCTAAAAGAAAAGCAAAGCAAAGAGACATGCCGTGACATGTTATCATTAGGGAGTCATAATTTCCTTCCTGTAGTCATACAACAGCTGTCACTAACATCTTGAACACAGACCATGTGTTAGAATACCATAGCAAATGCCTTTTCAGGCAAAAGAAAGAGCGGGCATGTTAACTGGGTGAATAGCAGGAAGAGTATTTTGACAGCTTGAATGCATTAACCTCCCCGCAGAACACCCACAACCTTTGCTAGAACTTGGCTTGGTAGATACTTTCCGCATGCTGGGTAAGGAGCAAGGGACTCCAGCAGCTCTACTGCAGCTCACCCAGAAGCCTCCACTGTCCAGGGGCCCCTTGTGGCAGGCAGGGTACATGCATTTGCCCATAGTCACCTCTGGGGTGCATCTCCCCATCTCCACCCTCCACACTTTGCACATTTAGCGTGGCTTCAGAAGGGCCAAAGTGGATGTCTGAAATACCATGAGCATCCTGTCTCATAAACAGAGGGAGTTACAGCACAAGTTGACCTTACAGATGAGGAAATATTCTCTAGCCTTGTCTTCAGGAGATGAGAAGGCACCTTTTCTACCTACAACTGTTCATCAACATAGAAGTCCCACCAAAGATGTTATAGTTGCCATTTCAGAACAGAAGTAATCCAACCTGATAAATTCTGAAAGGACTGAGAGCCGTGGGAGAACACATCTAGTGGAAGGTGTCTCTGTCCATGGCAGGGGCTTGGAACTGGATGGGCTTTAAGGTCCCTTCCAACCCAAACCATTCTATGAACCTAAGTAAATAGACTTCTCATGCTTTCTGCCTCAACCTTGCAACCTCTGAGGAAGTTACACACCACCATCTTCACTAGAAATCCACCTTCTCTTAGCGATATTATGTCAACCAACACATGGTAAGAGCACATTTTCCTCAAGTAGATGAGGTCCTCAAAGGTTACCATGAGAGGACCATGTTCAGGCCACCCTGAATGTTTGCCATAAGCAGTTTATGTGAGGCAGACTAATTAGTAAAGCTTTCAGTGCAGCTTTTCCAGGAGCAGCAGTTCTCCTTACAAGGCAGGCTGCAACAACTCATCAATCTTGTACAAAAGATAATTAATCAGCACCCAAAGCCATTTTTGCAAATACAAAGCATGGCTGAAACAAACCAAAATAAGAGAGGAAGGGAAAAAAAACCCACACACTATGACAGAGCTGTTGGCACTTGCCAACTCCTCTTGATTAAACTTATTTTCACCTCCAGGTGCATACACAGGATGAGTTTTGTTAATTAAACCTGCCAGTCAACTCATTATGCATTCAATTAAAAAAAGCCTGATGCCTTGATTTTATGCAGCTGGCAGGCTGCACAGTGACAGGCCATGTTGTTATAGTGCATAAGTTCGAATGGGGAAGCGAGAAGAGACACTCCAAAATATGGCTAAGTGTGAGGTTTGCTTATTAGACATCCTCTTGGTGTTTTATCTTCTCTCTTTTTTTTTTTTTTTTTTTTTTGAGGCTATAACGGATGGGGTTGTTTATCAGACATACAGCCTGGCAAAAGTCAAGGCAGAGAGTGGAAAAGCATGTTCATCTCATTTGGAAACCCATCCAGATGCTCAGAATATTCATGATAGACTCTGGCAAGGTTAAGAGATGAGGAGAGTGGCACCTAGATGCCATGGTGATGAATGCTACGTGAATAGATTAGATGGAAGCCCCGAAGCTTCTATAAAATTGTGGGGTTTCATTTAAATGAAAGATAGCCTTTATTCTTAAGGCATCACATATAGTCAGCAGATCTGGATGCAGACCTTGGCTCTGCTACAAACTCCTTGCATGACCTTGAATAAATCCCAGCGGACCATGCTTTAAAGGTATCTCTTGTTATATCTTTCAAGTGGCAAC
Source organism: Cuculus canorus (assembly GCF_017976375.1). Taxonomy (NCBI): domain Eukaryota; kingdom Metazoa; phylum Chordata; class Aves; order Cuculiformes; family Cuculidae; genus Cuculus; species Cuculus canorus. Next base: position 7,961,805 of record NC_071423.1, read on the forward strand.
CCTTAGCCTCCTCTGTGTTCCTCGTCTATTCACCAGTAACCAAAGGCTATTGCTTCTGCTGTGCCTACCACTCTGAGCTATTTATATTCAGCTGCTGAAGAACAGACAGTCTCTCTTGTTATACACTGCAAGAAAGCCTGTTACAATGGATCACCAATCTCAGATGACAGAATGAAAACCTCTAACATTTGTTACAAAAGGATGTGTGGCTGCATGCAACGGTTTTACAGTTACCTCACACTGACATTTCTAAGTCTGCTTCACACTGGCCACAAATATGAGAAATGACCTACAGCAGAGGTGACCCATCTGTTTTGCTCTGAGGCAGAGAATTCATTTTCTTTCCACTGCTTCCTCTTGTTTTCTTCAAGTTTGCAGGCTTTCAATAGAGTTGCTTGTACAGACAAGAGGTGTACCATTCCAATAGTGGGTTAATGCATTAATGACATCTCTCCCTCTCAGACCATGCTCCAGTTCTTATGATAATCTAGGACCTTTATACAATTCATGTACAATCATAGTATGGTTTGGCTTGGAAGGGACTTTAAGGATCATCCAGTTCCAACCCCCCGCCATGGGCAAGGACAACTCCCACTGGATCAGGGGCTCCGAGCCCCATCCAACCTGGCCTTGAACACCTCCAGGGATGGGGCAGCCACCACTGCTCTGGGCACCCTGGGCCAGGGCGTCTCCACCCTCCCAGGGAAACATCTCTTCCTAAGATCTCATCTCAATCTCCCCTCTTTCAGTTTAAAGCCATTCCCCCTTGTCCTGTTCCTGTACTCCTTTATCAAGAGCCCCTCCCCAGCTCTCCTGGAGCCCCTTCCAGTACTGGAAGCTGTTCTAAGGTCTCCCTGAAGCATTTTCTTCTCCAGGCTGAACAACCCCATCTCTCTCAGGCACTGGTAATAACCTTGATTTCCTCCTTTTGTGTGGAGTGCTTTATGATTGTGACTTGTCATATGTTTACTGCAGCTCTTCAGTTCGTACCGGATGTTTTGTGACTTACGAGGAATAAACTAGATGTTCTGCAGAGTGCTCTAAACTGCACTTCTGTCTTGGAGGTGACTGAAAGTGTGAGGAACTGAACTTTGACCAAAGAGATCCCTTGAGTCATGTATGTTTTATTAGACCATGAAACAGAGAGGGTTTTGTTATTATTATTGTAACCTTATTTGCTATCTGATCTAATGCCCTCTGCAACTACTGGAAGCATTGGCCCAGATTCACAAAGATGTCTAAGGATGTTTAAGTGACCTAAATCCCATTGTCCACCAACATATGAGAATTGGTCCAAATCCAGAATGACTCTTCCAGGCTCCAGGAAATCAACAGTCAAGCCTCTTATCCCTGGAGGTTTTTTTCCTGTTAGCAGCTGTGTCTCTATCATCAAAACCAGCAAGGCAATTAGTGGTTGGCAGTAGCTATCACAGCTGGTCTGAATTTTTTATTACAACTTCCATTGAGAAATTCTAGTTTGTCAGAATAAAAAAAAAAAAAATCTTGTGAAGGATGTTGAGCCTAATAATCTCTGTTGAGACCAAACTCATCATAGTCTCAGGGAGACCCTGCCCCTATCCAGCCAAATACCCTTGTGATTGAGTCTTATTTGGAAAATGCAGTGCTTAGGTCCAGAGCTGTTTTCTGACTCAGACCTGGACTGGAGCATTTTACATCCCAGGTGAGAACCTGTCCCACCAGGCCAACTGCTGCTCTGTTCAAGGAGTCTAATTTCCCTGTGAAAGTCTTCTAAAAATCTTGGCTTAGCCTCACATGTGGATGGAAGAAAGTGATAAAAACTCAGGCTTTAAGCAACCTGTCATTCTTGACTCTCAGCCAACTGTAGATGTTTATCACCTTTTCCAATAGATGATGATTTGGAATTCCACCCACGTATTTATTAACACATCCCAACACACAGGGACCTGCAGCTACTGCTAAACATCTTAAGACAGGACAACATTTTCTGCCTGCCTCAAACTTCCAATACAGGAAAATAGTTAGGTTTGCATGGAAGATATCCCACCAAAGGGTGCTAGTTGTTTCATCTGAGTGCAGCCTAGGTGAGATGCTGTGTCTGGTTCTCCCAAGAGACACAATGCAGGCAAGCATGTGTGTGTGCGCGCACCAATGCATCCATGGAGAGGAGACGGCACAGAAGATCAATAGCCCATCTAGTCTGAGTGTCCTGTACGACCATGTTACTAGGGAAGAATATAGGAACAGGAAGATCCTTCTATGCTCTGTCTTTCCAGCCCTGGACACAGACACTTTAGGGATTTTTCAGACAGAGGTTACACCAGGGTTAAAAACAAACTTGCCACCTCAAAGGAAATTCAAAGTGACTATAAAATAAAAATAACAGATAGCCCAAGAGAAGCTGGAAAGCCTTTTTCCATCCCATCAGTGTAATTGCTGTTGTCCTCTATTCACATTCATTTACAAGGATAAAATAGAAAATTACTGGTCTACAGTTGCTTTCTTCCCCTGACCTAGAAAATAATAATAGTTTACATTTCTATAGCTCCTTCCATACAGAGATCTCAAAGCACTTGCAATCACCTATTAATCATTGCTCTCAAACCCCTGCAAGGTAGGTAACCAGAGTACAAAGTACTTTGTGCATGCCTGGAGATGCACAGAAAATACATGGCACCATCATAAATAAATATACAGGGAATCTGAGAGAGTCCCTCTCACCAAGCAATAATCTATAATATATTCCCAGTCAAACGGAAACAGCTCCATTCCCTTTTACTCCACTGCTGGCTAACAGCACAATGGGAGGCACATGTCCCCTCTCCATACTGAAGCAGCTCGGCCCACGGTCCAAGCTCCAGCATCCAAGAGAACGGTTTTGCAAGGCTGTTCTTCAAGTTCTTGTAAAACACAGTCAACCTTTGTGTTCCTCACCTCTCATTTGATCTTGCTCTCCACTCTATGGACTAGAAAGCTAGATTAAGCTTTAAGTCATTTTTGCAGGAAACAAGAACACTTCGGCTGTATTTTCAGCATGTCTTCCCAATAATCAGCCTTTGGGCAACCAAAAACTGAGCACAGGATCTCAGAAAGCAAAGACAGGATGTGTCCAGGATCTATGTATAAATGCATCTCATCCCCTAAAGACCAATCATTGTTATTTCAGCTCACTGTTCCTGTAAGCAACAATTGAAAATACCACCCTTAGCACAGGTCATTGCCAGCAAATTACTGCTTTCTAAAGATGAGGAGGCAGAGACTTAAGCAACAAGGAAAGAGTAACATAACCAGAACAAATTCAGAGTTACTTCACTTCATAGTGGTAAGACCTCATTCCTCTAGGTCTTTCCTACTTGAAACACTATTACCCTTACAGTATTGTATTATGCCCAATACTTAACAAAATTAAAAGCGTGCCCAAAAGACTATCTGTTTTAGCATATTACAGTAAAGGAAATAATAATTGTTCTCTTACTACTATGACTTTTTATCCAAGAACTGTAATGATATTTTACAGGTATTAAATCAAGGCTCAATCTCTATAAGGTAGGAAATACCCACTTGGTGGAATCAAAAGACAAAGAATAGGCCACTGTACATAATCCTACAGGCTCTGTGCACTCTGCTGGGTGGGAAATACGCCTGATTTGCAAGTGTTCCTAAGGCACTGGCAAGGCAGAGGAGCTTTGGAAAGTACAAAAGCAAACAAGGAGTTTCATTTCTGTTTTCAGAAGCATCTCAAAAGCTTGTATTTCATATTACTTTCCAGTGATAGGGGGGCCCTTATCACGCTTTTCCAAGTGATGTAGTATTCCTAGCCCACTGCAGTCCATAAGACAGTGACTCCACCCTTGCACCACATGGGCTATGCAGTTTCTTCTATCTAAAATCCTCTACTGATCCTCCAGCCAGATGGCTCTTTAGTACAAACTGACCACCTTGGCCGAAGAGCTAAGTGTGTTAACAAAATTTCTTGCAAGAACTATCCCTCTCTACTGAGGTCTGAAAATGATTTCTCCCTCCTTGCAGATAGCAGAGCTGCCATATAATTCATATCTTGGCACACTACAGGCTGGCCCTGCCAGGGGTTTTCTGGAGCACAGGAGTGTTACGAGCTTCATAAAGAGGTTTGGAGGGGGTCAGTGTGGCAGAGGAAGATGGCAAGGAGATGTCAGGTCTTAGATATCAGTTCCATAATGGTATTGCAATATACCAGACAATGTTGAGGTCAGATAGTGTATTTCCTGTCGCTGTTGAGACACGACACGGTGATGTGGAAGCAAGTTTCTTTATTGAAGTTAGAGGGCTGGCCGGCCGGTGCTTGATCTTACGCGCGCCTCTTATACCCTTGATTAACACACGCGTCTCCGCATGATTGGATTATCTTATACATAAACAATCTGTGAATGGATAGTGCTACTTTCATGCATTGTCTGCCCACTTCCCGTCCCATGATCTCCTTCCGGGTGCATTAATCAGGGGTCCTCAGCCCGCTGTGGACCCCACAATTCCCCCTTTTTGTATTTGTGCTAAAGAAAATTGCCCGTTAAAGATTGCCTGTGTCGGCTGCTGCAGGGCCCTTCACAGCAGACACACAATGTAGGGCAACACTGATAGCACAACTACAAACAGACCCATTCTTGAAACAGGGAAGCAAAGCAGCATCAATATTTGACCACGCTGAATAATATTGTAGGTGCATCTGAAAAGTATACAAACAGTGACTTATACTCCGTTTCTACTGATCCTAACAGCTCTAATCTGTGATTCCAGTACATGACTTATACTCTGTTTCTACTAATCCTAAAAACTCTAATCTGTGATTCCAGTACATGACTTATGCTCCACTTCTACTGATCCTAACAGCTCTAATCTGTGGTTCCGATATACGACTTATACTCCAGTTGTTATGGCAGTTCTTTGATGTTAGCAAGGGCTATCCATCACGCTCATCTCCAGCTGTTTGATTCTCCACACGTGGCCTCCGTGGCTTATCCACAGCAGGGCGAACACAACGAGCAGGGTACCACCGAGGTCCTTCATCTGTGGAAACACAAGCATATCCTCGACCCCAAGTTAATAGCTTGCATGGGCCTGACCACTGACCACTTTGAAGGTCCTTCACTTGAACCTTCACTCCATCAGAGATAGCTGTGGTAGACTTCAAGGATTCAAAATGTCGAATCATTGAGGGATTCTGATGTTCCTCATTGATAGTTAAGAAATTTAATACATACATCACCTTGTTCAGCCTTGCTTCAGGTGATTCCCCAGACATTCCTGCCTTTTGTTTTTGTAAAAGGCACTTAAGTGTACCATGGGCACATTCTACAAGTGCCTGACTGGTGGGGGAGTGAGGAACACCTGTAGCATGGCTGACACCCCAAGACTGTAAAAATGCTTTCACTCGCCCAGAAACATAAGTGGGACCATTGTCAGTTTTAATTTGTTGAGGAACACCACAGGTGGCGAAGGCTTTTTGCCAATGCCTAATAGCATCTTTTGCTGTTTCTCCAGTATGTGCAGTAGCAATAATGACAGAAGAAAAAGTATCTATTGATACATGTACGTACTTTTGTCGGCCAAATTCTGTAATATGAGTTATATCAGTTTGCCAAATTTGTAGGGCCTGTAAGCCTCTAGGATTTACTCCATAAACTGTTGGAAAATGTTGGCCTTGACAATCGGGACATGACGCAATGATAGATCGAGCTTCGGTAGTAGAAAGCTGAAACTGTCTCTTGAGTGCTCTGTGACCCTGGTGAAAAAATTGATGAGAAGCAATTGCTTGTTGGATAATGTTTGGTACTGGTCCCAATGCTACCGCAGATACTAATTGGTCAGCCCGGGCATTTCCTTCTGCTATAAAACCAGGTAAGTCAGTATGGCTTTTTATGTGTAGAATATAATAGGGTAGGCTGCGTTTTTGTACAGTTTCCCACAGGAGCTTCATAACTCCAAACAACAGGTGGTTTGTCACTTGTCCAAGAACTGTTTTATCCAATCTCCGCACTAGGCCTGCAACATAAGCAGAGTCGGTTACCACATTTATGGCTTGTGGGAACTGTTGAAATGCCAATGTGACTGCTCGTAATTCCACCACTTGTGGGGAGCCTTGCTGATGCTCAATTAAATGTTGCCAATTTTGTCCATCAAACCATGTAACAGCAGCTTTCCCTGTTTTCCCAGACCCATCTGTGAAAACTGTGGGTCCATCAACAGGTGCTGTTTGGCTTAATAATTTCTGTGCGATAGAGATTTGAGTTCCCAGTTTACAAAGTGGATGGGAAGGAAAATGATACGATATCTGGCCTGTAAAATTAAGTAGCGCTGCTTGAAGTGCAGAACTATTGGCAAGACACCATTCAAAATATTGAACTTTTAAAGGAATAACAATACATTCCGGATCTCGTGCCAATAGTTCCACACATCGTGTTCAAATTTTTATAATGAATTGAGCTAACAGCTCATCTAATCCTGGAGCAGCCTTTTTTGTTCAAAATGGTAAGAAGATCCACTCCAGTATATGGAGGGGGTCTTCCCACCCCTGATCCCACTGCACGAGCGCAGCATAGGGCATCGAGTCTTCCACAAAGACCAATGCCTGCACGATTACAGTCAGGTCAATGCGCCAGACATGCTTTTCCTGAATGGCTTTGCTCTACAAGTGTCAGAACATTTCTGGCTTCCTTATTTAGAACCCTGGGTGCTGCAATATCTGTGTCCCCTTTTAACAGATCAACTAGGGGTTGTATTTGTGATGATGTAAGGCCCAAATAGGGTCTCAGCCAATTTATAATTCCAACTATTTTCTGAACATCATTTAAAGTCCTGATTTCAGTTACTATTTTAATTGCCTGAGGTTGGACTGTTTTGGCCAGTACTTTCATGCCCAAATACAACCACGGTTTAACACGTTGTACCTTTTCAGGGGCAATGACCAGGCCATAGCATTCCAACATTTGTTTAGTGTCCCTTTCCAATTCTCCTAATTGTTCTGACATTGCAGCAGCCAATAAGATGTCATCCATATAATGATAGCAATAGCATTCAGGATATTTCTGCCGTACAACACTCAGTGCCTGGGCTACAAACCATTGACAGATGGTAGGTGAGTTTTTCATCCCCTGGGGTAGAACCTTCCAATGATATCTTTTTGTAGGTTCTGCATGATTAGTTGAAAGAACTGTAAAAGCAAATTTTTCGACATCATTTTCATCTAAAGGAATTGTAAAGAAACAATCTTTTAAGTCCATGACCAGTATGTCCCATTGCATTGGAATCATTGCTGGGGAGGGTAGTCCCAGCTGTAGTGCCCCCATGGTTGCAAGCACTTCATTGATCTTTCGCAGGTCATGTAATAATCGCCATTTTCCTGATTTCTTTTTGATTACAAAAACCGGTGTATTCCAAGGACTGTGTGACTCTTCAATATGGCCTGCAGCTAATTGTTCTACCACTAATGTGTGCAGGGCTGTGAGTTTCTCTTTGTTAAGGGGCCACTGATCCACCCACACTGGCTTATCTGTGAGCCATCGCAACCTTAAAGTGGGTTTTTTAGTGCCCTGCAGGATAGTGACCCCTATGGAAAATCCGTTGTGATACGGACTCCCCATTGTCCCAAACAGTCTCTTCCCCAGAGGTTTAAGGGGGCTGGAGTAATGTAAGGTTGTACAGTGGCATTTTGCCCTTCAGAATTCGTGATAATTACAGGTTTTGCTGCTATGAGGCTAGTAGCCATACCTCCTAGTCCAATTACTCCTGAAGTTGCAGGTACCACGGGCCAGGAATCAGGCCAGTCCCTTCGAGCAATGATAGTAACGTCAGCCCCTGTGTCAAGCAGTCCAGATATTTGAATGGAATGTGGAAAAGCAGTGTTCATAACAAGGATACATTTCATTTGTGGCCTTGTGTTTGAGACTGGTTGTGACCAACAAATCTGAGGTGGTCCAGTGGCTCCAAATCCCCCATCTCCACGGATGACTTGTTCTGTTTTAAGAACACTGCTTTTAAAAGGCACCAATTGTGCAATGCGAGTTCCCTCTTGTATTGTAACAGGGGGGGTGATAGTAGAAACCATTGCACAAATCTGTCCTGTAAAATCCTCATCAATTACTCCCACATGAACTAGAATGTTTTGTAAGATAGCACTGGAACGTCAGATAAGTAAGGCACTGAGTCCATAACCGATGGGCCCCCACGCTTTCAGAGGGACCTTGTGTACTCCCTGTGTATTAATAGTTACTGTGTTGGCGGTGGATACATCCATCCCTGCTGCTCCGCTGGGTTTTCCTGATAACAGGTCGCAAAGGCCTGGGGCCGCATTGCAGGAGACCAAGCGTTCTTCATGGGCACGGGTATTTGTGTCTGGGCGCGCCCCCCCCGCGCTCTGTCTCCCGTTTCCCAGCTGTAGAAATTCTCCATTTAAGTGATATTTGGACTGGCATTGCTTAGCAAAGTGTCCAGCTTTCCCACACCTGAGACATCTGCTAACAGCCGATGTGATCGCTGATCTAGCAGTGCCATTATTCCTTTTTTGTCTATTTGAACAGGCAGTTTTGAGATGTCCAGTCTGGCTACATTTACAGCATCCTTTGTCAGGTGTTCCCGTGGCTGCCATAGCGGCAGCGACAGCAGCCATTTTTTGGTCAGCCGACCCCATCTGGGCACAAGCCATGATCACAGTTTCAAGAGTCGGCTCACCTGGCAAGGCACGTATTATTTTTTGACAATCTGCGTTAGCATTATTTCGCGCCAGCTGTGTAATCAACAGTGTTTTGACATAGTCATCAAAAACTTGGCGTTCTACAGCAGCCCGTAGCCTTTCTACAAATTGTAAAAATGGCTCTCGAACTCCCTGTGTAATTGTTGTATATTTATCCTTCAGTTCAGCGATCTCAGCTGTTCTCATCGGTGCTTCAAGCCCTACTATTTTTACCTGTTCAAGCACTGCAGGGTGCCACTGAGCTTGATGCTGGGGATTACTAAACTGCCCAGTTCCTGTTAAAACATCTACACTGTTCCCATATCGGGGGTCTGACTCAGGGAGCTGCAGGTTCCGTATTGCCTGTGCTTCTGCCCTTTGAGTCCAAATATTTCGTAAAACTGTGCACTGAACAGGCTGAAACATAATTTGTGCATTTTGGGCAAAGTTATATGGTGTCATTTCTTCCATAGTTAATAATGGAAGCAATTGCATTGTTGCAGGGGAGCTGGGACCATACTGTGTAACAGTTTTTTGAAGTTCCTGTATTACTTTCCAGGTGTATGGTCTGTGCTCATTCATAATTCCCTGTCCTGGATCCCCCCGGAATGCCATAGCTGTCATAGGACTCGGGTCACATTCCTTTAAGGGTGTAGTTATTGCCTCAGACAATGTCCACTGTCCTTCTGGCATAGCCTGTTGTTTTACCTTTTGCCAAAATACACATGGATCATACGGTCTCACAGAAACCTGTGCCGAGGGTGGATCCCACGCCTGAGGGGTTTTAGGTTTACCAGAGGAACCCCCAGAGGCTGGCTCGGCGTTAGCCTCAATCTTTCTGGTTTCTGAAGCAGCCGCCTCAGTGCCCCCCACCACCACCGCGGGATTGTCCCAATCATCCGGCTCATCTGGCAAAGGCGGGAGTACCAGTGGATTGTACACTTCGGGGGTCCCTCGCTCTTCAGGGGGCAGTGGAGGGGCAGACGGCATTATGGGGTGAACCCGCCGTCGGCTTTGTTTATATATCGGACAAACCGAGTCTGTTTCATCGCCTGACTCATCAACAAGAAAACGTTTTCGCACTAACCGAGATGGTTTATTCTCTTGGTGCGTTACCGGATTTCTTGAATGTAGATGTTGAAACTCAGATAGAGATGCAGAGTCTGGGTCGGCAGTTAATATAGAAAATTCCTCTTGCTCCGTTAACAGATCCTCAGCAGGTGGAGGCTCGTTTCGGGAGGCAGGAGGTGAAAGATCTTGCTCTGCCCGATCCCTCTGTTTTTTAAAGTCTTTCAAAGTATCAAACAAAAGGCACCATGTGGTTAACAAAGATACTGACTCTTTTTCTCCACTTGAAGCACTATCAAACAGCCTGTCCCCTATTTCTTTCCAATTCGAAACAGTAAATGATGTCATTATGTCTGGCGTATAACCCTGTCTCTTACTCCATAAAAGCATCTTTTGTAACATTGATTCCTCTAGCTTTACCCCCTTCTTTTCTAGTATTTTCTTCCACATGCTCAGAATCATATCCTCCTCTTTTGTTAGTGAGGCTCCCATCTTTTTTCCCCAACAGCTCACCTGCACTCCGTGGCTTCTTAAAAGTCCCGGATCCGGAATTAAGCAGCTTCTCTCGCCGCTCCTCTTGGCTACTCTTGCCGAGAACTCTTTTAGCAGCTTCTCTCGCCGCTTCTCTTGGCTATTTTTGCCGAAAACTCTTTTTTAGTGGCTGTGCCACCTCGGGGAACCCCTAAATTAAAACTCTCATAAAATCGCTAGCTATATCACGTCGCGGTCACCAGATGTCGCTGTTGAGACACGACACAGTGATGTGGCAGCAGTTTCTTTATTGAAGTTACAGGGCTGGCCGGCCGGTGCTTGATCTTACGCGCGCCTCTTATACCCTTGATTAACACACGCATCTCTGCATGATTGGATTGGCTTATACATAAACAATCTGTGAATGGATAGTGCTACTTTCATGCATGGTCCTATATTGTCTGCCCACTTCCCGTCCCATGATCTCCTTCCGGGTGCATTAATCAGGGGTCCTCAGCCCGCTGTGGACCCCACAATTTCCAGTCCAGAGGAGGCCACAAAGATGATCCGAGGGCTGGAGCACCACCCTTATGAGGACAGGCTGAGAGAGCTGGGGTTGTTCAACCTGGAGAAGAGAAGGCTCCAGGAAGACCTTAGAGCAGCTTCCAGTATGGAAAGGGGATGCAGGAAAGCTCCCTTCCTCACCTAGAAAATCCTGACAGTTTCCAAGCTGCACTTTTTGTAATCTCATTCTGCAAGATCCATGCCCTATTCACTCACAGCTTCTTTTCAATAACTAGTGCTTGAGCTGTTTTTCTGCATGAGAACCAACTCTGGGAATTTAACATGTGCAAATACTGCTCAAACAGCCAGGAGGCAAAACCAAAATCAGGGACTGGGAGCTTCATTAGATAAGTTGACTGCTGGAATTCAAATACCACAATCTCCAGGCTCAATACATAACCTACCCACTAGATGGGGCAAAAAGCTCTATTCTTCTTAGGAAAAAAAAATGCTTTCCAGGTGCTTCTTTCACTACAGTTTCACCTGGCCCACCTAACCAAGGAGAAGCCCAGGGCAGAAGAGCTCTGGCTGCTAAACTCCTTATTTCACAGTAGAACTGCTCCAGGCTAGAGAAGCCCAGTGCCTTGGCTGGGCTCCCGTATTCCCCTCGCATACACTGATCTGCCAGGCTTGAACTTCTACAGCCAGGAATTAAATGTCCCAGCCAAACTTAGCTTCCATATCAAAACTGTCATTTTGGAAGGGATCCTCCGATGAGGTGGATGTGCGGAGGTCTTTTGCACCACCTTTGCAGAGGAAGGAAGAACATAATGCTCTTCAGACGTATGTCCATGATACAGCTGCCCTGACTGACCGCCCAGCGCATTTTAAGTGCCATGAACCCCACACAAACCCTCAGAAGCTGAAAGTAGCTAAAGGACTTGAACTCATCCCCTGCCATAAGTTTCCCTCCCACAGAAACCTTTCACATTGCTTAATGTGCCAAACCATTTGCTGAGCTTGGACCATTGCCTCCATTTAAGGTCCTTCTGCTTTGACCATACAAGAGCCTTTTGTCTCGACAGCATTGGTGTTCAGTGTTTTTAGGCTGGGCTCTGCACTCAGCTGCACTGCGTATGGAGTAACTCTGCTCTACCCCATGGAACGATACCAGCTTCAAACTGATGACCCTGCAGGGGTGATCAGGGCATCTGCTTCATAAGAGATAGCTCTGGAAGCTGCATTCCTCACTCTTTGGCATCACAACTATGTCTAGCATTTGCCTTTCGCAGGATGAACATGATATTCTAGTCAGAGCAATTTCAGGTACAGAACAGGAGCCAACTACATACATTCACTAGCACGTCACTAACAAGCTGCCAAAGCAACCGACCTCCTCCAGATCCTCTGCTTCTAGGACACAAGAATTTATACGCAGCAACATCAGCAAATGACAGGTTGATCTGGTGAGGCCATGAACACAGAATCCTGATCCAAAACCCATTAGAAAAAAAGTAAGAACTATGGAGAAACCTTCAGCAATCTCCCATGGGCCCGAAGGAAGAAACTGAAGGCTGCTGATACACTGGGATAGTCCTTGCCCAAAACCATCCTGAGAAACATCTGGAGAATGAAACTCAGCTATCAGGTAGGTTTTGCAGGCTGAAATCCCTTTACCAATTGTACTTTAATTCCAAACCCTACCATCTCAGACCAGTAGCTTCTTCAGCACCCAGAAACCAAGATTTTACAGCACATTCACCCCGTATCTCTCTTCCTGCAACAACTGGAGTAGGCATTAGACCCTACTCTGTATGTAAAACAACATAATATCAGTATTTCTATAACCACATACTGCAAATGAGCTTTCTAATCACACCAGCCTCCTCCCCCACAGAAAGGCTATCAACCCACACTCAGAATTACTAGCTGATTAAAGGAATTCTCCCACCTCAAAAGGCTTCTTTTCTTCTTTATGCTTTAAAGAGACCGTGTTATGAGGACTGAAATAAAACTTGGTGAAGCTCCACAAATAAAAACAAATAAAACCTCCATTTGAGTTACTGTGAGCTTCTACTCTCTGAAGCCAGAAAGATCTGATTCACCCAAACAGTTGCTGTGTCCCTGTAGCTCCCTTTATAGCCCAACTCCAGTCTCTGCTGGTGCCTGATTGCTCATTTCTTGTTATAGCAAACACCTGGGCAAATCCTGCCACCAAAGTTAGCCTCTTGCATCCTTCAACTTGCTTTGTGCCTTCACTCCCTCCTGCAGCGACTTCCAACAGACTTCTTGAAAATGACCCACCTGTGCAGAAAAGCCCGATTCAGCACCCAAAATGGAGCGAGGTGGCTCAAGGTAATACTCTGTCTATTGAAATGCAGTTGATCCCAGTCAGAAATACACTTATATTTTAAAAGGGTAAGTTTAAGGCAGGCAATATGAAATCTTCAGTCTGGACTCAGTGGGACTAACAAACAGGCTGAATGCTGACTCTCAGACTGAATCAGAGCACGTATGAATGAAGCCAGTTAATTTAGTTTGCCTTGCCTGTGGCGCAGATTGCCTTGGGTTTCTTATTTCAATGCTGAAAGCTCTCATGTACCTCCAAGCATGGCAATTCATCGCTAACAAGCCACAACCCTTTCTCCATCACTACCAAGCACCTTGGACTACTCTGAGAGGCAGCATGTGGCTCACGATCCCATTCTGTAATAGCTAAATATACTAATGCAGTCCCATTAAAGGTCTCACGTCATGTCTGAAAACCTCATCTTCAATCACACACTTGGCCTGCAGATACTGTACCTCGATTCACTTTTCCCCCTCCTTGTTTTGTAATAAATAATTGCCAGGCTTTCAAGAAAGAGAATAAATGGAAACGACTCATTTGAGGCCTGCATTAAAATCAAGTGCTCTCATGTCTCTTTACCTGACCTGCTGGAAACTTACTCTTCGGCCTTGCTCCAAATCAATAGCTGAGAGCAGTGTGGTGGCACACTAGACAGCATCAAGAAAACCTTTGTATGGGAAAAAAATAGAAAGCAAGTCCATATTTAAATGTCCTGGGGGCGCTTGAGCTGAACAGATAGCTGCATCTCACCACAGAGACAGAAGAATTTTAGCAGAACACCTCCCAGTCTTTGGAAGACAGGACTGGAAAATATTTCCATACAATATCCCATATCATAAGTCCCTGTCAGCACAGTTAAGGAAGGGAAGCTGATCTTAACTCAAACGTCTGCTTTCCTTATGGTGACATATCCAGAGCTGAGGGAGGAAGACAGGCATCTGTCTGTACATACTGTAAGGACACCAGATCCTGTGTGCCCCATCTGTTATAAAACTGAGTGTGTGGATTTCTTCAGGCTTTTTGATTTGTCAAAAAAGAACCCAAATATTGTGCAGAATGCAGTGAAATCTTTCAGAAATAAAGGAGGGTTTCCACATATGCCTAGGCAGCTCCTCCCTTTGAAACACCTCCATGGGAGCATGGGTGGTCTGAGACTTCAGTCTCTGGCAAATAACTTAGGAGCTGCAAAACCAGGAAAAAAACCACTATGAGTCGCACTGCAATTAAGCAGCTCCAACCTCTGTATTCACCCTGGTGAGAAAAAATTTCATAGAACTGTAGAATCAAAGAATGGTTTGGGTTGGAAGAGACCTCAAAGCCCATTCAGTCCCACACTCTATCATGGGCAGAGACACTTCCCACTGGATCAGGGGCTCCAAGCCCCATCCAACCTGGCCTGGAACCCCTCCAGGGATGGAGCAGCCACCACTGCTCTGGGCACCCTGGGCCAGGGCCTCCCCACCCTCACAGCAAAACATTTCTCCCTAAGAGCTCACCTCAATCTCCCCTCTTTCAGCTGAAAACCATTCCCCCTCATCCTATCCCTGCACGTCCACCATGGAAAAAACCCATCCAAAATGGCATGGGGAATTATTCCATTATTCTAGTAACTCTTAGAAAAAATAAAAAGCAAAAGAATAAACAAAACCTGTTCATCAGTCTCCAGGAAGCTGGGGGATAGCCCTGAGGAGCGAGAGGCTCGGTGTGTGTCTGCAGGCAGAGGGAATACAGTATGATCAGCAAACAGAAGACGGAAGTGCAGCACCTAAATCCAGCCCTTTGCAGGGAAAGAGCAACAGGCTTTCGGTTTTGGCTTAAGGGTTTCTGCTCACACGCTGGTGCACAGGCATAGAAAGCATAGGTCATGTCATGGTAGAGAATTTTCTCCCGTCCCCTGGTACTGACGCCTGGACCCATGAAGAATCTGTGAGGGGCTCTTGATCAGGGAGTGCAGGGATAGGACGAGGGGGTATGGTTTTAAGCTGAAAGAGGGGAGATTGAGATGAAATCTTAGGGAGAAATGTTTTGCTGTGAGGGTGGGGAGGCCCTGGCCCAGGGTGCCCAGAGCAGTGGTGGCTGCCCCATCCCTGGAGGGGTTCCAGGCCAGGTTGGATGGGGCTTGGAGCCCCTGATCCAGTGGGAGGTGTCCCTGCCCATGGCAGGGGTGGAACTGGATGGGTTTTTGAGGTCCCTTCCAACCCAACCCATTTCATTATTTCATGATTCTATTTGTTGCAGCCACAGTCTCCGACTACTTAAGCAAATGCTGTCATTTAAGCCCAAAGTTAAATTCAATTGGACTGCATGAAAAACAGTTGTAATTATTCATATATTTTTACTGTAAATTCAACTATTTCATCTACAATTCTGTGACAGAATGCCTCTAAAAAGACAATGTTACTAGACCCTAAGGCAGGATTCTGAATCCAGTCACTTAGGAGTTCTTCAAAAGTTAATATGGGAAATCCTACCAGATTTAATGCAGATACAGAGTTTTCAACTGTACTTTGAACACAGTCACAACAATTCTCCCTCTGAATGATGCTACAGGATGATTTGTAATTACTCCAGGGTTGCTTTTAGCTCAGCCTAACACCAAGGATTCCTGCAGGGCCACAGGCCATGTACACAGATCCAAGTGAAATAGGAACCCAGTTCAGAAGTAGGAAGCCCAAAGTGTTCATCCAGACTTTGTGTTCTTTAAAATGAGATGTACACAGCGAAATGTTCCCCGGAGTCAAACAGAATGAGAAACAGATGGGAAATTATTTGCAAACAGGAACTCTTTTCTTTCTTGTTTGCCTGCCTTGTTTTGTTTACCCCTCAAAATCCTAACATGAAACATAAGCAGGATAATATGACTGCAAGCTACTTCATACTCGCAGACCTGAATGAAGACAACTACTAAGCAACACATTTATTTTATGTGATGTGTTGAGCATGGCATCAAGACTCGCCTTGGGCCTTGGTGGAGCCAACACTGATGCAGGGACTTCATGTCATTGCTGGGAGTGAGGTGAGGTGATGCTGAGCAGTAACATTAAACATAAAATCATAGAATCATAGAGTCACAGAATCAATCATAGAATGGGTTGGGTTGGAAGGGACCTTAAAGCTCATCCAGTTCCAAGCCCCTGCCATGGGCAGGGACATCTCCCACTGGATCAGGAAAACATTTTTTCCTATTATCCAATCTGAGATCTCCCTTCTTTCAGCTTAAAACACAGACATTTACGCTTCTAGAGCTGTGGCCTTAAACAGTAAATCTTAATTACTCTTTTTGTGATGACAAGGGCAAAGTTTATGCTCAGTGTTTGTAGACATTAGAGTTTTGACTGAGGGAACCAAGTGTATTTAATTTGCTGCATCACTCAGTCAGATAAAGACAGTAGCAGCTGAAATTGCAGCACCATGGAGATCTATGTTCCAAGTATGAATGTAACAGAAAATTATTGCTGAGTCACACATGGAGCCACATACGGTGGGATTTAATTTATGGAGAACAGCCTCTATCTTTCAGCCATTCATATAATGAAGAAATAAATTGCAGACACTTGCAGCTGAAGCAAGATGTTGGATGATGTTTATTCACACTGAAATTAAATCTTTAAGTTCCTTTCAAGCTACATAAATGTATCCATAACAGACATGGAAAACAATGCCCTTCTGTAATAAAAATGTGTATTATTAAAGTGCTGTTTTCCAGATATAATTCTTATCATAAACATTAAAAGTCGGTCTCTCATGCTCTTAACCATGTCTGATGGCTCCACTAGAAATATTCTCTCAGATTTTGTTTCTCTCTACCATTCTTGCTTTGTTGCTGCTTTATTATTGTCATTTCAACAAACTTTGTGAGACTTGAATAATATTTTCACTTTTGCTTGTAAGCACTTTCACTTTCTTCTCCATTCAAAGGCTGCTGCCGTATCCAAAGAGTGGAAAGTTAAAAAACAAGTATAACAAAAGAAAAATGGAAGAAGGAACCAAAGCAATCCCTAGCGTCACTCAACTACTTTTGGTTTGTTACTGCCTGTCTTTAGGACCAAGCCAAATCCCCTATCTTCATATCTTTTCAATTCTGTAAGAGAATTAGCAAGATTTCAAGTTACCATAAACATCCCTTTCCCTTGCTTTTCAATGTTATATCAAATAAATGCATTTTTCTCTAAGTAATCTGAGATGGGGCCCATTAAGGTGCAGGAATGCAGCTCAACAAATCACAACACAAAATAATAATTACAAGAAAAGCAAAAGTAAAAAAAAAAAAAGCCTTTACAGAAACGCTGCAGACTTAGTACAACCTCCTGCAGATCAGCACGTTTGACTGTGTGTGGGAGTTGGGAAATCCCAGCAGCTTTATATTGTATCTCATTATTTCTTGGCTCATTTCCAAGCAAATAAATAATCATCGTCATAAACTAGAGTCATACAAGTGTAGCTGAAACAGTCGTGAAATCCAATAGATAATGTAGCCAACGCTCAAGATATTTCTTGCACATGGGCTACAAGTTGGGAGCCCATTAATCTTCTGTTTGCTCAACTGCTCTTTCTCTTCCAGATGCCCAGATTGCAGAGAGCAGCCCATGGCAGGAACCAGCTGTCTTTCTTGAAGTGAGAGGCTCAAAACTGAACGCAGGATTCGAGGTGCAGCCTGCCAGCACTGAGTCCAAGTGGACAGTCCCTTCCCTACTCCTGCTGGTCACACCACGGCTGATCCAAGCCAGGATGCTGCTGGCCTTCTTGGCCACTTGGGCCACCGCTGGCTCATGTTCAACTGCTGTTGACCAACAACCCCAGGTCCTTTTCTGCTGGGCAGCTTTACAGCTGCTCTTCCTCATCTTGGCAAACTGCACTAGATGTCATCTCCTGCCCTCTGGGGTCAAAGTGAAATATCTGAAGGACACTTTGCCTCTTGGCTCATACCTGACAGTCCTGCTTGACTCCACAGCTCTGTGCACGAATGAAAGGATTAGGATGAGAGTAAAGTGGATTTTGTATGTAATGAGGAAACTACACTCCAAATTTGAAGTAAATTGAAGCTAGAAAAGCAAATTCTCCTGTGCCTTTAGCCAGCTTGGATCCTCCAGGCCCAAGCTCCAGCTGCTCTCTAATGAAGCCAATAGTGCTGGGACCAGACCTGGATCTGAATCCACCCCAACACCTCCATGTCTGCAGCAGAGTTTGGAGTTACAGCTTCAAGGCTATAAAAGCTGGAGGTTGAGAATAAATCCCTGGTCCTTCGGGAGAGCTCTGCAGCCCTAACAAACCCTCCCAGAGCCCAAATCTCATGGCAAAGGTTTGAGGTGAAGTGGATACCGTGAAGAGTAAAAAAAGTCCTTTTGCAGCCGGATTTTGCAAAATACAGAATCCGGTTCTATAAACCAGCTGCTCTATTTTTAAATACTCTGGGGGGACTCAAATATTGCAGTGATTAGGGAAGAGGAGGCTCTGTAAGTACCTGTGCAGATGGATGCTTAGAATTAGAACGGAAACTATCCCTGCAGGATGGAACCACGAATAAATGCTCATTCCAGCTCAATTATCAAAGCCCATACAGGTAAAATATCTGGACAAAGGTGGTTTAGGCTTTAAGACTAAGCTGCTCTCAGGAATGTTGTTCTTCCACTTTCACCAAGGCTTAGCAGTTGTTCCAAACACATTTGTTATAACACAAAGGCCAAAACACTGCCCACAGAGCAATTACCAACCACTGAGGAAATGGGATGAAGTTTGATGAAGTTTCTTTGGTCTTAGCTTTGTGAAAACTCTGCCTAATAATTTTGATTCAATTTTCATGCTGTTTTGAATCAAGTGAGAGGCAGCTGTTCATTTTTCTCTGTGATAAATCACCTTTTCTTGACATTTGGAAACTCGGGAGACACAAAAAATAAAAAAGAGAGGAAAAAGTACTTAGGGTGTACTCAATTTTGTTTTAAATTATTGAGTGTATTCAGATGTTCTGCCCTACAAGTGTGTTGACACCACCTCAAAATGCAGGCTGGACTTGCCAAAGCAAGATAAAGGCTGCAGCCCTCCTTCCCCCCAGCTGCTGATTGACCATGTGGAGCATCCGTGTGTGTAAATCGGCTCAAGCATGCAAATCATGGCAAGATCAGGCTCAGTCTAGGGAACAGTGATCTTGCCGTGTCCTTCATTGTTCAGGTTTTATTCAATGTTTGCCTTATGGCAGACTTCTTTTCTCTTTCCCTTCGCTGGGGGTGGAAGGGAGAAGGGACAGCCTTTCCCTTGATGCTTCTACAAAGGAGGTGCTGGCCCAGGAGGAGCTCCACATCCTGTCCCTATCCCTGTTCCTGGGGCAACAATACAATTCAATTGGTAACAATTCAAAAGCAGAGTATCCAACAAGGACTTTCTGCAAGAATCTGACGCCTATTTTTAAGGGAGGGAAGTTAGGAAGGAGGAAATAAAAACCCCTGCTCTGTTTCCTGCTGTTGTACTGTTTCTCTCGGAACATTTCCGAAAGATTTTGCATGTGAATGTGTGGAGGTAGCATCAGGCTGGGAAGATGGGTAAATTTGGCTTAAATTTCTGACTTCTTCCTATTGAAGTATATAGCAACACTCCTACTCACTGTCCAGTGTGGCATTTTTAAACACTCCCCCTGCAAATTAATTCCGTTCCAGACTGAAGGAAATTATATAAATAATCCCCTACAAATGCATTTTCCTGTAGGTAAAGGGATAATATTTGAGTTTCACTCAGGAAAATAGAGGAAGTCCACAAAGACCACACATAAGCCTGTTGCTGCAGGAACTCGCACGCTTGCCTGGCTTTGGGGACCCAGAAGCTGTTGCTCTGAAGTCATAGAATCATAGAATTGTTAAGGTTGGAAAAGACCTCTAAGATCACCCAGTCCAACCATCAGCCCAGCCCCACCATGCCCAGTAAACCATGTCTCGAAGTGTCACATCTACATACTTTTTGAACCCCTCCAGGGATGGAGACTCCGCCACAGCCCTGAGGAGCCTCTGCCAGGGCTTCACCACTCTGTCAGTAAAGAAATTTTTCCTCATATCTACTCTAAACCTCCCCTGGTGCAACTTCAGGCCATTTCCTCTCATTCTATCACTTGTCACTTGGGAGAAAAGACCAGTACCCACCTCACTACAACCTCCTTTCAGGTTGGCAATAAGGTCTCCCCTCAGACTCTTCTTCTCCAGGCTAAACAATCCCAAGGCCCTTCAGCTGCTCCTCGTAACACTTGTCCCCCAGAACCTTCCCCATCCTTGTTGCCCTCCTCTGGACAAGCTCCAGCAATTCAATGTCCTTCTTGTACTGAGAGGCCCACGTCAAGGTAACAATTAGGAGGAGTAAGTTAGGCATACATATACATTTCTAGGATCAGGCCAGCAAAGGGAAGGAAATGCGAAAAAACATGAGAAAGGCTTTATGTGAAAACCTGCCAGCACTTTGAAATAAATTGTATATCACAGCTTTCACACATGCACAAACTTTTCATGTATTTCATTTTTTCCACTAAATTGTTATTAATTTCGTCGCCTGAAACAATTTTCTAGGTGTTCGCTTTTCTTGGAATTTGCTTTCTACTTCTGTTTTCTTTCCTTTTTTCTCTTTGATCAATAAGACAGGTTGCATTTTCAGCTTTCAATCAAAGACAGGTGGGAGGAAACATTATTTCAAAGCACATAATTAATTATTATTTAAAAAATAGGCTGCTGCTGCCCAATGAAAGGGTTTTAACATAAAAAAGCAGAGCCAAATGTAGAGGCATTCACTAAAGTTACAAGGACATGAGATGGTTCTCTGAGCAAGCTTGAAAAGTCATTTCCAGCCATTACGCAGCCAGTTTCACTGACAGACTATGAATTACACACTCAGCCACTCTGGATGGGTAAACATCCCATTCCTGCTCCTTCTTCTTTGTCGTAACATAGAATCATGGAATGGTTTGCGTTAGAAGGGATTTTAAAGTCCACCCCACTCCAACCCCCTGCCATGGGCAGGGACACCTCCCACTGGATCAGGGGCTCCAAGCCCCATCCAACCTGGCCTGGAACCCCTCCAGGGATGGGGCAGCACCACTGCTCTGGGCACCCTGGGCCATCCTCATTTTGAAAAATTTATTCCTAATGTCTAATCTAAATCTTCCCTCTTCCAACCTTCCATGCTTCCTGTGGAGTTAGTTGTAGCAATTAATCCAAGCAGCAAATCTTCAATCTCATAACGTCTATTATGTGGATTTTTTATAATGGATGGTGTGAATCTGTCACTGCTGGAGGAAAGGGATTCTTCTCTGGGCAAAGTCCCTGGAAGCTACTTCCATAGCAAATTACATTTGTATTGTTATTTCCTGATTGAGTAATACAGCTGAAGAAGAAAAATCATCCATGAGTGAGGCATATCAAAGTCACAACAAACCTCATGGGTTTCTGTTGGCAGCAAACCCCTGTACATTGATCACATTCCCCCAGGAACTGCCTGCAGTGCTTATTTGGGGGGTGGGAGGGCGGAGTCAATGTTAATTTGGGATTTTCATCTTCCCTTTTTGCAGATCCAGAACTACTTGTGTTTCCTAGCATAGGTCCGCCAGTGACAAATGCCTCTGGGGCTCTTGGCAGGAGATGTTTCAGTGCAAATATTGTTATTAATAATCCTTAACCCTCCTCCTCTGTTCAAATGGAATAGATTGGGTGCCTGATCCTGATTTCATGGTTGCAAAATGCCTAACACGGCTGAAATCCATGACTAAAGGCTTCTTGGTTTCACCCCCCCCCTCCAACTTTAATGAAGTTCTTGCCAATTAATAGTGAGGGTAAACGAAAGAATCGGTGCCTCAGCAACATCAAAGGAGTTAAAAGTGACTTCAACAGATAAACAAGTGGTGCTTTGTGCAGTGTCCTTCTGGAGCCTTCATTTTCATGGCACTCGTTAGCTCAGCCAGTGCGAGGATGACTTGCCGGCCTGTTGTCCCTGTGGGAACACAGCCCCCAGTGTAGCACAGGAATGCTGACTGCAGCGTGCGACCGGTTCTCATCATGCCTTGGGAGAAAGCAGCAGAAAATGAACTGGCATGGGAGGGGAATGAGCAGAGAGCTGGGGGTGGATTTTTTCCCATCTCTGCCTTCATTGATACAACAGAATGGAAATGGGCTGTTTGTTTTCCTTTATTCTAATAATAATAACAGTAGTGGTAGATTTAGTTGTTGGAACAGGTCCAGAGGAGGCCACAAAGATGATACAAGGGCTGGAGCACCTCCTGTATGAGGACAAGCTGAGAGAGTTGGGGTTGTTCCATCTAGAGAAGAGAAGGCTCTGGGGAAACCTTAGCTTCCAGTGCTGAAAGGGGCTCCAGGAAAGCTGGGGAGATGCTCTGGATCAGGGAGTGCAGGGACAGGATGAGGGGAAGCGGTTTTCAGCTGAAAGAGGGAAGATTGAGATGAGATTTTAGGAAGAAATGCTTTCCTGGGAGGGTGGGGAGGCCCTGGCCCAGGGTGCCCAGAGCAGTGGTGGCTGCCCCATCCCTGGAGGGGTTCAAGGCCAGGTTGGATGGGGCTTGGAGCCCCTGATCCAGTGGGAGGTGTCCCTGCCCATGGCAGGGGGTTGGAACTGGATGGGCCCTCTCAATTCAAACCATTCCATGATTCGGTGATTTCTCATTGTCAACTTCACTGTTCTTCCACAGCAAAAATGACTGTACTTTTTAAAAATGCCTCTGAATAGCTTTTAGTTATTTGCCAGGCTGCATTTTCATTCTGTTCTCTCCAGTCCAGCGAGCTGGGCCTGCTCTGGGAAGATCAGCAACTATACCTTCTTGCCCTTAAAGCGAAGGGGAAAGCAGGGAGGCTGAGGGGTGGGAGGGAGGAAGGAAGACGGGGATATCAGGAAAAAAGACAAAGGAGAAAGAGAATGCCATAAAACCCCCTTGGTTTACCCCCAAACACACCAAACTGGAATATGAAATACAACTAAGCAACAATTTTTGTCCCACCCAGCCCACAGGAGTGTGCAGCTTTTGCCTGGGAGGGGAGCAGGGGAGATGAGCAGAGCTGTGTGTCACAGCAGACCTTAAACTGGAAAGGGCAGTGCCTGACAGGCTCTGAGGCCATGTATTCCCAGCGACAGGGCTGGGAAGGATGCAGAACACAAGGCTGACGTGGAAATTCTGGAGCACAACTCTTTTACCCCTAACTACATCTGCTGTAACCACCAGTGCTACCACACTCAAGTGAGGGACAGAGCCTCCGGCAGAGCCCCCAGCCTCTGTTAGGACAACACTGTGCAGAGCTTTGCCTCCAAAAACCCACAAATGAACCTAAAATAATTGTTTGTCTATGTACTTTTATTTTTTAAAGCCAGCCTTCATTCTCCTATCTCCTGCTGCAGCATCCCTCCCCCGTGCCTCGCTCTCCACCTCCCCTGGGCACCCCAACCACTGCCTGCCCCTATGCGTCTGGGTAGGCACCCTGACCTTCTCCCTGCCTCCTCCCATGGGTCAGGGTGGGTGTCCCCATCCCATCCCACTTTCCCCACCACCACTGCCCCCCATGGGTCCGAGTGGGT
Source organism: Cuculus canorus (assembly GCF_017976375.1). Taxonomy (NCBI): domain Eukaryota; kingdom Metazoa; phylum Chordata; class Aves; order Cuculiformes; family Cuculidae; genus Cuculus; species Cuculus canorus. Next base: position 7,985,426 of record NC_071423.1, read on the forward strand.
GTCCCAACACCCTCCCATGCCCCGACCTCCATGGGTCTCAGTGAGCATCACAACCCCATCACTGCCTCCTCCCGTGGGTCAGCTTGGGCATCCCCATTCCCTTCCCACCTCCCCTATTACCACCCTCCATGGGTCCACACCACACCCTCTCCCCCCCCCTCGTTGGGTCTCAGGGGGCACCCCGACCCCATCACCCCGTGGGTCCGAGTGGGTACCCCATCACTGGCTCCCCAATGGGTCCGAGTGGGTACCCCATCAGGGGTACGTACCCATCACTGGCTCCCCCATCACTGCCGCCCCCTGTGGGTCCAAGTGGGTACCCCATCACCACCTCCCCCATCATCTCCTCCCGCCAGGGGTCCGAGTGAGTACCCATCACCATCTCCTCCATTACTGCCGCTCCCCATGGGTCCGAGGGGGTACCCCATCACCGCCTACCCCGGGGGTCCGAGGGGGTCCCCGACCCCCTCCCCGCCCGACCCTCCCGCTCGGCTTCCCCCGCTCGGGGGCGGGCAGCATCGCCTCCTCTAACGCAGCCGCCCCGGTGCCGGCGTGGGTTGGCGCGAGTGGGGGAGGAGGGGAGGAGGAGGAGGAGGAGGAAGAGGAGGAGGAGAAGGGCGGCCGTGCCCCGGGGTGCTGCGAGCTTGCATGGCCGTGCGCGGGCGGCGATGGCTGCATGATGTCCCAGCAGCCCGCTCCGCACGCCATGGCTGCCAAAGAGGAGCTCTACAGCAAAGTCATCCCCCGGCGGAACCGGCAGCACCGCGGGGGGACCATCAAACACGGATCGTCGCTGGAGATCCTGCTCTCCATGGGCTTCCCCAAAGCACGGGCGTAAGTCGCCGCGCGGACCCCTTTCTCCCCCCTCCTCCTATGGTTTTACGGCGGAGAGAAGCGGCGGGAGCCTTTCTGCTTGGCTGATCCAGACCGCCACAGGCTGGGGGAGGCAGCGAGCGCCGGCCCCGGCGGTGGAGGGCAGCGGGGATGCGCTCCGAGGCGGCCCGGGGATGCCTCTCGGAGCAGCCCAGGCAGCGGGAGGGATGCTCTCCCGGAGGGGCCCAAGAACGGGCTCCCCGACAGGTCTGGGGAGCGGGCGATGCGCTCCCGGAACGCCCCGAGGAGCAGGGAGTCCGCTCCCGGAGTGGCCCCGGGGATGCGCTCCCCAAGCTGCCCGGAGATGCGTTCTCGGAGCAGCCCTGGTAGCCGAGGGATGCGCTCCCGGAGGGGGCCGGGAATGAGATCCCACAGACACCTTCTTGGAAAGTCCTGGGCGGTCCCCGAGCGGCCGGAGGAGCTGGGGATGCACTCCGGAGCAGCCCGGGCAGCGCAGCGATGCGCTCCCGAAGCTGCCCAGGCATACCTCCTCGGAACAGCCTGGGCAGCGCAGGGATGCGCTCCCGGAGGGGCCCGAGCAGTGCAGGATGCGCTCCGGGCAGCGGCTGGATGCGCAGCCCGGGGATGCCCTCCCGGAGCGGCCCGAGGATGCGCTTCCTGAGCGCCTCGGGTAGCAGGGGGATGCACTCCTGAAGCGGCTCGGGGTTACTTTCTTGGCGCGGCCCAAAGAGCGGGGAATGCCCTCACGAAGCGGTCGGATTAGCGGGGGATGCGCTCCCGGAGCAGCCCGAGGATGCAGTCCCGAAACTGCTCAGGCATACCTTCTCGGAGCAGCCCAGGGAGCAGGGAATGTTCTCCCGGAGCAGCCTGGGGATGCATTCCCGGCACGGCCAGGGATGCTGTACAGGCCGAGGGATGCTCTGCGTTGCATCTCCCGGCAGGCACGATGCTTTGCACTCCTAGCTGGAGTCACAGACCATCGTTCCTATGCTTTGAAAATAAGGAGACCTTGGCGCAATGGTTTCGGCTAACTCAGTCACCCGTGAGATTCTCTTTAGTCCACGTACAAGTCCACCGAAAAGGAACAGAGCAATAGAAGAAAACTTCTGTAGCCCAAAGTGGTAGGTTCTTCTTGCTCAATTTAGCAATGCCCTGGTGTAATCTCCCTGCATGTGCCAATGGTTTAAATTAGGCAGCAACCTAATGATAACTTAATAATGACTCTCCTGGTTCTAAGCATTGAGACTCCCGAAGTGGGACTGTGCACTTTAGGATGCAAATGAAACCAATGGGGATTTGGATGATTCCTTGATCTGCTTAAGTTTTCCTTTTGTTGTTGATGCCGATCAGAACTCAGTGGTTTTCCAGCCTGTCTGTGCAGATGACGTATGTCATCTGTGGATTCGTGAGATTGCCATGGATCCACTAGCACATACAGAAAATCTAATGTGTGTTTCCCATTGTCCTACTTATGTTCCTTATGTCTCTCGGTGAGCTATAGTTATCTGTTAAAATCAACATACAGCATTTATATGCAATGCCTGCAAATGGAAATAGTAGGAGACCGGTGACTTCATGCTCTGCTCGCTTGGAAAAACAGATGTGCGTTTTTCAGTGGAGCTAGAGAAAAAAAGCAGCTTGATACTATGAATGAAACTAGTTATTACCCATACAACAGTGCCATCAAGGCTGACAGTCAGCCCTGGTCTTACCTAACCGTTACGAACTGTCTGTGGTTCAAATTCTTGCCCAAGAAAACACTAATATGTGACAAAAATGCATCTGAAGCTTCATCATACAAGATAGGGAAGATTAAACACAGAGAGCAAGCCAGAGAAAGAAGTAAAATATACCCAATTACAAAGAATACTTATTGTAAGTATAACCAGTTGGAGGGCTAAAACCGTTTTGATTCTAAATTCAAGATATTTTGATACAGACCTGTTTGACACCTCAGCTGTCTCCTGGGAGAGAGACCGCTTTCCTCATCTGGGGTAGCAATCAGTGCCCCTATTCCAGACAGCTGGAAATAATACAAATGATTCATCATTAAAATTCAGATAAGAAGCAAAATGGAAAGAAAGCCAAACAACGAAGTACTGCCACCAAGGGCACACTGTGGACCAGCACACAGGTTCGGAGGTGTGAGAGATAGGACTGCGTGGCAATAGGACCGCATGGCAAAAGGATATTCCCTAAAGGTCACTGCTTCCCAGAAGATGCTTTTTAGCTCACAGCATACTGCTCTGCAAGGGTGAATGAAAGAGATTGCCGAGTTGCCAAGGAGGTAAAAACACCCAGTCTCCCGAAGACAGTACTGAAAAGTTGCCTTAGAGGAAAGCTCTTTTGAGTCTTCTCCCAAAACTCTCCCACCCCTGTCTTCTACCCCAAAGCCACAGTTACAACAGCAGGAGGAGAATTCAGCGAAAAGGGGGATTTCGGATCTGTGCCTGTACATCCTGCCTACAAATACAAGCCAGGCTGATATTTAAAAGTGATGACCATCTGTTTGGGTGGCTTATGCAAAACAAAGCTCCAAGTTGTCAGACTGAGACTGTCAGGCCTGTCACGTTGCTGTTGGCGTTGGTGGTCTCCTGGCTTCTTGTTAGAGTCAGGAGGATTGATTGAGGCAGGGAACAGAGGGGGCTGTTGAAGTTGGAGGAAGAGACACAGGAGCTACCTGGAGGGCCCAAGAGTACTTTTTCAGATGTGGTATAGAGATGGTGCTGAGATCCTGGGGAGTACTTGCACTGCCTGACTTTCAGCTTCTAATTCAGCTCAAGTAACTTCATGTACCTTACACGGCTACCAACAGACAGGTCAGCTTTTGTCTCTTCAAAAATCATTAACTATTTGATAATACTTATCTGTGCTAATAAGCTTAAGTGAGAGCTCAGATGGCCAGGGCTTGCACTGCTGACAGAAGCTGAGGACTGTCATGTTCATTTTTTCTTCCTGGTTCTGTGTTGCTTTGGACAAGCCACTTCCACCCTGTGTATGCTAAAATAATCAAAGCTGAAAGACTAAATATGATTTCCAAGTATGTTAGTATAGACTAACTCAGTTAAGGGTAGAAAATGGTAGGAGCCAGGCTGAACCCGAGAGAGGATGTTATAGGTGTTTACACTTCAGGTACCAAGTACAAAACTGCCATCAAGCTTCTGTTCAAATCAAGGTGTTATTTAATAAGCCTTTATTTGTCCATCCTTCTTGCGGTTTGCAGGGGACTGGGGATAAAGGGTCCATCAAGGAAGGACATATCCTTCCTTTCTGAACATAGATAACTTGAGAGCCAGTATTGAAATGAATAGAGCTCTCCTGCTGTCAGTGTCCCACAGCACAGACCTGGACCCTGGAGGTTTTCCTCACTTCCCCACTGAATCCTTGTCGGAAGAGCGACTCCGTTGTGTGCTCCTGGACAGACATCTGTCTGTCTCTTTTCCTCCTTCCCAGCAACACCTTCAATTCAGCTGGGCTACTCTAAATTACACAGCAACGTACAAACCACCTATGGGTGCATTTACAGCAGTTGCACAAACCACTGTGCTATGTCATCACTTTAGACTATTACTGTGAAGAGCTGTTCTAGTTTAAATTCTTTTTGTCAGCACATGATCGTTATTTCATTATTTTGCAATTAGCCCATTATATTACGTGCTGTCTAGTCACACGGGAGAAGGCTCTCCCTATCCCAAGTAGTTTCTGATTTAACCAAGGAAGGAAAGCAAAGGTGATGTTATGATTGCCCTTTTGCAATTCGGGCACTGAGACAAGCATTTTACCCAGGTCACACGAAAGTCTAAGGAGATCCCAGTGTCTCAAAACCCTGAACGCAACAGAAGGCTTCCTCTAGAAACACATTTCACACAAATGTTATTTCCCAGTTGCCCTGAAATATTGTACCTCCTCCTGTTATGGATCTACTGTCAGTGGTTGCACCCACAGTTCAAATCTGATTGCCATCACCTCTCATTCTTGTATGATCATAGAATCATGGAATGATTGGATTGGAAGGGACTTTAAAGCCCATCCAGTTCCAACCCCATGCCATGGGCAGGGACACCTCCCACTGGATCAGGGGCTCCAAGCCCCATCCAACCTGGCCTGGAACCCCTCCAGGGATGGGGCAGCCACCACTGCTCTGGGCACCCTGGGCCAGGGCCTCCCCACCCTCACAACAAAACATTTCTTCCTAAAATCTCATCTCAATCTCCCCTTTTTCAGCTTAAAACTATTCCCCTTCATCCTATCCCTGCACTCCCTGATTAAGAGCCCCTCCCCAGTTTTCCTATAGGCTATATAGATGTCTATATATATGTATATATATCTTATATCCATATATAGGTGTTGATAGTCTTCCTGAGAGTAAATAGAAAGGGAAGCACAGTGTAGATTACAGGCCATTGAAACCACAGGGGATCACTTAAAACTATTATGCATGTAGAAACAATTAAAATAAACTATGTGCAACATGCATTTCTGTAACACACTAAACATAAGAAAATGTAGCGGTGAACTGCTGTTTTTTTCAAGATGGAAGGTGGCTTTTGACCAAACTTGAATTATTGGAAATAACATATGGATAAGCAATTGAAATCTTCTAGCCTGCATGGTGCAGTAATCTGTGTGGCTCCAGAATTTGTCAGTTCAGCGACTCACAGTTTTAAAAGTGTTTTGTCAGAATTTAAACTCCTCCAAAACATCCTCAAAATCACAAAGTTAAAATTCTCACATAAAAAACCCCTAAATCCTGCTTTCTTTGTTTAAATTCTGGCTGCACATGAATATATAAATGGATAAAATGTAAAACATTACTTGAGTTTCTGCGTACAACTCTGAATTAAAGCCATAGTCGCAAGGTGCTGTTTTAGAAGAGTTCCAGACCTAGAAAAAGGAAGATAATTCTCTGGCCCCAGTTATTACTCAAACAGGGTAAATCACTGCCCATAAAGAGAACACTTATATTACAGGCACCGTGCTTTTTTGAATGCAGTGCTATGCGTGATAAGCGTAAGGAATGAGCGCTGCTCTTGATGCAGGTGGCAAAGATTTCCAAAACTAAACTGATTTCCTTCCCATCATCTCAGGCTAAAAAAGGACCATCTTTTAGAGACAGGTCCATAATGTTGGTTCAGTGTGCAGTGCTGTGCTCCTGAGTGGATCTGCTGGCTCTAGACAGAATTGCAAACACTTTCCCCTCGTAAAAAAAGGATAGACAGGAATACTGTACAGTTTACCGTGAATCAACTCCACTGCTTCCCCATGTGCTACGCATTTCCCTCTTCCTCCCTCCCACAAAAGACCACCTGGGTTTAACTCTGTGCTCATGGGTATGAAGAGGAGTTAACTCACAAAGCTGGACCACATTTCCCTTGGTCCAGAATAGAATCATAGAATGGTTTGGGTTGGAAGGGACCTCAAAGCCCATCCAGTTCCACCCCTGCCATGGGCAGCGACACCTCCCACTGGATCAGGGGCTCCAAGCCCCATCCAACCTGGCCTTGAACACCTCCAGGGATGGGGCAGCCACCACTGCTCTGGGCAACCTGGGCCAGGGCCTCACCACTCCCATCATGAGGAATAGAACCAAGCCAGTCTGATTTTGATTTTGCTTCTCAGTAACTGTGAGCATTTAGGAGTATTAAGAGTTTCATTATTCTCAAAGAAAAGAAGCTCAGATCCAGTTTACAAACAGCAAATTCTTCTCTTGTGTTTTGAAAATGTTTTCTAGGCTGCTAAAGCATGTTTTGCTTAGTAACCGACTTAGCAACACAGCAGTATTTCGGTGCAGAAAGGCTGCGAAGTCTCTTATTCCTCAAAGGTTTGGGCAGGATTTGGGAAAATACTACATGGAAAAAAACCAGTGCTGCAGATAATCTTTGGATTTCAAAGTGGTTTCTGTTCCTTTACGACACTTGCCTTCAGGGTATTAGTTTTCTCCAAATACTCTTGGCTGAAATTCATCCTGCTACAAACACCAGCCCAAACATAGGCATCACAGAAGTCTCACTTAAGCCCAAGCTTTAGAAGGGTTTTTAGGATTCACAGAGGCTTGTGTTGGCCCCGGATGTGGAATGAAACCCCATCCCAATTAAAGATGATGGAGAGCGATGTTTCTAGAAGCAACAGTTTAGAAGGCTGTGTTGAACGTGGATTTCCAAATGTGTTCATAGCACTGGAGGAATTCTTGAGCTACTGAATAGAAAATGCAGGTGTTGTAGCATCAGGGGCTTAGGCAAAAGCTTCTCCTGATGTGCTCATCATTCAACTTAGTAGGTTTTGGGTTGAATAGAGCCACTGGACTGCGCAGCAAAGAAACCATCTAACCAAAACACCTCCATTTGTACTGCATGTCAAAACGACAGGCGTTTTTAAGTAGGAACTTTGTGGGAAGCGTTTGTGACCTGTTTACACTCTACAAATAGTGAAAGAGGAAGAACTTGCTGGATGGGCACCCTTTGGCAGATTACTCAGACAAGACCTGCTGTGACCCTCCCTTTCGATGTGCCTGTCAAAGCTCCTGTGGGAAGTCATGGGGAAAGGCAGCTCTTTGCTCACTCTAGGGTTTAACGGATGAGATTCTGTGCTGTAACTTCAGCAATAGTTTGAGCAATTAACTGGTTCTAATTCACGTATTGCAATTCCTAGGTTCAGGGCTGAGGACTCTGAACGATTTTGTACATCCGTGCTGGAAGGGATCCAACAGGTCTGCACGTCACAGTGGAACATGGATACTGCAATTGAGTTAGCAGCTGCCAGGAAGGTGCACTGGAGAAGGGCTTCAGCAAAGATATATTTGGGACTAAGTCCCGTGGCTGCTCTGCATATGGATTTTTTTTTTTTTTTGATTGACTTTGTTGCAGATTTCTGCTGCGGGACTGAGAGATGATTACTGCAGTGTTCAGACTAGCGGCTTCAATGGGGTTGGTGTGGGAGAGATCTCTATCATAGAATCATAGATTAGTTTGGGTTGAAAGGGACCTTAAAGCCCATCCAATTCCACCCCCTGCCATGGGCAGCGACACCTCCCACTGGATCAGGTGCTCCAAGACCCATCCAACCTGGCCTTGAACACCTCCAGGGATGGGGGAGCCACCACTGCTCTGGGCAACCTGGGCCAGGGTTTCACCACTCTCATCATGAAGAAATGATCTATCAGACAGATCTAAAGTGATAAAACACGGAGGGCTTTTTATTTCCACTCTATAATCTGGAAACTGAGGCACGGAGCATCTTAGATGTATATATCAAATTGTAATTAACCTGGCACCTGCACCTAAATCTGTAGTGTTTCAGTTTATTGGCTTAAAAACAAGACTGAGATAGCTGTTCTAAGCAGAACATCTATTTCCATGACATTGTATAAAATTTCCAAATGGAGAGAGACCTTCTCTTATCAGAGGTTGAAGAAGTCATTCCTGTGATAAGATCATACTGTAAAATGATAATGGCAGCAGCAGCACTCCGTATTACCTCAGTGATTCAGGATACTGTATACATGACTGCCATTAATCATATCTGATAGTTGGGAGAAGTGGAACAATCAGATCTTGAGGTCTGACATTGACAAAGAAAATGTTTCTGCCACAAACACTGAGAAAATAGTTTCAGGACAGAGCATCCCCCTACAAAGATTGTTCGCAGTAGAGCCAAGGTCAGTGAGCCACTGCAATCCTTGCTGCAGAAGCGCTGGCTGCCCAGAAAGCAAGCTTGCATATGTTTGGGAGAAAAGAACACCTCTACAGTGCCTTCATGCGCTGTGCTTCATTGGGATCTCACATTTAAAAGTCAAAGTAGCATCACCATATGCAGCAAGTTCCTAGTTCAGTAGCAAGTCAGCCAGAAGCCAGCCATGCCTGGATTTTGGAGGTGTGTTTTTCAGGGCTATCTAACATTGGCAAACACTGTAAGAGCCTAGAAACTTTCCTGGTCCCTGAATATTTAGTTCATTTGGGTATTAAAACGACATGGTGAGAAGAAGCTTGTGCTTCTGTCTCTCTGATGGTTTTTTTCTGAGCAACATTGCTGAACTGGATCCTTACCTCTGCTGGGAGGGAGAGAAGCTTCAGACAGTGCAATCTAGACCTCACACATCACTGACAGAGCTTGAAAAATACTTTGTGTCAATACTTCCGTGTCAAAACCCATTGAGTTATTAACTTGATCCATAGTATACAATTCCCGTTCAAGGTACATATCAATTTCAATTGACACAGATACGAGTGTTATCATTTCCCTTTCTGTCCCTTTTTCTTTCTCACTTCACAGACCTAATAATATCATCAGGAGCCAGTTTAAATGTACTAATGAGATTCACAAAAAAAAGACTCACTAGAGAAACTCATGATTTCAAATATCCAGTGGGTACTATTTGAATGGAGCCTTGTTTGCATAAAATGCTGATTATTCTTCCCCCTTGGAAGCTGGGTGACAGTGGCAGCATTTTGGCCCATTTCTGCAGAATTGTGCAGTGCTTCTTTATAAAGCCCTCCAAGAGTTTACCCTGAGATCACTTCTCCCACTTCGCTGTGTAGGAGCCCATGCTCAAAAGGTGCTGACAGCCCTCGAGACCTCCTGAATAAATGCACTGACAGAAGGCGGGGGGGGATCCTGCTCTTGGAAAGATAATAAGCAAAAGTTCCAAGGGAAAACAGAAGAATTTGGTGTTTCTAAATGCTAAATGCTGGCTGTGCTGGCTTATGATAAGACTTGTGGTTTTAAGTCACCTTTGAAAGTGAATCTTAGCCTCCTAAGTCTTGCTCACAGATGAGAACGTTGCCCTAGGTTTTAACTGGCGCTTATAGTAGATTCACAGCATGTGCTCGGCGATTGCAAAAAGAATAGAGACATCCGTGTGTGTGTCTGTACCGCACCAGTCTAATTATCTTCAACAAGCAGAGTCATCAAAAGAGCTGTAGTTTAGCAGCTGACAGCATTTTGGATTCCATCACCAAGACTCACTGCAGGCTTTGTGCATTACAATGGTGTGCACTGCGAGCCTGTGTCTTACTCACCCCTATATAAACAGACCTGAAAAGAATAGGGTTTGGCTTTGCTTGGCACTTTTCTGTCCCCAGCAGCATAGGAAACCTCGGAAGGGGCTCTTGATCAGGGAGTCTAGGGATAGGATGAGGGGAAGGGTTTTAGGATGAAAGAGGGGAGATTGAAATGAGATCTTAGGAAGAAATGTTTTGCTGTGAGGGTGGGGAGGCCCTGGCCCAGGGTGCCCAGAGCAGTGGTGGCTGCCCCATCCCTGGAGGGGTTCCAGGCCAGGTTGGATGGGGCTTTGAGGAACCTGATCCAGTGGGAGGTGTCCCTGCCCATGGCAGAGGGATGGAACTACGTGATCTTTAAGGTCCCTTCCAACCTAAACCATTCTATTATTCTCTATTCTGTGCTGCCTGGTCGTGCACAAAGACTGAATCTAGAGAGCAGCAGAAAGTGAAGGGGAAAAAAAAAGCAACAGCTGGAAGTAACAGGATGAGTTGAGGGAACTGCTAAAGGTACCACAACGAAGTAGCTGACAACCTACACACACAGTGGTTTAGACATCTTGTAAACTCGGTGCTGCTTTTCCAAGTCCACTCTCCCAATATTCCTCCTGAAGCTATGACAAGTCCCAGTAGCAAAAGGTGCTTTTAAAGGTACTCCTGAAATACCCACCATTCAGTATGCAGCTAAGAGACGTCGATTTCGCAAACCTAGGGAGCAGGAGCCATCACTCCTCAGTTCCCCAGGAAACCTCAGCCTTTCTGTTTTTTTTCACGAGGATTCCAAAAAGAATAAAGATCAGCACAGAGTCATGTGTGCAGAGATGACAATATCCTGACAGTTACTGTCAGGACTTGAGTGGTTTCTGTCACCCACCAAGCAGCAGCAGCATAAAATTTAAACAGAAACCAGACACCAAATTCAAGTCCTTGGGACTGAAGTCTCCTGTCACTGCCAGCATCAATATCTTGCAGGCCAGTCCCTGTCAGCAGGAGATTAGCACGAAAATGCTAGCAAAATGTTAGGCCTGCAGCTGAGTGAACTACAGCCCTGAGCCAATGCTGGGATATCTGACTTCGGTGCTGGAAATGCAGAGGGATACCCAAAGATGTGTACACTGATAAAAGCCCTGGCCTTCCACAGAATCATGGAATGGTTTGGGTCGGAAGGGACCTTAAAGATCATCCAGTTCCAACCCCCCTACCATGGGCAGGGACATATCCCACTGCATCCAGTTTCATTTATTCCTAAAAATCTCATCTCAGTCTCCCCTCTTTCAGCTTAAAATTGTTTTCCCTTGTCTTATCCCTGCACTGCCTGACCAAGAGCCCCTCCCCAGCTTTCCTGGAGCCCCCTTTATGTCCTGGAAGCCACTCTAAGGTCTCCCCAGAGCCTTCTCTTCTCCCTAGCCAGCATTGGAAGAGGTTTTAACTGCATTTCACTCACACCCATCACCCCCCTGCTGTTATCAAACATGAGGCAAGTGCCACTTTTTTTCCTTTTCATGTAGTATTAGCCAGGCTCTGCAGTTCATTGTAGTGCAGAATTAATCAGTCGTGGTTGGTAACTATGAAAGAATTGCCAGTGTAGAGGCGGGCGTGTTTCAGAGAGTTTTTTCATCTCCTGATTTGTAAAAATGACTATTTTCTTTCTCCTCTACTAAATGAAATATAGCAAGTTCTTACATGACGCAGATCTTATTAATGCCCTGACTCAGCAAAGCCCTTCAGCATGTGCTTCCTTGAAAGGCTGAGATCAAGATGTTTGATACGTTTCTACTGAGCACGAAGGGAGATGTGTTAAATGGCATTGGTAATACCTGAAATAGATAAAGCAGTGCTGTTTTTTTTCTTCTAAGCCATTCCTCATTTTGTTGAGGGCGATTGAATCAGTTTCATGACGCAAATTGCAAGCCCTGAGTTTGTGCTGACATGAAACACTGGTATCGTTTTTCTCCTGTATGGCAGGAGAGCAGAAGCCTGGTATTTGTGCACTGTGATCCTGTTGTCCTGGGGGCTGTGCAAGCAGAAAAGGAAAACATCATCCCTTCTCCAAGAACCGGCAACCGAAATAGGAGCCAGAAAGAGCAAGTGTCTTTAGAGAGGGAGAAGCCACTTGAGGAAGCAGTGTCATCTCCTGCTGACAGGCAGTGAACCCAGCATTGCCTCCAAAATCCTTCGTTACCCATAGTTACAAGGAGTGAGATTGATGGATGGAATTCACAGCTGCACGGGAACGGCTCTGTTATGAAGAGCTACTTTGAAATAAGTACCATTCTCATTTTACAGACAGAAAAATTTAAAATGAGACAATACATCAAGTTGCTTGATGCCAGAGAGGGCACCTTAATTAACATTTGCCATCCACTCCAGACAAAGAGCGCTCCAGAATTGCTGGCTGTAAATAGTGTCAATGATGTCCTGCTCCCTAGTTCTACTATTATATTGAATTTATGCTTCCCAATCAATATTTCTTTCTGAGAGTAGCTGCCAAGTCCTAGCAAGTGTCAAATCACAATGTATTACCCGCAGATAAGTTGCAGTCAGTTCTCCCAGGCACCATTCAAAGAAATCTCAAACTCAACAAGGATTGGATCTGGTTCTTATTCACACTAGTCCATGGGTAATGGAAACAAGTCTTGGAATGAATGTAACTTACAGCTGCACCTTACAAGACACATTTATATTCCCTTTAGAGGTTCTTTAACCCTTGCCTATAGCGTAGCTGCATCATATTCTAAAAGGCAAGGCCTCCAGTACTGTAAATCAGCCCAGAATCATTTATTTTGTCAGAGCAATACTAATACACACCAGCTGAGGATCTTACCCAGAAATAACCTGACTTCCGTGGCTACAAAAGCTTCCTTTAGAGAAATAGAGTTTTTACCTCATTCAGGTAATGCAAAGAGCCTGTGTGTAAATAAGAATTAGTACCAAACCTTCTGGGAGAAAAATATAAACCTCAGGTGTCTCTCTCCTATTCACAGCGCATTTACAAGCTGGGGCCAGAGCCTTGTATAAACAGAGCCTGCAGCTCTGCCCAGCTGCCGTGTGCTCGGGAGCACTGCGGGCTCCCAGCACTTTACAGAGCTGGTGCACATAATCATGTTTTGCCAGGCAGTTAGCTCCCCAGGTACCCTGAGTGTTTGGGTCTGAAACACATCAGCCAGGCTGGGGAGAGGATGAGTCAGGATGGTTCCACAGAGACCTGAATGGTCCACGCTCCCTGCTGCGGTCGGAAAGCTTCTGCTGTGATGGTGCAGGACAGCTGACGCCGTTTCCTTTCAGTATTACTGCAATTACAGGTCCATTGCTCCACCAGCATTCATCCTCTATCCCATTTAGCCTCCTCAGCATTAGCCCAAGAGGCCTCTGGTGTGTGGTGAGTTCCACAACTGGAACCCCTCACTCCAACTTGAAACCAGCTTTTTTATGGGTATTTTATGTCTCGCTTTGATATGATGAAAATAGTGCAATTTAGGGGGAAAACAGGACCCACTCTCCCGTGGTATTTCCTCTTTTCTCCCTAAGGTAACATTTTCTACTTGCCAATGGGAAGGTCAGCCTTTAGAAAGATTCTCCATTTCATCATCCAGCATCCCAAAGCAGCTCATCGGATGCCGTGTCTGTGAGAGCAATTAACTCCCTATGAAGACCCTGACTTTGGGGGTCAACATATGTTTTCCAGCTTCCACCAGCTCCTGCCCCAAAGCTGCTGATCCTCATTGGGATCAAAGTACTTTAAGCCCTCAGGAATACTAAGACATAATGGTGTGGTGGAGGTGCTTAGTATGACTGGGGTTTTATTTGATTCCTGTAGGCCTACCAACATTTGACAGCTGTCATTCTCACAACCTTTAACTCTGAAAGTGCATCACACAGAGCGAAACTGCTGCATTGCCCCTGTGATTCCAGTCTAGGCTGTGTCTTAGCGACTCAAGTGCCCAAAAACTTGTCTCGCCAGGCTTCTTGTGTGAGTCAGCAGGTGCTGGGCAGCCTGCTGCGATCTTTCTCATGTTCTCCTAGGAAACTCCTGTGACTGGCTGCTGATTTCTTTGCTTGCACTTGGTGTTTAGATAGCCCCATCTGCTGCAGAGTGAAAAGGGTAGTGCCAGGGCCGCACAGCTAAAATGTGATGACAGGCAGGAAAGAAATGAATAGGTCTTTAGGATGATGAAGAAATGGGCTGCAAGAGACCGAGGCTGGATTAACAGAACTACATTTGGAAGAAGGTACTGGGATCCTTTGGGCTTGGAGATTCCTTAGCATGGGAGCAGGATTGCTGCATCTTAATGACCCTTCCTCCCTCTTCTCCACCCTCACCTCAGCTGCACCAGTCTGCATGACAAATGGAGAGAAAACTCTCACTTTATTGTTGCTGCCACTGCCTTTTTTTATCCACAGGTCTAGAAGCTTGCTGAGCTGTCACAGGATTTCTATACAGATGGTGTGAATACTGGAGATACCCAATGCAGAGACGGGAGTTGGACTTGATGATCTTTGTGGGTCCATTCCAACTCCGAGCATTCTACGATTCTACGATTTCCCTGAATGACAGCTTAAGAATTTTACATACTTGCTGTCACCAGCTTGTTCTAGGGGAGAAGGACGGCAGAGGTGTCATTTCAATCCTTCCTGATGGTCATCAAAAACATTACTTGGCAGCTCCCAAGAGGAAGTTGTGTTGCTAGGCTTTGGACTTTTTATCTGGCAAATGAGAGTTGATTCACCAGAAGTAACTATGAAACCTGAGAGCTTTGCTGTGACTGGAAACCAAGCCTTTTTCAGAGATAGGACCTTAAAGATCACTAGTTCCAACCCCTGCAATAGGCAGGGACACTTCCCACTGCACCAGTTTGCTCCAAGCCCCATCCAACCTGGCCTTGAACACCTTCAGGGATGGGGCAGCCACCACTGCTCTGGGCAACCTGGGCCAGGGCCTCCCCACCCTCACAGCAAAACATTTCTTCCTAAGAGCCCATCTCAATCTCCCCTCTTTCAGCTGAAAACCATTACCCCCCATCCTATCCCTAGACTCCCTGATCAAGAGCCCCTCCCCAGCTTTTCTGGAGTCCCTTTCAGTTCTGGAAGCTGCTCTAAGGTCTCTCAGAGCCTTCTCTTTTCCAGCCTGAACAACCTCAACTCTCTCTGCCTGTCCTCGGATGGAAGGTGTTCCAGCCCTCAGATCATCTTCCTGGCCTCCTCTAGATTCTCTAATAGCATATCCCCAAGTCTTACAGGACCTTTGACCTGACTTTCATTTCAATAATGGATACAAAATTTTGTGTTTTCTTAGGTTGGGTGTAAGTAATGGTAAGGAAGGAATCCACTTTCCAAGCTGCTTTATCTTCCCTTTACTTGCAACGCATTAGTTTTGAGTGTCAGGAATGTGCAGTCAGTTTATTTGTGGGGTACCTCTCTAATCACAAAAGCATTTGAAGCAGTTGAACAATTTAAATGAGATTATGCAAATGGGAATGAGTGTTGTGACTAGATAATTGTCCCTTTGCTTCAAGGTATGCGTTAAAGCAGAGACACGTTTGTGGTTAGAATGAAATCAGAAAACCATGGTCTTTTTGTTACTTTTTTTGTTGTCGGTAGGAAAACAATTGGTGAATCCTAGAAGTCCAGACCACGCAAGATCTTAGCAGAGTTGCTTCCACTGCTGAAGAGTAGATTAAGGTGTTCCTAGGGCACAAACACCCCTGCGGCTTTCAGAGTTTGAGGCAAAGCCAAGCTTTGCAGGGGCATGCCAGGCAGAGGGAATGTCATCCATTGAACCATACAGGTTTCCACAGGCTCCCATGCAGACACGTTCAAGGAGGAAACCAGGATTAATTTAGGTGCCTGTCTGGCAAAGGATTCAATTGTGTTCCTCAAGTTCAAATGCATGAATAGTTCCATTTGTTTTAACTGAGATTACTTTGGCGTGTAAATGCATGGCTCAGTTATGGCCTTTGAAACAGTTTTGGTTTTAAATCCTGTGGCGCAGGGTGGAGCTTTGCTGCTCATCCTTTGCTGTTCTGTTACCATTCGCCAACTGCTGTCCCACATTAGAATCATAGAATGCCCCGAGCTACAAGGGACCCACAAGGATCATCGAGTCCAACTCCTGTCCCTGCACAAGACAACCCCAAATTTCACACTGTGGGTCTAAGGGTGTTGGCCAAGTGCTTGGTTATTTGAATTAGTGTATCTCTAGTTTCATTTCTTCATAGTGTTAGTCAAGAAGGTTTTTTTCTCTTACGTGTATATGTGCATCCTATTTGTTCTGAAATGGGCAAATCCAGTATTGGGCTCTAATTATTGCTGTACCCACTGCCCATGTGCCTGGTCTGCTGCTTGTAAAGCAACAGGGTTCCAAGCACAGACATTGCCAGGTGATAACTGTGAAGGTCCTGCAGTGTAAGGAAGGCAGAGAAATTTCTGGCAGCTTGCTTTGCCATCGGCAGGGTGATAAGTGTTATCACCATCCCTGTTTCACAGATGTGGAAACTGCAAGTACAGAAGGATTAAAAGCTTCCGTTTTCAAAACTGGCTTTCAGTTTTTCAGTTTTAACAATGTGAAAACAGGCATGTGGGAGCGCTCACACATCCAAGCCTAGATGCTGCACACTCACCATCTGAAAATCCTTGCATGATTCAAATGGAATTATTCAAAATCAGCACCTACTTTTGACAAACTGAGTCTGTGTAATCTCTCCAAAGCCAAACTACCAGTTCAAATTGCATAGACCCCGGGGTGACACATCTAACAATCTATGAATTCAGTAGCTATTTTCAAAGGCAATTTGGGGCATGATGTTAAAAAATATTAAGTCATCTAGACACACAACAATTCCATCTAGTTTCCAGCTATATTTTTTACGAGAAACCTCAGGTACAGCCCTGACCAAGCCCCATGTGAAATCCAGGACTACCTCAGGATGGGTTCAGCCGTCTCCTCCTGTGTATTCTCAGCAATTCGTTCAGCTCCATCTTAGCTGCTACCATGAACCGTTCTGCACTTTCCTGCCTGCCAGATTTTGCTGTACAGCTAAAATGGTTCTGCTTACACCTGTAGTGTTACACTGCATTAATGCAGCATTTAAGTCGGAAGATAAAGACTTTTACATTCTGTCTTTATCAGGTTAACCTTTCTTTTTCAATGCTAGTGCCTAAGATCTTGAAACCACACAGAGGAGCAAGGGGATGTAAAAGCTAACAGAAGAGAGTTCTTTAAAGATGTAGATTGCGTTATAGGAAATGAGAAGCAATAATCAGAGGAAGTTCTTCATTCTCATTATCAGTTCTCCCCGTCTGTTTCTCACAGTAGAGTATTTCTGTATATCCAGCACAGACCCTCTCAATTCTCTTCATTAGAGACTGGAGCCTGCCTGCATCTCATCACCGCAACCTCTGCATAGACACAATCACCTTCCTCAACCCAGCATGGATTTTGCCTCTACTGTTAAACAACTCATTTTCAAACCTAGCAAAAGACGCAGCTCCTTTCCCTCAAAAATCAATTGCTATCAAAGCTCTCTTTTGTCCAGCCTCATTCAGAGCATGCTGCCTTAAAGAGGAATCATTCCCTTGGATTCAGCAGCCTTTGAATCTGCTTGTAAGCACTGAGTTTCCTCCCTCACTTGTATGCTAGTGATATCCCAGTCATCTATAAACCAACTTCAGCCAGGAAATGTGATTAGCCTGGCCAGCAAGATTAGCATAGCTTCAGTGTATTAGAAGATCAGGCTAAGAAAAGAATGTGTAAATGTTAGTGATAATTGGTGATAATGAATCTTCTATGGCGATGCCTGAACAGGAGCTATTAAGACATGCAGAGAAGGACATGGAATCTTAGAATGGTTTGGGTCACAAGAGACCTTAAAGATCACCCACTTCCAGCGCCCATGCCATGGGCAGGGACACATACCACTGGATCAGGTTCCTCAAAGCCCCATCCAACCTGGCCTTGAACACCTCCAGGGATGGGGCAGCCACCATTGCTCTGGGCAACCTGGGCCAGAGCCTCCCCACCCTCACAGCAAAACATTTCTTCCTAAGATCTCATCTCAATCTCCCCTCTTTCAGCATAAAACTGTTCCCCCTCATCCTATCCCTGCACTCCCTCATCAAGAGCTCCTCCACAGCTTTCCTGCAGCCCCTTTCAGCTGCTCTAAGGTCCCCAGAACCGTCTCTTCTCCACGCTGAACAACCCCGAGTCTCTCCCACTCAAAGAGAGTCCTAAACACATTTATATCACACTGATTTCAGTGAATGGGATGAGGTAGAGAACTATTTTGCCCTCTTCCCTCCCTGTGCAAGCTAAGCCCAGCAGGTAGCCTGTCGGGATAGGAATTGTTTTCCCACTTTGCATGTGTTCAGTATGGCTGTGTAAAGCAAAGCACAGTAGGAAACACAACCCTCGGGGTTTTAGAGCATGGTGTGCTTTATCAATAGCAGTTAAAGTTTTCAGAAAGCACTGAAGTAACTCGAGGGGTTTACTCTGAGGACATTTCTGAGCCACTGTGAGCACCCAGCTCTGTGCCATTTTCACCCCAATGGGCTTTCCGTACCAACTGAAATGTTTGCAGAGGTTTGTCCCTGCCGGCAATGCTTGGGGAAACAAGAAGAGCAGATGTGGAGAAGGCGATAGTCATCATAACCTCCTGTCCAGCTGCACAGAGTATCTATCCCTCACTGCCTCCCATCCCTGCAGAGGCTGTCCGCCATCAGTGTAAACATGTGGCAAACCTTTCCTCCCCATCATGCTAGCACTTTCCAGGCAGCTTTTGCTGGGGCTATGGTGCATAATTTTTCCCTTCTCAAGGTCCCTGCTTTTGCAGAATCTCTTATTCCCATGATGTGGTAGCTCACAGCAAAGCAGTATTGAACACATGCCAGAAATACAATCCCTAGCTTCCTTTCCATCCCTTCCCTCTCCCAGGAGTGTGTCAGACAGAGCAGAGCACACAACTGTCCTTGCTTTGGGCAGGAAACAAAGGTCAGAAATCTGGAGCTGTAAATCTGCCATCAGTGGCCATTCCTGGTTTTAGCTCAGGTTACAGAAATGCGTCCTGGTGAAAGGTGATTTCACTGGCCCACCTTAGGTGAAAAGAAATGTTGAAATACAGGATTTTTGTGTCTTCCCCTCCCCTCCTCTTTATGACGCATTCAAAGGAGAGAAACAAGAATTTCCTCCCCAAACTCTGCAAGTTTTAAAACTGCTATGACTTTTCATAAGTCATAATTTTCCGGTTTCTTGGCAAGGCCAGGGCAGCCCCTGGAGCACTTCTGACTTCTACCCATTTCCAGAATCTTTACAAGCCATAACAGAAGCACAGAGTATCTGGAAGATAGATGGGGGCCCCTTCTTCTTTAAGGTCCCTTCTGACCCGAACCATTCTGTGATTCTATGATTTTATCAAGGATCATCTTTTTCTTGCAAACTACACTCCACGAAAGCCCTCTTGCAATTGAAGTGACCTGTTCTGAAGTAAGAGGGGTAAAAATGCAGATAGCATGAAGCCACTGGTGGTCATAGCATCACTCCATGGCCTTTGCTGTGGTCACCTGCGCACCCAGCTGAGGGTCCACACACTGCCTGCTGCTTTGGGGACAAGCCACAGCTTTTAAAGCAAGCTCTGTTATTGAGTGTCTGGATGAATGAATAGACAAAAGGGACATCAAATAGAAGTAAGCCATTTTCCCACCCATAAGGCAGATACAATGACACCTTCTTCTGCTACCAAAAAACAGCCCAGCTGTTTATTTGTTTTAGTCACTTGTAAAATGTAAAGGCTGTGACGTTTCCATTCAGATCGAAGGAAATCCAATGGCAGGGATCCCAGTGATTTCACAATCTGGCTCTTGTTCAGATTGTAGGCTACATTAACTGCAGGGCAAATTCTGAGGTCCTTCCAGCTTCGTGGTTGTGCAGATGTGAGCTCACATGGAGGTACTTTCTTCTGGATAAATTGCACAGACCAAAGGGGCAGACTTTGCTTCCAGCTATTCCTGTATCATTCCCCCCCCATTCAATTATCCGTTATCAGCCATCCAATAATAAGCTCAGCTAAGAATCAAAGGAATTAGGTGCTGGGATTTGCTTATATCATATTTCTACACGACTCAGTAAACTGGTTTACAGTTCTGTTCATCCCAGAGCTGGCTCAGAGAAGAAACACGTCACTGCTTTGCCTGATAATGCCTCGCGCCTGTTCTTGCTGACTGATTTTGAGGCTGAGTTCAGAATACTTTAATACTGAAGCATTACACAGCCCTCGTTGCAGACTGCAGAAGAGGGGAAGAGCCAGCAGCAGATGGGAGACAAGATTCTCATGCTGAAACTTTGAGATCATTTTTAAATTTAAAAGGGAATAAGGGAGATTTCTCCTATTGGGTGCCTATTCGCTTCTCATTCAGACAGTATACAGGTAAATAATAGCCACCAATCTCTATCTGGACACTTGTAGTAACTTGCATCCTCTATTCTCTCAATTTCTTTAAAGAAATCAATAAGATTAGACTTCTGAACTGTATTCATGACAATTTGATTAGAAGTGAGAAACGCATCTCTGGGAAGACAGGCAAGGCAGCCATTTACCTTTCACCAGCATAATTCAGTCCTCTTTGCTGAACCTTTGCTACTAAACTCAGGTTTGGATGCTTCTTGCATAACTAGGTGTGTTTAACTGAGACACCTAAAATGAAAGCTTAGGAACCTTGGGCATCCTGTGGGGTTCATTTAGATGGTTATTCAGGCAACCTGAGATCTGAGCTTAAAATAGTCAAGGTCTTTTGTGTTTGCATCAGCAAACAAACTCAAGTACTTTAAGATAATGCATTACTGAGTGGTAGAAATTACTGGCACATAGCGTGGTGGAGGTTAAAGTCTAAATGCCTTAAGAAAAGGAAATATAAATTAGGACTGGCTTAGTGATGGCTTTTAAGCATTTTGGGCCAAATACAGTTTGGCTCATGAAACTTCCAGCTTGCGGACTGGCACAGACTAAGAGCAGAAGAACTGCTTAACGACACATTAAGCTAAATTAATGTTTCATCTAATGGGCTGCTCAAGTCTTATATTTTTATGCGTGCACATTAGAGGAAGGGCAAGCTGCTATTCTTTATAGCATGGATGAATGATTTCTGACATGTCTTGTATCGTAGCTGGCCAGGACTGATGGGTGAGTTCAGTGTGATAGCAGTGGCAGAGCCACTGTGTGATAGCCAGTGGCAGTAGGAGATGTGGACTCCTCTTTTATCACCGTACAAATGATCAGAATTAAGCCATTCATTTCCTGAAACCACTGTCTCACATCCTGTCTATGTTCAATGGTGTGCATCTCTTAGAAGAAACCACAGAAAACAAGGCCTTCCAAGGCAATAAACACACACCACTTTCCCCAAAGCACTGTTCATCTAAATAAGAGTCTGAGCGGGATTTGCTGAGTGTCCTGTTCTTTTTAAGCCCTGTCCGGTGTATTGCTTGACAATAGCCTGCTGTTAATCCAGGCCACAATTTGCAAAGTATGGGTGAAACTGTAATATAATATGTTCATAGAATCAGAGAATCATGGAACGGTTTGGGTTGGAAGGGACCTCAAAGCTCATCCAGCTCCAACCCCCTGCCATGGGCAGGGACACATACCACTGGATCAGGGGCTCCAAGCCCCATCCAACCTGGCCTGGAACCCCTCCAGGGATGGGGCAGCCACCACTGCTCTGGGCAACCTGGGCCAGGGCCTCCCTACCCTCACAGCAAAACATTTCTTCCTCAGATCTCATCTCAATCTCCCCTCTTTCAGCTTAAAACCATTCCCCCTCATCCTGTCCCTGCACTTCCCGATAAAATACGAGAGGCTAAAAGGTTGAGGGACATTTGCAGGGCTACGGGGATAAGGACTCTGCCTAGAAGAGTTTTGGGGGAAACCCTTTGACAGCGAAGACTGAACTCTTCCTATGTAGTATGAATGAACCTTTATTCTGCAACCAAATGCACACCAGATGCTGGGATTAAAACTGAAACTTTTCCCCGTGGTGCTAAGAAGGCAGAATAAAATCTGAACGTGGGCCACTTCAAAGCTCAGCAACGTTTGAAAGCTACTTTGCTGTAATTTTTGGTGGCTCTGCTGTTAGCAGGTGCAGCGGTCCTAGCTGACAGGAGGTTCAGCTGCTGCCAGGGTGGAAGAAGCTTCACTCAAACAGGTCACTTTTCAGTTTTGGAGTGAAGCTGAAAGTCATGTGAATGACCAAGTATTGCGCAGTTTTATAACCACCGCCTCCCCCCAGCCACAATCATACATCCTGCAGGCATCTTAGATTGTGAAGGCTACAGAATTACAATTTGGGGAGATAACTGGAGGCAAAGGATTAGTCACTTGGCTTCTCTTACAGCCTGCAGGCCTATAGATTACAGCATCACATCGTCCCCTTTCTTCAATGTTTATGCGGAGAGGTGATAAATCTCAATATTTGCCGTATAAAGCCCCTCTACCTATAGTTCAGAGTGATTCTACTGACACAACAGTCTTTTATGGAAGATCCACAGAGCAGTTTACATTACTGCATGACGGGTGTTGGGGTCCACCCTGTGTGTGCCGAGTAGGGTGTCCTGTGTGAGAGCTGCTTTCCAGGCAGGGTTTTCTCCTGAAAACCCTGGCTGCTGTCCACCCATGCGTGCGTTGCAGGCTCCTTTGTCAAGTTTTGCTTTCAATCCCTTGCAGCAACTCGAGCAATTACGGATTTCAGTGGCTTGTCGGGCAGCTGAACATTCTCAGATATAGCCAAGGGCTGTGCTGTTTTATGTGAAAGGTGAATAACCAAAATGATAGCACTACTGCAGAAATTACACTGCTTTGTGAAAGCAAAGCTTAATAAAACAAGGGCTGAGATCTATGCAACACATCTGGACCTGCTGGCTCTTTGATGCTAGGAGGTCCCAAGGGTGATAACCTGTTTACTCCTTTCTCTCTGGTTAAGCTCTGAGTACTTCAGGGCAGGGATTGTCTCTTATCCTTTGAACAAACAGCAGCTCGAGGCCTGGAGGAGGGTACAGTGTCTCTCTCAGCCTGTATATTTTAGCATGCCTGAGGAGCCTGGCTGTGAAAGCTCTGTGGGACAGCACACCACGTTCAGCTCTTAAACTAACAGAATACATGAGATGGGAGAAAGCACAGTAAACAGCTCTGGGTTATTGTGGTCTGTTTGATAGGGGTTTGGGGGATATAGGTGGTGGGGTTGTTTTGTCCCAGTTACATCATTGTTTCTTGCCTATTGGTTTGTACCATGTTATAGTGAGAATTGATGGTTTGTTCTTGTGCAAATAGATGGAGCATTCAAAGAAATGCCACCCTATTAGTTATGAGCAGATTTTAACACCCCTGCAAAGCTACCATCTGCCACCAAGAAAGGGAAATTAAAGCAAGATGCCTGAGATTCAGATGGCTGCCAGGGCTTGCCTGCCTCCTTGCTTTCTGCTTTCCTGCTAAGCAGGGAATCACTCTAGGTGAGCAGCACCAGAAAAGAAATCTGGCGCATATTTCAGGTGTTGTGCCATTAAAAGAGCATTTTGATAACTTCTTGAAAATGAGAAACTGTTGGGTTTGTTTGGGGTTTTGTGTTTGTCATTGATAATTGTCAGCCTTGGGGTTATAATTAGCTTTGCTGTACTATGTATTTATACAGGGGAAAAACGGTTTAAAGACCATGATTTTCCTTCTGTTAACAAACCAGTTGTACCACATGCTGTATGCTCCTGGCTGAGTTTTTTCAGGGCTCAGAGGAGGGCAAAACTAGCAGTATTGTTCATCTCCCCCCCACAGATAGCAGCAGGAAGTGATTCTCTGAGAATTTCCTAGACAACAGCAAGAAGGAAGCACTCACCAACCCCGAATGTCACACTCTGGGTCCAGACCGAAGGGCCAAGCGGAATTATGTTCATATGGGGAAACCCACAATATAGCATCATAGAACGGTTTGGGTTAGAAGGGACCTTAAAGCTCAAGGTCAAAATGACTGGAAGCCCATTAAAAAACCCCAATTAATTTCTCCAAATGTATTGATGCGTTCAACACATGAAAATCACAATTTCCTGGAAGCAGCTGGACCAAACCGTGACCACTACCAAGGTGATGGTCTTTACAGAAGAGGACAGAGAACTCTAGACACATGGACACACTCTTCACCATTAATAGAATTCATAACATCACTTACTCAGATGTTTTCATCTCTAATGAACTTAGATAATTCCAACATAAAATTTTACTGTATGTGCTTCCTTTTCTAATTCCTTTATAAAGGATGTCCCCATCATTATGCTACTAACATTCCTACTTAACTTTTTTTCCTTTAACTCCTTGAATATGTTCTTATCAATGGAAAGAAAATTCTTGAGATGATAAACAACAGAAACAGAAGAAAGATGAGAGAGATCTTTTTTGTTCTAACACTTAGTGAGTGGGACAGGGGAATTGGTTCATTCCTTGTTCTCTCGCTGATTTACTGTGTTCTAAGTTTAGCTATTAAACCCATTTGTGCCATGGTTTTCTCTCCGTAGTAAGGGTAATGACTACCTGAGATGTCAGTGTAGAATTTAATCCACTGAGCACTGTAAAGCATTCTGAAATTCTCAGAGAGCCAAGTGCAGGAGTAACGATTAACTTCGAATTATGGAAAATTCAAATTTATTCCTAAGTGAAACACAGCCCCTTTAAGTCATTAAATATGTAACTGCAATACAGACACACTTAAATAAATTATTTAAAGTTATTTCTGGTTGTGTGTGGGAGGTGGGTGGGCGAAGAAGTTGATACTTAGTGGTTAGAGCAGCCTTTAGCCTTTCCATTTCTCCCCACTTTTGTACAAGCATTTGTTTTGCCTTTTTAACTCCTCTGGTTGATAGAGACAATTGAGCTGGTTTTGATCAGACTTTTTTGGGGAGTTGTGTGAGAGTTTATTCTGGATTTTTTTCAAACCTATTTATGCACCTTGAAAATGTTGGTTTGCAACAAAAGAAGAGCAGCTTCACATTGTCCAGTCAGGGGCATGTGGGCTCCTCATGCTTTGGAAGGCTTTTCAGGCTCTCGGTTTCTGTACATTTCATTTAAGGATTAAAACATATTATTTCCATGGGATCCCAGTGGCTTTTTTTCACGAAACTTCGTCTTTCTAGAGGCAAAACTCAAAAATCATTTCTAAACCTGAATTACAGCCCTGTGAGCACTCCTTAACAAACCCAAATTTCAACACCAATTTCTCTCTTTGTCTATCACAGGTTTAATCACTGCAGCAGCCAGGGACAAACGTTCCCACTACAGGAGATGGAGTAAATTACACAAACCTCACTACTGACTTCTCCATTTTGCCTATAATAATCGTTGGGAATTAAAATTGTTAGAAAAAACTCTTAGCAGACCATTTGGCCTTCTTCTTTTAAACAAAAGAAATGAAAGATTTGAGGTTGGCCACTGAATTTAGTATGAATATGGTTTAGTTTCAGAGAGAAACAGGCAAATAGCAGTGCTAGAAGATGAAAAGCAATTATTTGCTTAAACAAAATGCTCAGAAAGGCTCCTACAGGATCAAATTGGCCCCTCACTACAAGGGAAACATTGAGGCGCTGGAGCATGTTCAGATGCAGGGAAGGGAGCTGGTGAAGGGTCTGGAGAACAAGTGTTGTGAGGAGCGGCTGAGGAAACTGGGGTTGTTCAGCCTGGAGAAAAGGAGGCTGAGGGGAGGCCTTATCACTGTCTACAATGACCTGAAAGGAGGTTGCAGTGAGGTGGGTGCTGGGCTCTTCTCCCAAGTAACAAGTCATAGGATGAGAGGAAATGGTCTCGGGTTGTGCTAGGAGAGGTTTAGGTTGGATATTAGGAGAAATTTCTTCACTGGAAGGGTTTTCAGGCTCTGGCAGAGGCTGCCCAGGAAAGTACTTGAGTCATCATCCCTGGAGGTGTTTAAAAGACATGTAGATGAGGCGCTCAGGGATATGGATTAGTAGTGGAAGGGTATGGTTGGACTCGATGATCTCAAAGTCTTTTCCAGCCAAATAATTCAGTGATTCTATGATTCTATGAAAAATACAGTTGCAGTTGACTGAAATCTGGATTGAGAAGGAACTAGAGAGACTCCTGCACTGAGGACAGGCACATACACTGACACCTTGAGAACTGAACATACCATTCCTGTAAACGGCCCTTGGTGTGCATTTATTTTTTAATTGCCTTCCTGAAACCGAAAATGAGCCTAGCATGCATTTGTAGTTTTTTTTCCACATCTGCTAGTCCTCATAGAGCATGATCACAATCGGATCTTGTTGACTGGATATAAAAGACACTCACATTTTTAGAAACAATTTCTCGATTTAATAAGAAAATCTACTGAAGTTTTGAAAATGCCAGCGTTTTTAAGGAGCTCGAGCTTAAACACAGCAAATGCAAATAAAGCTGCCTGATCTGTCCTCACAGACCTTAGTACAAGGGAAGAAAATTCTGGTTCCTCACAACTAGTTGTTATGATATTTGCATTAATAATTCATGTGCTGGTAGAACCTAAAAGCTACCTCCTGACATCAAGGTCAGAGGCTGGTAAGCACTTTTCATACATATATTGATGCTCTTTACTACAAAAAGCTCCACCAAAGTAATGGAGAGCTAACATCATGTGAATACAGAGAGGGGAAACGCAAGGAAAGATGGGGACTGTAGCACAGGTAGAACTGCCCGCATCATCATCCCATCATCATCCCATGCAGAGTTTTGTGTGGCAGATGGGAGAGCAGGACTGCACCTTGTCCACCTATGGCAGGAGGGTTGGAACTGGATAATCTTTAAGGTCCCTTCTGACCCAAACCATTCTATGATTGTATAGAGCTTCCCAGAAAGACAGAAAGATTAGCCCTTGTAACATGCCACATAGATATAATGCTATTTATTTCCCTCTGCAAGATACTGACCTCAAACTGAGCCACACTGCGGTGTGCACAGCATGGACATTACAGATGAGCTCTGACTTATGAAGTCTTCCAGGGGAAGGGTTTTCAGAGGAGGCTAAAGCAATTTAGATCTTTTCAAAACAAGGTGATTTTTAGAACCAAAGTTGTTTTGGGAAACTCATACTTTCAGTCTGCCTGAAAATAATCCCTTCTCAGATACTCCAGCATGGGCAAGAAGAAGAAAATCAGACTTTATTCTGCTGAAGTACCTACAGGAGAGCTATGGACAAAGCAAGGAAATTCAGAGACAAGCTGAGCTGCAATGCATGAATGGAAATAATAAAATTATACATTAGTTGAGTGACAGGATGTGAATCTCATGCCCGATCCCTGGATGTACTCAAGGCAAGTTGGTACGGGGCCCTGGGAAGCCTGATCGAGTGGGATGTGTCCCTGCCTATGGCAGGGGAGTTGGAACTGGATGGGCTTTAAGGTCCCTCTGAACCCAAACTATTCTGTGATTCTA
Source organism: Cuculus canorus (assembly GCF_017976375.1). Classification (NCBI taxonomy): domain Eukaryota; kingdom Metazoa; phylum Chordata; class Aves; order Cuculiformes; family Cuculidae; genus Cuculus; species Cuculus canorus. The sequence goes on from NC_071423.1 coordinate 8,012,694, forward strand.
TGATTCCATGCTGGAGCATCAGGCACTGGGGAAGCAGCTGGTACGCAGGATGAACAGGCCAGTGCTGGAAGCAGTTGGTGGACACGCTCTCTTAATGCGACTGCCAAAGCTCCGTCCTCTGGCTCCAAGGACACTGGCTTCAAACCCTGCTTTCCATCCAGGCAGAAAAAGTCCTTCCCTAAGCAGCCAGAAGGGAACACAATTAAGGTTGCCTCGTGAAGCTCATAAAGGCTAATGCATGAAAATGAGCAAAGACAAATTACAGTGCAATATTAGGAAGAACATTTCTAATTGTAAGGTCGGCTGGCCTCATTCCTTGAGTCTCAGAGTTCTGCGCTGAGGAAAGCAAATGAGACCAAACTACCGGGAACAGTTCTGTGCTGACCGGGAGATGGGCAGGATGAGTAATATGGAAACTCTTTCTCTACAATATAATGCACTTTTTCAGCCTTTCTCTAGAAATCCAGCCATAGTTTCTGGCTCTTATTTATGAACCTGTATCCTTCAGAAATTAAAACTTTTTTTGGTCTTTTTGCCAAGCTGTTGTATCTCTCTTCACTGCCACTTTTCCTCAGCGTGGTTTGGGATTTTAGCATGGGCTTCACTGATTCAGGAGAAAGAAACAAGAGAGTCTGCAGAAAAGCTGGGGAGGGGCTCTTGATCAGGGAGGGCAGGGACAGGATGAGGGGGAACAGGTTTTAGGCTGAAAGAGGGGAGATTGAGATGAGATTTTAGGGAGAAATGTTTTCCTGCAAGGGTAGGGAGGCCCTGGCCCAGGTTGCCCAGAGCAGGGGTGGGTGCCCCATCCCTGGAGGGGTTCCAGGCCAGGTTGGATGGGGCTTGGAGCCCCTGATCCAGTGGGAGGTGTCCCTGCCCATGGCAGGGGGTGGAACTGGATGGGATTTAAGGTCCCTTCCAATCCACAAACCATTCTATGATTCTGTGATTCTTATGTACCTTAAGGGTATTTAAACTCTCAATCACTGCTGGAATTGATCTCCAACTCATGTTATCATATTTAGCTTTTCTTTTTGGTTTGTTTTCAGAGTTTGGCTGTGACTTCAGCTTGAATTACAAAAATACCACATGCACACGCTGAAAAAAACCCAAACCCTGTTCTCAATGTTTCCTGCTGTGAAGAACCAGATCTTCTGCCCATTCTAGCCTGCTTTCTAAGCAGTTCTTGTAGGCTTGTGTGGTTCTTGGACTTCAGTTCAGAGGGAGGCCTAGGAAACCACCTCTTCAAATCTGACTCCAGTGTTCTCACTGTTTAGGATCACCCACTAACTTCATGATTTTTCCCTATGCCTCTTTTACAAACTATAAAATGAGACTATCCCATCAGTAACCCTAGCACTCTAGCCAAAACCAGAGCCCTTTCTCATGAGTGTAACCATGGGAATTGGCATGTTCGACAGAAAAGTACCAGTCATTAGGGTATGTTCGTGCCTCAGTGGGGAATGTGAGGTGAATATGAATATGTATGCACATTTTTATTCTGTATCTCATATCTTCCAAGCGGTGGGGCAGGGGGGATGGACAAAGTAGCATTGTTTTGAATTATGTGTGAGTCCGTCTCACAGACTCCTGTGCAGGACAGGACACTGTCATAAGACAGTGGTGAAATAAGACTTTGTGTAATTTTATGTACAATTTTCCACTATGAGTCACCATAATTTACATATTATCTAACACTGAGAGTCCCAAGTTTATGTTGCTTTCTGTTCTAGTCACTGCTCAGTGGGAACAATTGACTTCTTGAGGCTTATCCAGCCTGTTTGGAAGAGATCTCTGGGGCTGAAGGAGTTAATGGCTTGCTAGAATAATTGTCATCAGACAATTGTGTTATAAAGAGCAGCAGTTACCAAAATACATTTTAGCCTGCAGCATACAAGAACAATGCAGCCATTGTATTGCAACTACAGAACTTGGCACACAGATAAGCTTGAAAGGGAATCATGTTTTGTTTATTACGGAAGTGATGGAGTCTATTGAAAGGTTATTGTTTGACTCTTTTTGAAGCAAATTCCAGCCCCTTTGTGAAGGGTGTTTGCAATCTTTGGGTCATAGGCAGGGAGGGAGTTTATTTAGCAGTGTTACCTTTCTTCCACTAGAGATTATGTGGAAGGTAAGAAAACCAACCTCCCTCCAGGTGACCCTTCAGAAACCCCTACTAAACCATGATTTCTGTTGCATAGGCAAGGAAGAGCTGAAATGTTCAGAAGAAGAGTTTATCAGAATCTTGTATTTTCATCAGAAAACTCATTCCTTAAAAATAAACCCAAGTTTAAAATCAAAACATTTTCAGCGCTTTAAAGCAGTGACGAAAAATGCATGTTTTGTTTGCAAACATGTAGAATCATGGAGTAATTTGGGTTGGAAGGGACCTCAAAGCCCATCCAGTTCCAACCCCGTGCCATGGGCAGGGACATCTCCCACTGGATCAGGGGCTCCAAGCCCCATCCAACCTGGCCTTGAACACCACTGCTCTGGGCAACCTGGGCCAGGGTCTCCCCATCCTCACAGCAAAACATTTCCTATGATCTCATTTCAATCTCCCCTCTTTCATCCTAAAACCATTCCCCCTCATCCTCTCCCTGGCCTCCCTGATCAAGAGCCCCTCCCCAGCTTTCCTGGAGCCCCTTTCAGTACTGGAAGCTGCTCTAAGGTCTCCCCAGAGCCTTCTCTTCTCCAGGCTGAACAACCCCAACTCTCTCAGCCTGGCCTTGTACAGGAGGTGCTCCAGCCTTCTGATCATCTTTGTAGCCCTCCTCTGTGTTTTTCTGTATTTTTAATTAACTTTGGACACAGTATTACTAATTTTAAGCCAGGTTCAGTAGAGAGCAGTGGCATTTTGTATACTGTGGGATCTCATCCAAAATGCCTACTTTTTTAATTAGAAATATTAAAGCCAAAGACATTTAGGCTTGGATTTCTTAAGTTAAGCAGCAACATCCGTATAAAGCAAACCAAAAGCAATCTGATTTGACAAAAATACCAAGTGCCTGCTGACCCTCAGAGACAAAGATTTTAACGCCACATTTGAAAAATCAAATGTATGTGTGCCTATTTGAGATACCTGACCTCAGTGACCAACATTTGAAATGTTTAGTCCAAATCATCAAAATTCTCAGTGCCTTGTGCAGCCCACAGCATGTAAAACCCTCCTTCGGCTTACAGATGCTGAAACCAAACACAGATAACCAGATTCCTCCCTCCCTCTCTGTAACCGTGCCCAACTGCAGCACACACATAAAACAATCCTTTCGCCCACCCTGAACAAGTATATATTATATAGAAATCCCAAAGGCTTTTGTGAGCCACTGGGATTTTCTTCTGTGGGCTTCAGCAGGTTTTGGAAGAGATTTGTGGTAACCTAAAGAACAGCAGTAGCCAGAGACCTTGCTGCCTCTACTTTGGGCACAGCATAAAATGTACACAGAAATAAATAGATTATCAACATCTACCAGCAGAAGAGAACCAAATCCTGCACTTGATCTAGCTGCTTAAGCTCTCTCATGACTTGAACACTCATGTTTCTCCCTGTGTTTCACTTGGCCTTCCTTTTGGGCAATGAAGAAGCTCATTCATTAGAAAAAAAGCTACTTATAATTTCTCTTCCACCCTTAGTCCATACTTCCACTCACCCATCGGAATACCACAAAGATCTGTGATTTCGTGATATGGATGATGCCCAGTGGGAATTCATGAGATTCCATCAGTATGGGTGAATTATCGAACAACAGAGGTTCTGTGTTCGTGTAAACACCCCAGAGACAAAACCTGTGAAAACTCAGGGAAGTATAAATGTGGTTTTATCCAGAACAGTCTCCACAAAGAATACTTTGTACGGTTTTAGTATTGTTGTTTTCTCCCACAAGCATCAGCAGTTCCTCAGGCATGGAATTTATAAGAGGCTAAAATCTAAATTATGCATCAAAAAGGGAGAGATGCGACTTGAGTGTGATCATGCATTTCAAAAATAACTTCAAATGCATCGTTTAGAGCAGCAGCCTATGGCTGGGAACAAGTGCCCAGTCAGCAAAAGCAGCAACAAAAATGACTCTACCCTACCTGTGTAAACCTGGTAGAGTTCTTTAGTTTTAAATCTGCCAGCAGCAGGGCATTAGCCTGGAATCCCAAATCTATTTGATGGACTCATCTGTGGGGGTGATCCTTCAGAAATGCTCTGTAGGCATGAGACAAGTGAGTTGTGCATGCACAGCAGCCTGCTTTGCAGTGCTGAACTCTTCCACTATATCTGACTGCATATCCAAAAGGACGTTGCAAATGAACAGTGCAGGAACTCTCTGAAATTACATTTCAAACCAAGAAGTCCCTTCTGCTTAACAGACACACCACTATGATGTAGACCAGGGCAGATGTTTGTACAAATATGACCACTGCAAAAGCGTGATGCCTTTTAGTCAGTACCCAGTCTGCAAGCAGGGACAGGCTGGGAGAGTTGGAGTTGTTCAGCCTGGAGAAGAGAAGGCTCTGGAGAGACCCTAGAGCAGCTTCCAGTACTGGAAGGGGCTCCAGGAAAGCTGGGGAGGGGCTCTTGATCAGGAAGATCAGGGAATGAGGTGGAACGGTTTAAGCTGAAAGAGGGCAGATTGAGATGAAATCTTGGGAAGAAGTGTTTTGCTGTGAGGGTGGGGAGGCCCTGGCCCAGGTTGCCCAGAGCAGTGGTGGCTGCCCCATCCCTGGAGGTGTTCCAGGCCAGGTTGGATGGGGCTTGGAGCCCCTGATCCAGTGGGAGGTGTCCCTGCCCCCTGCAGGGGGTTGGAAGTGGATGGGCTTTCAGGTCCCTCTCAAGTCAAACCTATGATTCTATGAACTTCACTGAAACCTACAGATGGGTGATCTTTTACGAATTTCTATCAGGCTTCGTACAAGTTTTATAATTTATAGTTGAGGATAAAGAAACTGAGTCATACGTAAAAGCTGCTTATATGGCTTAAGGTAAAAGAACTTCCACCTCAGCTCTTTTGATAACGTAGAGACCACACTATGAATCGTTTGTCTTTCACAACTAATTTTTTTTCTGTCTGTATGTAGTAATTGCACAGAAATGTGCCTTTATTTTTGTGATGCTGCTGCTGAAAGATCCCAAGATACATCACACAGACGTCACACATTACAAGAGTTTACAGCACCGAGGGGAATGTGTGATCTAAATATACAGGAGAAAAGGATAGAGCACACCAACATGAGACAGAACTGGCACAGAAAAAGAGAGGGCAGACGTGCTTTCACATAACCCCACATGTCAGTAGGTGATACCCATGTCTGGATGAGTCATCTCAGTCTTTTTCCAAGCAATGGGGAGAAATAAGGCACTGAGAAAGTGTAAGTCACCTGACCTATTTTAAATGCCTACCCTTGCCAAAAGTAAATATGCCCTAGAAGTGCATCCATTGCCTGTAAAGATGAGTCTGGATGCAGGCATCTGCACTATGATTACCTATATTTGAAAGGAAGGATGCCACCACCACAAGGTTTATTCACTTCACTGAAACTGCCCACAAAGTGAGCGATTGGTGCCAGCCCTATTGGTTTAATGGAACAAATGCCCCATGTTCTTTCCTTGAGGCAAAAGTCAGTCCTCTGGCTGCTGCCATATCAACCAGCCTTTTTAACTGTTCACATTTACTGCCACAAAGAAACAGATTCAGCCTGAAATTCAGCTGGACAAAGGAAAGTTGGAGAAATCTAGGTATAAACCAATGAAGAGCCACTAGAATGGGACTATATCAATTATTCTTCCATGTTGTCCTACTGTTTCCCACTCACAGCTGGCACTGGAAATATATACCAGATTCTGCTCCGCACAACCCAGATTCACTCCAGATTTGCTGTGAATTCAGCGCAGTTTCTTGAGATTCCTGCCAGGATAACTGAGAGAAGCATATCCTCTCCAGCTCCCTTCATACTGTACTGTAGCAGTAAAAGTGTGAAAAACTTGTTTGGGAGGTGACAAAGCCCTGTGCTCACAGGTGGCCACCTTACGCTCTCTTAGAAGACAAAAAAACCCCATTGGGGCAAAGTGCTAGAAAGAAACCAGCAGCAATAGGGAACGCAATAGCTCTGAGCTACTACACATCCCTGTACTCTCCTTCCCACAAAGCTACAGGAGAGTAGGGACATGCAGTCATGACTGCCCCATCCCTGGAGGTGTTCCAGGCCAGGTTGGATGGGGCTTGGAGCCCCTGATCCAGTGGGAGGTGTCCCTGCCCATGACAGGAGGTTGGAACAGCATGGGTTTTAAGGTCCCTTCTAACCCAAATTATTCCATGATTCTGTGATTCTATTATCTCTCAGGTTTTAGTTTTTTGTCAGGGCTGTGTTTCAAATTAAGCCCTTGACTATCGTAGTGAGGAAATTTTTGTCCTTCACCGATATCAGGGCTCTGGTTAAGCATCAGGATGAGGGTTGGAGCTGATAACAGATTTTTCTCTTCCTCTTTTAAAGAAGTTTCTCATTTTCCTCTCACGATTAGGTTTACCGCTCCCAGGGAACGCAGTCACATTGAAATACTACCAGAAGATGTGATTGTAATGTAAGGAGATACAACAATAATCACTGATTGAAAAGGAAGAATGAAAAGAGTAAGAGCTGGTGGCAGGATTGCTAAATACTGATCAGTACTGTAAGACAGCCTTTGATTTTTTTTTTTTAATTAATTATACATTCTCTCATACTTTGTGCTGCTGCTGATTTAATTGGACTACTTATTTTTAGAGAACTACAGCAAGGGGAAGATAGGGTGCAGCTTGCAGAAGCTCAGGTCTAGCGTAATTCTGCCTCATTCAATATCTCCGGGAGCAAAATTAGGCTAATGCTGAGCTCTTCTGAAAACTTCCTGTTCTTGCTGCAGTTTAGCACACTGCGTGTTTATCTCTGTTGCAGGATGGAGTAATTTCTATGCTGTTCAGTCTATCCATGCAGAAATGGACTTAGCATCCACAAATATCGCAGAACCTTAAGGCAGGAAAGAGCAAGTATTGAGCAGCAGAAAATGGTACTGAAGTCTGTCTCCTACCAACAGATTTGGCCGTGGTATTCACTTCAGCCTCACTCTATGCAATTTATTTGCATGGTGTACAGAAACGTGTCTGCCAGCATGCTTTGCAGAGATAAAGCATTAAATGTTAAACTGCAGAAGGGGCAAAGAGGCACGCACTGAGAAAGATCTGTTTGCAGCTGCAGCCTGAAATCCTGTCTTGCTACAGGTTTAAGGGACATGGGGAGAGAGAGGAGATCCCTGCATGCACGCAGCATTCATATTTCATGGGACCTCCTTATCTGTGCTTCTCCAGGGTGTTTTGTGAAAGCGTGGAGAGACACAGGAGCAGTGACAGCCTCGCAGAAGCAGCTCTGTTCAGAGAACACGGTGGTATGGAGGAAAGGTTCTGTTATCTCATGTGCCCATGAACTGGCAACGCCAGCATCAGGAGCCTGCAGATCTGCAGCTGGGAGGCCTTTATACAGCAATATTCATTGACTTTCTCAGCTCCTGTAGTTGTGGGATCCTCCAGACACCGTTGTCTTTCTGAAACACACATTCTGTTCTTTTGGCTTTCCCAGGACAGTAATTTCCGCAAAGCTTTCCTGATATATCTGCAACTGTGGCAGCATAAAAGTGCTGGTGTCACTATAGTTTTGCTAATTTTTAAACTATCTATACAAAAGCCTTGCCTACCCTGGTGAATCTACAGCAGAAAAAATGTGTCTAGCACATCATAGCTGCCTTTGAACCTTCGCTGTCTTTGAACGACCAGGTCTTTGAACGACCAGGTCTGGGAATGCCAGAACTCACAAACCCTCATGTTGTGCACGTCTGTCTGATGGTTGATGGTTTTCTTATGACTGCAGCATTTCGCAGGGCTTGCTTCTGTGAGGATCCTCTGCTGTCTAGTAACAAGTAAGCTCACTTCACAACCTTTTCCAACTGGTGCACTCCTAAGCTTACTTTTGGCTATCCAAGAACCTCATTTAAAGAAGCTGTAGGGCATGAAATATCCTTGATAGCTCTATGTCTCTGTCACAGTGGCTTTAAAAGTACCAGTGGATCCATGACATACGGCACAGGGCAAGCTGCCTCATCGGCATGATGGAAAGAAAGGCTGAGGTATTATTACCATTCCTTCTGTGTTTAAGAAAAAATTGCACTTCTAGTATGCTTTCAAGCTATCAGGCACGCATGCAAACCAGAAAAGATGGGGATCAGTGCTAAAAGATTTGCATCACAAATAATTTTAGAAATACACCCCCACATCAGTACTTACACTTCAGTGTAGGGGAGAGCTACGCTATGGAAATGGGGTGATGCTAGTATCTATGTGTGTCTGTCTGTCTAACAATACCTGCCTGAAAAGATCAATCTGGATAGCAAGGTCTTCAAGGCAAGCATCCAAGTCTTGGCCTCCTACACAAGCCTGGCAATAGGATGAACTGTGCCTCCACATGGGAGATGCTGCTTGTAGAGTGCTAAGGCGAGGTGCTAGCTGTCTTTGGTGACTGGCAAAGGAAAAATAATGAGAAAAAACACTGCATACTCAGACAACACATCTCATCTATATGGTCAAAACCAAAAGGAAGCCCCAAATCTCTCATTTAGGTACCCAAGCAATAGCAAAACATCAGCAGTCATACTGGCCAAGCGTATGACTAGAGGAGGCAGAGGACAGGCTAGATTATGTCTCTGATCCTCATACACATACTCTATGAGTTTATTCCAAATCCATTGCTCCTAGTACCTGACTTCCTGTTACCTTTCACTGGGATGCCAGTGGAACTATGCAAATCCATGTATGCTGCTATTTCTTAAAAGCATTATATTAGGACAAGGTTCTTCCCCCAGAGGGTGATGGAGCACTGGAACACCTCCCAGGGAAGCAGTCACAGCACCAAGCCTGACAATATTCCAGAAGCCTTTGGCCAACATCCTCAGTCCCACGGTGTGAGTGTTGGGGTTGTCCTGGGCAGGTACAGGAGCTGAACTTGATGATCCTTGTGGGTGCCTTCTGACTCAGGATAGACTATGATTCTATTTTGTTGTATAAAATTGCTATACAAGCATATTAATCATCTTTGATTGATAAAGATTGTTACCCTTTGCCTCATTTGGCAACTGATGCTAGGTTGGAAGTTAAAGCCGTATCCCCTGTCACCGGCAGGTGGTCTCACTTCCACTTCAGATGGGAATGATCAATATATGTTCAGGAACTGTTGACTTTGCTTATGACTGCATCAATTATTAAGTCAAAATCAGTCTTGACAGACACAGTCTTTTGTCTGTCATAAACATTATGATACCGTGCCATTGCTTTTCGCACATGACTTGCTAGGTGTCAGCAATCAAAATGATAATGCTGAGAGAAGGAGAAGGAAGGAGACAGAACTAGACTATGGGACCTGCTTTACATGATTCTTGATGTGCAACACATAGGAGTTGAGCATCTTTACAATCAGTGTTTTAAAGCTGGCACGGTTTCAGCAGTGCTTAGCCCCTAGGAATTCCCATCGCTTGTGGTTGGATCAAACTGCATGCTGAGCACTTTTTAAGACCTAACACTGCCTGCATTTACTCAGATGGCTCAGAAAAGACTGAAGTGATTGTGGGAGAGCCCCTCTGATCTGATGTTTTATCGTCTATGTCATTGTGCCTTACTGAGCTCTCTGAGCCCCATTGTACCAGGCACTGAGAAGTGTTGCAGGTGCAGAGAGCATTTTATGATGCTAAACAGACATCTTGGAGCATAAAATGTTGAAGTTTTTCCTCCACAAACATGAGAACTGAGCACTAGAGTAACCAGTGCATCACGGTATCTTCTAGATTTGGGACCCCTTAATTGATGGCTACAAAGGGTGTCAAGGAGAATCCTGTGGCAAGGGGACAGGGCAGGGCTGTGCAGGTGATGTTCTGTGCTGAAGGATGCGAGAGACCTTTGGCCAGGTGATGCTACTTTGAGGCTTCCTGAGAAGGGGCTGGAGGTGTTCAGTACAGTCCTGCTCAAGCAAATACACACCAGTTGCTAGCATCACGTTCACATCCACTTCCGAGCATCAAATCCCAGGGTTTTCGGTGAACTGAAAAAAAGTTACTTGTATCATAGCAAACACTTGTTTTAAAATCCTTGGGAATTCTGCTAGAAGACAGAACAGACCTGAAGCTGTCATTGGCAAAAACCTTTCCACACGTGCTTTGCAGAAGAGCACTTGGCGTGTGCACATGCCTCACTGAAGTCTATAAGTATGTGTTAAATATATGCATAAGTACTCTTTGGTGTAGGGATAATTACTAAATCCAGGTCTCATTAAGGTCTTCCTATTTTCTTTTTTTCTAATTCACTATTTATTCTGCAAGAATATGACCAGATATGGGGATAAAGACTATAAAGTTACAGTATATATAAAATTATATATTATACAGTTAGAACTCATAGACCATAAGACAACTCATAACATAAGACAACCAGAGAAGTATACAGGGAAGTATTCCCAGTCTGTGGTAGATTTTTCTCATTACATTCTCAAATCCTTCTTTATCTCATTGTTTCTCAGTTTATTGCAATTCTTCATTTCCTGTTCCTGTTTAGACTTCAAAGATACATATTTTTAATGTGTTTTGGTTTTTTTTTTAACTCTTCTCTAGTTAGCATTTAAAGCTTTTGGAGACTGTTGGCTAGATTTCATGTACAAATGCCAGATAACTTCACCAGACACTACAAGGACATTTCTAATATATAGTCTGGTATTAGAGTTTAATGTCTGGCCAAGAGTTTATGACTTCTCATTTTTATTAATGTTATAACAGCAAAATAATTGTACTGTGAGTTTTTATAGCTTCTGCCGCTTGAGGCTGGTAAAGGACAGATATTAATGCAGAAATACTTCATTCCAGTTTGGATATCCCACCTTACTTTAGTGTACCAGACTCTCAAAAGCATCCACGTTTGCCTAAATTTCCTCCTCGTGCAACAAGAAGTAGAATAGGCAAGCCAAAACAGAGCTAATTTTAATATCTCCATCAAAGCTCTTGTTACAGCTTTGTTCAACTGCAGTTTGTCCTGGTCTGCAGAATGACTTTAGAGAGTTCACCACAACTAGCAGACTTGTAGCAGCTGAGGACTATGGAGCTCTCTGAATAAGACCAAACACAGTTACCTGAATTGAAATTCAGACCAGAGCTTGCTAACTTCTTTTTTTTCCCCTAATGGAAACTTTGACTTTAGCTTTAGCTCTCTGGCTTAACCACACACTTCAAGAATCTCTGATGCAAGAGGCTGAGACCTGTGTGTGACTTCTCACCCCAAGATGAAGCTTCCAGTACCATAGCACTCCCAACCTCAGTGCTGCTTCGGAGGGTGTTTCAGCCTTGAGTCAGTGGCAAGTGTGCGTCATCAGCTGCTGCATTAACCCTCCTTTCCCCATCTCCTACATGTCATGTTGGTGTTCTTCCCAGGTGTCCATACAAATATTGACATGTCTATCCTATCTAAATGGGAAGAAACAGTAAGTGCAGAATCCTTATTTTGAAATATTTTGAAATAGTTGTATTACTGAAAACAACATGGCTTAAAACAATATCCTGAACAGAGCTGTCTAGAGCAGAAGGCTATTTTGAGTATCCCTTTTTTGCCTTTAACCCAGCTATCTCAGCACCCCACCCTTCTTCCTTCCACCTTCCTTAATTTCTTAGACTTCCTTCTTGTTGCTTTGTGTGAGTCTATTTTAGGTGTGTGTTCATGGTCAGCTTCTCACTAGGCATCGACTTCCCATTTTCCAACTGTGGCATTTGCCTTTTCAGCAGAGTTGTGTGTCCATGCATACATACAACATGTCAGATACCTCATGATAAACAGACACTGCCCATAAAGAAGAGAAAAGAAATACTTGAGAAGAAAATAAGGTGTCAGAATGAACACAGCTAGCCTCTGCCAAATGCAGCACAACACACAAAACCTGATAAGTGCAAAGAATATCAAATTAGGCTTGCCAACTCTGGCTGTCAGGACGAGTGTCTTAGCTCGTCCAACTCTAGCAAAGAGATACTCAGACTAACCACAAAAATGCTTTGACATTAACCATCACCTTTCCTCTTAGTAGAAAGCGATTCTATTTCGTGCACTGACCAACTGTTAATATTAAATTCCACATAGGCCCATGAAGCCTTCCTGGAGAGCCCATGGTGGGATTTTTCTGTGATATATTCCCTTGTGTCTACTAGATGGAAAGGGACTGAAACAGCAAATGGATTTGGCTATACATGCCACAACCAATACTTCATTGTCTTTGAATAAAACTTCAGGGGTGCTTGTTGTTCGCACGTCAGTGGATGGTATAGTCCAAACCTCATTGCTGTCAAGTCAGAGCAAGTTCAGACAGACATTCAGACTCTCCTCTGAGGATGTGCATGGACTCTACCCTAGAAGGAAGTTTGCATTACAAGTTTCATCACAAGATCCGAAGCGACTAGCTTAATGCTTTGTTTTCAGTCTTTAGCTCTACCAGGTTGATGCTGATCTATGTTATCTCTACCCGCTTGCTTTCTGTCAGCCTGGGGAAACCTCCCCTTAGTTCTAGAGTTTACTCTATTTCTGGAGAACAAGTCAACTCTCCACTGGCAGTCAAGAGGAGCTAAAACAACAAGGCTCCTACTAATAGGAGCAGCACGTTAAAACCTCTTCATGCTCCACAGAGAATTAGTCCCAGAAAATGAGGGCTTAAGTTGCTGGTACAGCCCCGTGTCACCGACTTCACAGAACAGCAGTTTTCTGGCAAATTGTGCAACTGCACTGCCCCCAAACTTCCTGTTTTGAACCCCCAAGAAGCTGGAAAATGTTAACACGGGCACTTTAAAGTGCTAGTTGTGGCTTTTTTTTTTTTCTTCTTCCTAAAGATCTACACAATACTAAAAAATTCTACATACAAAGGAGTAAAGTGGAGCTGCCTTAAGGAACTGGGGGAGCAGAAAAGCATATGTCTTTCTGCAGGGAGCCCCAAGCCAGGCAGAGCACAGCACGGCAGAGCATCCATAGCAAAACCATCCCCTCTTCCATGACCTGCATACATGAGGTAGCTCACTGCCTCTCCACTTCCCACCTCACCCTCTCCGAACCGGGATGTGCTATTGCTAAGCTTTTGGTCAGCAAGTCCTGGTGATTCCATGCTGGGTGCTGTGGACACTTGCAGAGACAGCAGTCTCCAAACACAAGCTGTGCCGCTCGGACTAAAATGAGGTGACAGATGGAGAGGCAGGTGCTCACGAGGTGGCAGCGAGACAATTGCAATTCATGTGCCGAGTAGCGCTCACCAGGCACCACGTGCCATGAGCAGCCAGCTGGCCCGGCTTCCTGCTCTGGCCCAGCCACGTGGCAGATCCCCACTCTGCCCAAAACCTACCCATGATGGGAAAAAGAGGCCCCAGTGACAAAGATACAGAAGACAGAGTTATGGCAAATCTCGGTTCCATCCCAGCTCATTTCTATATAGGAAGAAGAGCAATTAGAAAGAAGAAAGCATCATGTTTGTCATGAACACTATAAAGGGAATTATTTATTTCCAATCAGCATGACAACTGCTTCCTTTTCTGGCTATCAGTGAAACTCCAGATGGTACATTTGAGCGTATTTAAACCTCTAACTTGGCTCCTTGCAAAGACATTGCCTTCCTGGTTAGCTAAAAATATATTAATAGTAGTGGGATAAAAGCTCCTGCTCTTCTGCACTTTGCTATTTGGATATGAAATCTTGGTCATTCCACAGCATTCTGGCTAGTATTAAAATCAGGTGTTTGGAGAGGTTGAGGCCTTGCTGAATGTGCTTGGTTATAACCGCCTTCTGTTTGCATTTCTTTGTATTATCTACATTTCACTGTTTTGCTAGTAGTGAGACTTCATAGAATCATAGAATAGTTTGGGTTGAAAGGGACCTGAAAGTCCATCCAGTTCTAACCCAGTGCCACAGGCAGGGACACCTCCACATACACCAGACTGCCCAAGCCCCATCCAACCTGGCCTTGAACATCTCCAGGGATGGGGCAGCCACAACTTCCCTGGGCAACCTGCTCCAGTGCCTCACCACTCTCACAATGTAGAAATTCCTCCTTATGTCTAGTCTAAATCTTCCCCTCTCCAGTTTATACCTGTTGCCCCTCATCCCATCACTACAAACATTTGTAAACAGTCCCTCCCCAGCTTTCTGCAAATTCTGCAAACTCTTTAACAGCAGTGGTTGTTCCCAGGCTTCCTTCAACCCTGCCACCCTTTTCCAGTAATTGCTCTGCATCAAGATTTTTAACCTCTCTGAATCAGCCAATTCTTATGGTTTTATTAGGAGACTGTGAGACATCTTCTTAAATCTTCAGCTCCAGGACTCCTGTTATTTTCTTTGTCTTGAGCAGCAGGATGTTTCTCCTCCATCACAGAGGGACCTGGTGGAGTGACTGGCAACTGCAAAGTCAGGGCTTTGTCATCTAAGTCCATGCCTCATAAAAAGTTGCACTGTTCTTGTTCTAAACAAAATAATATCCTGTTTCCTTTTTCAATCGTGTATCTCTCTAAAAATGTTAAATGGCTGCTACATTCCTGCCTTTATCCCAGACACTTTTATGAGTCTGTACTTCCCTCTTCTCTTGCTTTAACAAGCCGCCTAAGAAAGGATTAGGGGAATGACTTAGTGCACATGTGCTAAAGAAGGGGGAGGGAAAGCCACCTTCAAAATCTTACATAACTTAAAAAATAAACACATAAAACAGAGACGCATGCCCAGGCCTTCACTCTTTGCACTTAAAAATAATCATCATCATCCTCCTCATGTGGCCAGGCTGCAGTCTGCCAGCTGGCCTGGCCTGTCCTCTGAAAAATGAACATTTTACATTACAGAAACTAGAAATACATAGCACCTTGTCTCCCAAATTTGTTTGTAATGGCATTTCCCATTTCTCTCTCTTTCCTACTACCAGAGCTTGGTATCCAATAGCTGGGAACAAGCAGCCACCCCTCAGGAAGGAGGAGGGAGAGAGCTACCGAGCCCTATCATGCTGTCAGGCACCTTATATAAATATTTATGCGATCTACAGGATGCAACACAGTTTGAAATCTTGCAGCCTCTGTAGCCACTGTGCAGTCAGGCAGTTGCCTGTACTCCTCTAAAAGTTCCTATCTTTCAGACCAGACCCGGGTCTTTACATACCTGTGAGCTGCTTATAGCATCCGCTGACCTAAACTGGGGGGGGTTGTACCAAATGGCGTTTTCTGAGGATGATCTCAGCACAGAGCAATGAGCTCACATTCTGTGGAGATGTCCCTGCAATTAGAGGCACTCAATAAACGTGAGGAGGACTTTATGTTCTCCATCATGGGTGGAAAACAACGGAAGGATAAGCTTGAAGGATGGAGCCAAAGCTCAGCGAAGGGAATCAAAAGTAGATCTGCATTAGAGTGGCTTCTGTCTTGTAAAAAACCCAGCATTTTTGTTTCTTTTCTCAACAAACTGCAGAAAAGGAATCTCCCCAGCCCCCTCCTCTAAACAGGAACTTGATTCCTAGCGCTATCTTCCTGTCCTGTCCCTATTTATAGAAGTAAGGTCACCCAAATAAGAATCGCAACGGTGTCATATGATTGTTGGTGACCAACTGAATTCTGCTTATTGAGAATTCAGAGGAACACATTTGAATAACCCACAGCAGAATTCACTGGGGCCATTTTTGTGTGCAGAACAACCAAGCAGTTCCTAAGACATATGTGGTCAGTTATGTGGAATTTTGTTACCTTTCCCTACATCAAATAATCGTCACTAGATGAAGAGAAATTTTGCTTGCAAAACTGTTCTTCAACATGCAATTGTTTATTGAAAGCCTAAAATAGACACGTTTCCACTACTGTACTGTTAACAGTATAAACAATTGATGAAAACTACAAAAATTAAGGAGTCTGAAAAGGTCACCTGATGGGTAATTTGGAAACAAGCATACACACAAAAAGCTGGGAATTCTACTGTTTGCAAAGAATTTATAACTGCTTCCCTGTACATCTTGCAGGGTTTGAATTCAGGACCTGCAGCACTGTGACCGCATTGGATGACTGAGCTAAGGGAGAAGTTAACAGGTTTCTGCCCTGTACCTGGGTTGGCAGACGTGCTCCAAACAACTGCAGTTGCATCTGGAAAAGAACTCATTTTTTGCCATTCATTGGAGCCAGCTAGCATTTCAGTTTCTATTCTTTTACCGTACGCCAACAAAGACTGAAATAAGTCAAGCTTTAAAAAAATACATATATTTGTTTGAATATATGTTTACATAAATACAAATTTATACACACACAAGCAAAAAATAAAGATGCCTATTTTATATTCCTGAGATAAATGTTCTATTTAACAGCATTCTTCTTTCAAACTCATTTAGAGTAAGTTTTGATCTAGTATTCCTATCTTTTTATGTTCAGCCTAGAGAAGAGAAGACAAGGCTCCAGGGAGACCTTAAAGCAGCTTCCAGTACTGAAAGGGGCTCCAGGAAAGCTGGGAAGGGGCTCCTGATCAGGGAGTGCAGGGATAGGACGAGGGCGAACGGTTTTCAGCTGAAAGAGGGGAGATTGAGAGGAGAACTTAGGAAGAAATGTTTTCCTGTGAGAGCAGTGAGGCACTGGCCCAGGGTGCCCAGAGCAGTCATGGATCCCACACTGGAGGTGTTCAAGGCCAGGCTGCATGGGGCTCTGAGCAACCTGATCCAGTAGGAGGTGTCCCCGCCCATGGCAGGGGGTGGAACTGGACAAGCTTTGAGTACCTTCCCAAACTATTCTACTCAGGCAGTCCTTTGAACTGAACTTAATGATGAGGAGAGCCAAATACTTCCATCATATTTGCTGCAGTTCCCCAAACATCTTTATTTACACAGCTAAATATTTTATGCACCAAAGACTCAGAGCTACTTGAAATGATGAATCCATCCCTCTGAGGGCTTTTGTTCTCGGATATGAAGTTTGTCTAGACTTGAGGTACATAATGAAAGGAAAGATTTAGTCATTCTCTTTCTTTTACAGGCTGCCTCCATCCTTCCATTGCTCATTCACAAATCCCTCACTGCCTCCGTGGGCAGAGAACTCGTAGGTGGATCTGAGGTAGAGGCTGCTGTTAGCATTTTCTACTGCCTCAGTGAGCAGTAAAGCAAGATCCCTCTTCCGAACACAAAGAGGTCAGCTTTACCCACAGCAGCGTTTGAATCTCTGCTTATTATAGCAAAAGGAGAACCAATGGGAATGGGGAAATTCAGTCCTGAGCAGCTGCCACAGGGGCCAACTTTATATGAATTAGACATTGCTTCTGGAGAACAAATGGGCTGCCTGGACCTGAGGGCTCACACAAGCTGTGTGACTCAGCCTTGGTGTATTTGAACGTGTAAGGGGGAGGAGAGGAGGTTGCCTGCAGCAGTCCCTGCTCTGTACATACCTGAAGGGCCAGCACACCAAGGGCTTGAACGCCTCCGCCCCTGCAGCCCACCTGGCCGCAGCGGAGCCCGGGGGCCCTGCATGCACACAAATACATTCCTCATTCCTACCCTAGCACAGTGCCTCGCACATCGCCTGATCTCTGCTGTGGACACCACCACCCCAAAGTTTGCATACCTTTCTAGTGATTAAAATATAATACAGGTGCAGATAAATATCTCAAAATAGTTCGCCCCCATCCCTTGTGTTGTTTGCATCAACTCTCCCATATGCAGTTCATTGCCCTGTGCTACAGCAGCTGACACCCTCCTGTTTTAGACTGGACTAGAATAAGAAACCTGAGCATTTACAGAGGAAGGATTTCTGTGTGGTGCTTCTGAGACTGAAGGTTCTCTTTATGGTTAATGCATCATTCTCCATTATAGTCATTTCCTCTGAAGTAAATGGGATTTTGCCATTATATTTTATGTTTATTGAGATATATTTCCTAGCTGGATTGACATTCTCCTGTTGCTTTTTCTTTCCCTACTCTGAAACTGCAGGAAGCAAAAAACCCTTCAAGAGCAATGAGTTAAGTTCTGTAGCCCGCAGAGCTGTGTGCTCTCCCATTAATGGTAAAAATGGGCACCATTTACACATTAAATACATTAATATGTATGCCAGGGCGGCAACATCGGGCACATTTACACATTAAATACATTAATACGTATGCAACGGCGGCAACATCGGTTCTGCTCTAAGCTTTCAGGCTGAGGGGTCAACTGTTTAGCTGGGATGCTTCCTAGCAATATTTCGGTACTGTTTAACCAGCGATGGCATGGAGGGAGACTTTCCTTGTGACCTGACATTGAAAAGCGTCACAGGGAGGACTCTGAGCTTGGTTGCTATTGGCATCTGCTTTCCCCTTCCCTAAACTCCATCTCCAGGCCTGCAGTTAGAAGTAGCATCTCACTTGCACTTGGTTTGGAGTTGCTGTTCCGTGCTGCTGCTCATTGGTAAATGATTTCCCTGTGCTTCATCTCTGAGGCAGCAGAAGTAAAGACATGAAGGAACTGGGTGGCTTGAGGGACTCGTAATGCTGCACAAAGCTTTTCACCTTCTATCTGCAATTTTTGCATGATCAGAAATGATTACTGTGTGATGCTGGTTTAGTGGATGCTGAAAAACAACTTATTTTCTGGCTTTTTTTCCTTTTCTGATACATCTGCGTCACAAAACTACTTTTTATCGCTAGCTACAATACTACAGCTAACACTTACTACCCAGCATGAGTAAATCTGAGCACCTAAGACATAGCTACTCACCTAATTAAGTGACCTGATTTTCTCAGGAGCAGAATATGCCTCCCAGCTCCCACTGCACTCAGCAGTTATGAAAATCAGGCCACTTTTGTAAGTGGCCAAACAGAGCTGTGATTAGTTTTGAGTACTCAACTTTTACGAAGTTGATCTTGGCAGAACCTGGGGGCTGGAGCAGGAGGAGGATGGGTCCTCTCCAGGTTCTGGCTGATGGTTACAGAGGAGGTTATTTAGGAAGGATGCAGTGCGTGCCCTGTTTTGTCACTAGCCAGAGGCCATCATTCATCACCATTCCCAGCACTAAATTAAAAAGAAAGAAAAGAGTCTCTCAGCTTTAGCTCTGGCAATGAAAATATACCTTGGCTTTTGTTTGCTTTATGCAATATTTCCTGCTCGTGCTGAAAATTGAATTGAAAAGGGAGTTCATTGTCCCCATGGAAGAGATAGGCACCTTTTGAAATCATGCCTGAACAAAACTATGTGGGGCCCAGCCTAATGTTTTTGAACGCCCTTTGGGGTTCCAGCAGCACAAAGGCAATGGAGAAGGAGCTGCAGTGAATTCCAGCAGAGCTCTATTGTGCAATTTGTTCCAAGGAAACATCAATTCATTAAGCAAACAAGTCAACAAGGGTGGGTGGCAGAACCATCTGTCCTGCTGGATTGTGCATGACTCCTTCAGAGATCTGCTTTGGGGTCTGGAGGGAGAGCCAGCTTGTCTGCCCTCACTTTGCAGCAGGAAAACTGCTCATTTCAAAGCCAGAGCTTTACTGAGAAGGTGGTTTTGAATTTGCTGCGTTTTTAATTAATGCAACACAGACAGACGCACTTCAGTGGCAAGATGTATGGTTAGGAGAGTCATATTTTCGTCGGGTTTTAAAGAGCATAAACCCAGGCAAGAGGGAAGGTGAACTGAGCAAAGACAACATAGGAGAAGTGGATGGTGAAACCAGGGCAGGGAAGATGCTTAGCCGGCCAGCTGAGGCAGCGGGACATTGCCCACCGTCTCTGAAAGGTTTCCAGCCTGTGCAAGAGGAGAGCTTTTTGCTCCTTGCTCTTATCTGAACCACTTTTCAAAGCAAAGCAACGGCTGCTTTGCATAGTGCATTTGAGTCAGACTAGGGAAAGGTCAGCAAGGTAGGACAGACCAAACCATGATGTTAACCACGTGAGATGCATCCTTTCAGAAAGCAGGTGCTTGTACTGGCACTCCACTGATCTCAAGTGAATGCTGGCAGATAAGGGCAGCAAAACGCTTCAGGAGGAAGTATTTTCATAATCACACGTTTGCAACACAGCCCTTTTTTGCAGCATTATCTTTCTGCCTTCCTCTTAGTCTCCAAATGAACAAAAATATGTATATTCAAGGGGTGGGGAAGCCAAGGGCAGAGCTGAAACACAGCTGAGTCAACAGCACATGTCTGCAGGTTGGTGGGTAACGTTGCATATTCTCACATGGTTATCAGAGTGCTTTCAAAAGTCATCACTGCAGACAAAAAAGGGCAGCAGAAAAGCAGTAAACAGTGCTGTAGGCAGGAACAAGAAATGCTGGAGGGTCCCAGCTGCCCTAAATCTAGACCCTGGAGTCATCAACCTTTTGCCTCACTTGGACCTGCTTCTTATAACCAATCAACAGCATCTTCTCAAAGCCAGTAACCCAGGGTGCATAGTATATTAATCTTGTCCCTTTAGTCAGACTCATTCCCTCTAGCTTAACATCAGCAAGGCATTTGCACTATTATCAAGCCTGTAACATACCTTATTTAGTAAGATTAGGTTACGGTTTGAGGCTGGCTAGTATAAACTAGAAGTTTTCCTGTCCTCAGTCAGAATTTGTCACTAACAGGCAGCTCTGAGACACAGCATGTAAAACCCACACAACCAAAGGGAGGCAGCTGCTTTGGCCAAATTAACAACATGAAAATACAACTGGCTGTCACCTTTGTCCATCCATGGGCTGTATCCTTGCTTGTGCTTTTCACACCAAATGGCAGGCAGCAGGGCTTTTCCTTCAGTGGGAGCCACGCAGGCACCTGCAAGCATCCTCTGTTGTCTAACACTGGGAGAGAAACCTTTGTCTACCAGTGCAGTGTGTAGGATGCAGATCTTTTTCTGGCACTGCCTATCTGTAGGGTCCCTTCTCTGGCTTCAGGACACAGCTGCCTGGAGACCTGTCTCTCGCCGTCTGCAAAGGCTTCTTGCTCCTCAGACCTTCCTCCACCCACACCATTTGGCACAAGTGTTTGCTGAGCATGTGCTGGTTCATTAGGTTAAATCAGCACCCCATTCATTTTGGCCTCCCTCCTACCAGATCTGTAGCACTTGTTTGAGAGCAATACCACCCTTCTTTCCTGAACTAGAAAGCTCTGAAACCACCTCTTTGCCTCCTGACACCCAGCTGAGGGCCTGACTTCTGCCTCACACTCCTACCGTTTCTGTCTTTTTCTGTCTCCTTCATTTATAATTTTTGCTAAATATTTATTCCATTTGGATTCTGATGAATTCTTCATTTTGGCAGCCTCTAGTGTTACAAAGCTGAGCTGATCCACAGCTGCATTTCAATGCTGATGTCGAGCATTTGGAAAACACTATTATATCTCTACAAGCCAAACAGCACTGTGCTGGTTTGTTCTGCAACTGGAGAACTTGTTGAACAGAAGACTCGGGTCTTCCTAGCTGGAGCGAAAAGGGATTGATAGGCAACCTGAAGGGAAATAAGTAAAAGAGCACTTTCAACGCAGACAGGACTGAAGGGAGGTAGCAAATATTGGCAGATTATTGTAACCTGAAAAATCTCTGGTTTGTGCCTCCTGGTGGCAGTTGAATTTTTCTTGTACTTAGTGCTATTGAGATGGCTGCACTACGAGACCCAAAATTTTCAATTTTCATGCTAGGCAAATGACCAGCAAAGAGGTCATTAAGTGCCAATAGCTGGTGCTTCTCTACCTAGAAAAAAAAACCCCAAACCTTAGTCTGGAGAAGAGGAGGCTGTGGGGAGACTTTATTGCTCTTTACAACTGCCTGGAAGGAGGTTGTAGTGAGGTGGGTGCAGGTCTCCTCTCTCAAGCAACAAGCAATAGGATGAGAGGAAATGGCCTCAAGTTGCACCAGGGGAGGTTTAGATTGGATAGTAGGAAAAATTCCTTCACCAAAACAGCGGTGAAGCACTGGCAGAGGCTGCCCAGGGCAGCGGTAAGTCTCCTTCCCTGGAGGGGTTTAAAAAGTGTGTAGATGTGACACTTTAGGACATGGTTTAGTAGACACAGTGGTGTTGGGCTGACAGTTGGGCTGGATGAGCTTAGAAGTCTTTTCCAACCTTAGTGAGTCTACGACTCTATAAAAACACCAGGCCAAGCAGGGAAAACCCAAGGTCCCTATCTCACACTTTGAACAGGTGCAAGATTCTGCCCTTCAAACTGTGTCTGGTGATTTTACAGTCTAATAGAAAGCCCCGAGGGTGAGTGAATCAGTCTGAAAGCATATTCTGCAGGTTTCTAATCACATCATTACAGCCCTTCCCCAGCACAGACCCAGGTTAAAGCAATAGATGTGACAGTAGCCATATAACCCATCATCACTGAAATACTCCTTTTATTTTGCTCTCTCCTTAGACAAAAAGGCCCTGGCCATCAAACAGGCGGGAAGAAGTGTCCAACGCTGCATGTGACTGGTTGGTATGAAGTAATAAATGTTATGAAAGACTAAAGGAAAGCATTGAATTTAAGATTTTAGCTATTACAATGTGGAACATTTAAAGAGGGGGCATTATCTGAAAAGTAGTAGCAAAATTAGTGAGACGATATTCAAGCAAGCAGTGCAGAAAGAAGCTTTGTCTGAGAGAGTTTGCAATCTCAAGTAATAGCAAAAAAAGGTGAGAGAAAGGAACCACTGCTCTCTCCACCCTAGCACCTAAACAGAAAACCGAGAGCTGCCTTTTCAAAGTTATTGAGCAATCTGAGTGCTCTCCTCCCTGTGTTTTGCACACCACAAGCAGAAAGGCAGAAGCAGTGACCCAGGTTAGATCTTCAGAGCCTCAGTCTGAAACTAAAAGCCCATTTTCTGTATTACCTAGCAGTGGTAATGGGCTACAAGTGAGATGGTACACCTCTCCTCCTGACCCGCAGGAGCTGACTTCTTCCATTAAGGAAGAACAAAAGGGAGAGAGGACAGGAGAATCAGGTTTTGCTGGGAAAAAGTAATATTTTATATGTTAGCCTAACACTTCTTTCTCCTTGTCAGGCTTGTTCTCCCATGTGGGTGACCCATTCCTCGTGACCCCCTTGCCCCGGGAGTACGTTCTCTACCTGCGCCCCACTGGTCCCCTGGCTCAGAAGCTGTCTGAGTTCTGGCAGCAGTCAAAGCAGATCTGTGGGAAGAACAAAGCTCACAACATTTTCCCACATATCACCCTTGCCATGTTCTTTTATGGTAAACCAGAGCTTCTCTTTCCGTTGCCTTATGCATGCATTCATGAGCAGCCCTTGCCAGGCTCAGCTGGGAGACGTTACAGTTTCATTCAGAAGGGTTTTGTGCTCCGGCACTGGGGGTTGTTACCAGCACAGCCTGATGCCCGGGCTTGTTGAGGAGGTAAACTGTTTTTAAGTAGGTTGGTTTCAGGGAAGAGCAGAGGCAGAAGACCAATTCTCATCATCTTAAGGCATTGTTTAAGATGAAAACAGTTTGGGGGAGGGGGGAGTGAGGTTGCTTGGGGATAGCTTGACTCCTGACTTTGAGAACATAGGGAGGGGCAGATGATTTCTAACGCTTTTATCTCCACATACCCTGTGCTTTTCTCACTGCATTATAGTGAATGTAGCACCCTTCACACCACCCACCACCCCAGCCTTTCCTTTCTCTACTGGACTGCACTAGGGACCTAAGTGGTCCAAGCCGTGAGGAAATGATTTCACCTGAGAAATACTTGTCCCATTTCCTTTGGCAGTGTACGAGGGACCGCAGGGTGGATGCTCCTCACTGAAGGCTTCTGCAGGCCACCGTGATGCGGCTGGAAATGCAATCCCTGCTCCTCTGGTCTCTGCCTTTGGAGCTCTACAACATCCTCAAAACTTTCATGGTCTTTTTGTCAAGGAAGAAAGTGCTGAGGTGCTCAAGAAGTTTGCTGCAGACTTTGCTGCAGAGGCTGCTTCTAAAGCAGGTGAGTGACTATGCTGGCAACTACAAAGAGCTCACAGCTCAGTCGAGGTTTCGGCATTTTAGGGAGTGCAGGATTGGGATGAGGGGGAACAGTTTTATGCTGAAAGAGGGGAGATTGAGACGAGATGAGCTCTTAGGAAGAAATGTTTCCCTGTGAGGGTGGGGAGGCCCTGGTCCAGGTTGCCCAGAGCAGTGGTGGCTGCCCCATTCCTGGAGGTGTTCAAGACCAGGTTGGATGGGGCTTGGAGATCCAGTGGGAGGTGTCCCTTCATGTGGCACAGGAGTGGGGACTGGATGGTCTTTGAGGTCCCTTCCAACCCAAACCATTCCATGATTCTGTGGTTTTCAGAAACCAAAATTTTGATGGTATGAAGAAATGAAGCTCATTAAGCCAATACTTGTTTTTAAAGTGTCCTGAAGGCTAAGAGCCCAAGAGGAACACCCCATCAGGTGCTTTGGGTTTCAGTGCTTTTTCAGTTGACAGATCACCTCAGACTTAGTCTGAAGTGTTATCTCCTGAAAGGGAAGCTGACATTTGGTGGTTCCTTAACCTTTCAGACAGACGCTCTGTCTGCAAGGCTGAGCATTTCCTGCTCCACTCAAGCCACTGCCACAAAACTTTCCCCAGCCATGTAAAGGCTGCGTTTGATTTTTCACTGCATTTCTGAGATGCTAACAGGGCTCTGTAAGAAGACCTCAGGTACCCTGGCAACCTAGGAGGGAACTTTTTCAAACAACTCTACCTCAGTACTGATGCAGCTGGCTCTGTTGCTGGGTCCTCTGCTGCTTCTAGAGCGGGGAACCCATCATGAGCTGGGAAGAGGGAAATAACCAGAGCACCCTGTGCTCCAATGATCTCCAGGCTCTGTGTCTGTCCTCTGATTGCCTCCAAACTTGGAAGTCAGAACAGAATCGGAGCCCTATAAAAGCACCCTGACTAATCCTCCCACTCTCTGTTGCTGTAGTGCTCAGCCTGGACTAGTCACAACATAAACGGTTTAGTCCTTTATTATCAAAGGCTTATCCTGGAGTTAAAGTGCATTAAGGTGCAGCAACTCCTGAGTCCCTGGGGTGTTCTGCGCGCTAGACGAACATCCCATAGCACTATGCAGAACAGCTCCAAGTCTCTGCCCTGGGTCAGAGGAAGAGGTGGAGGTTGTATGTTCATCACACCACTAAAACGTGTTGCTTTCAGCTGTACAGAGGCCTAGAACTTTTCTTCCTCTTAGACTCACAGAATGGTTTGGGTCGGAAGGGACCTTAAAGCCCATCCAGTTCCAACCTCCTGCCATGGGCAGGGACACCTCCCACTGGATCAGGGGCTCCAAGCCCCATCCAACCTGGCTTTGAACACCTTCAGGGATGGGACAACCTGAATACTCTGGGCAACTGTGCCAGTGCCTCCCCACTCTCACAGAAACGAATTTCTTCCAAAGATCTCATCTCAATCTCTCCGCTTTCAGCAGAAAACCATTCCCTCTCGTCCTACCCCTGCCCTCCATGATCAAAAGCCCCCTTCCCCAGCTTTCCTGGAGCCCATTTCAGCTCTGGAAGGAGGAAACAGCTGTGGTCTTTACAAAATGCACAATTTGGAAGGCAGCAGGAGATGCACAGAGACATTAGGCGGGCCCAAGGAATGCTGTAGCCATGTAAGGACAGTACAAGTGTTCCCCTGCACAGCACAGATGTACCCTCCAAACCAACACAGTCAGAAAGGGCAGTTCTTACCCCCAAAACACTAACTCAGAAGAGGAAGCATCAACAGCTTCCCGCAAGCTTCTGCCCCTGCACCTGCTCCAATTCAGACCAAATTGTTTCTTTCTTAGGGGAGCCTGATTGCTGCATTGCAGTCCACAGCTTGGTCAGGTTATCACATTAGAGTCTCTAGGGCTTTTTCAGAGATTCAGAACACATTTTTTCTTGCTGATCAAAAAAAAGATGGATGAGCTTGCAAAGCTACCCCTGGCTGGCACTTGGCACCAAGGCTCTGAATAGCTGCAATTTTGACTGAATAATCAGTCAAATTTAATTGCAGTTTTTGGTTGAATAAGCAAGAATAAATTACATGCAAACAACGTATCCTATGATTTCCACATCTACTGGAAGAGTCCAAATATTTCACATACTTTCACCTTTCTGCTTCCTGGAATCTTCTCCTAATAAAGGTTCTTTTTCTGCAGGATCATTTTGAACCATTATTATGTCACTGTCTGCTTCCACAGTTTTGGAATTGCTCACCCTCAGTGGGCAAACTGGCAATCCAATAAATGTTCAGAGAAAAGATTTAATCAACTCGCATGAACCGGTAAATTCCATGGATTTGTAACTGCTGATGTAGGAGAAAGGAGAGTAAAAATTAAGATTTTTAACTTGCTTATTCTGGAGAGATTCTCAATGAAAGAAAGCCATCCCCTTTTCCTGGAAAGAGGTCTTTTATGGCAGAAGACCAAGTAGTTTAAAAATTACAGTAACTTATCACACCATCCAGAAATCTGTTGGTTTCTGAATGCAAACGTGCTTTGGCTGTTCAGCAAGGATGCCCAGTCTGCTGCCCTGGTGTGACTCAGTCCTGAATCAGACCATGAATCTCTTAATGATTTGACCCAAGGTGCAACATCTAGAGAGAACTCATGCTTGACTTCCCGCATCAGAAACTGGCCTATAGTTTGTTCCACTTAAGCTATCTTGGAGAGTTCAGAGAATCATGGAATGCTTTGGGTTGGAAGGGACCTTTACATATCATCTAGTCCAACTCCCAAAGTTCTGCTCCCAGTTCCTCTTCAGGAGTGATAGACACACCTTCAAAAAGCTGCTAATCTTGACAGTTGCTTGTTAGCTGACATCTTCTCGTTGCAGATGTTCAT
The DNA here is from genome assembly GCF_017976375.1 of Cuculus canorus. Lineage (NCBI taxonomy): Eukaryota > Metazoa > Chordata > Aves > Cuculiformes > Cuculidae > Cuculus > Cuculus canorus. Next base: position 8,039,456 of record NC_071423.1, read on the forward strand.
GTGGAGCCCCACAAGAAGCAGCTCCACGTGACACTGGCCTATCACTTCCAGACCAGTCACCTGCCCACGCTGGAGAAGTTAGCACAGAACATCGATGTCAGGCTTGGCTGTGACTGGGTTGCTGCAATATTCTCCAGAGACATACGCTTCGTCAATCATGAGGTAAATCTTTGGAGCCTGTTTCAGTCCAAAAATTACCAAAAAAAGGGGACCTAGCAGAGTCACAGGCTGTTTGAACAGCTCCAGAGTGTGCGCAGGCTGCAAGCTGAGTGAGGACTCCCATGAGCCCTCCTGCTGAGAGCTGTCTGGATACGCAGCACAGACTATATGGACATTAAGGAATTTGCCTCAGGTCCCACGGGGACACCCAGAACATAGATCTCCCACATCCTACTAGTCATCTTAACACACAGACCATCTTACAATCGGAGAATCGTGGAATGGTTTGGGTTGGAAGGGACCTTAAAGACCATCAAGTTCCAACCTCTGCCATGGGCAGGGACACTTCCCACTGGATCAAGTTGCTCAAAACCCCATCCAACCTGGCCTTGAACACCTCCAGGGATGGGGCAGCCACAATGTGCCTTTTTACTCATACTGTCTAGTCTTACTATTTCACCCACCTCGTTTCTTGCTTCTTGTGGGAACGATGTCCTGATGGATTAGTTAATTCCAACAATGACTCTCCTGTTAGCTCAATGTAAGCCAGTCAGATCTCTCAAGAACGAGGCCAGTACATTAACCTGACCACTATCTATTTCTTCTGTACAGGCTTGATATTGTTATTAATCACAGCATTTGCTTTCACCATATAAGAAACGTTTACCCTCATAGCCTATATACTTCAGTTACTCACAGGGATTCTATAACTGCAGCATTTAATTGTCTTAACAACACAATATGCAGGAAAAAGATATTATTTCTATTTTATAGATTGGGGTCTTGGGCACAGAGAAACCAGGCCTGAGGTTCATCTCACCTCCCTGTCAATATCCCCAAGTTAGACCTCTTAAGGCTCCCTTAGCGCTGAGGCTCAGTGCAGAGGAACAGGCGCCTCCATAAAGTCAGTCACCTGGCCCACCCAAGATGTCTCTTAGAACCAGATGAATCGCCTTCTGGAGGAGGGTACCTCCAGGAGGTGCCTGCTCAGGCGGCTAATTAGTCCCTACAGTTGGGGTGGCTGATCCCACCAAAGTGCACTGTCCGGAGTCAGACACACAAAAACTGTGGCGGAGGGGGAAAAATTGATTCTGGTCCAGCACACCATGAAGTAAGCAGATGCCAAAGCTTTGAGCTTATGTCTCTCGTATACAGCACTCTGACCCAGCCCAGGCCATGCTTCCCATGTATGACAGCCTCCTTTCCTATCCAAAGAGTTGTCTTGTCTTTAGACTCTGCAAGACTGTCACTGATTGCAAAGGGAGTTGCTGATGAAAACCAACTCCTGTCTTTGCGTATCTGACTTGAGGCAGCCATGTGTGAAAGTTTTGGCCCTGTGGTATCAGGTGACAATGACTAGTTTCCATCTTCCTTTGAAGATACCACAAATAGTCTAGGAGGATTAGTGAGCAAACATACTGACACCATCAGGAGAACAGAGCTGCTCAGTCGAGATTATAGTTTTCCTTTGTGTGTTGCCATGCCGGAAGTTTTGGCTTGGGCCAGGTACTAATAAGGTGTTTGTTCTCCTTTTAAATGGGAGCTGCTGTAGCCATTCCCAAGGAAAGTTACTGACAGACATTTAATACATATGGATTCCTCATGCTTCAGTGAAGAGAAGAGAGGGAAGTGGGTCTTTCCCCCACCTTTTAACTTCATCCTGTTCAAGTTAGGAAATACCAAGAAAACAGTATGGCCACATCCCAGCATTTCTCACCAACTCTGCTTTGTCCTGTGCTTTCTCATGAACAGTTTTGAGAGCTGGAAGTCACTGAGTCAAACCTGACACAAAGCCCCTTGACAGCATCTCTGCCTTGTCTTCAAAGGCAACAGCAACAAGAACCACTACAGATAAACAAAAAATGGTCACTGACCACCAGAACTGTGTAAATTCCAGCTCTCAATAAGAATTCAGTTCCATTTTAACAGATTTTAAGCATGTGGATGCATTTTTACTCTTGAAAATCACCTCTCTGTTTCCCTCCTCATTATCAAAGATACACCTGGAATCAAAGAGGGGAAAAAAGGGTGGACACCTAGGAAAAGCTTTCCAACAGCAAAGAGTGGGAAGTGGCAGGAAGTACCAGGAAGGTAAAGCTCTCCTAGATAAAGCACAAAGTGATGTAGTTCCAGGAGAGCTGTTTACACCTTGCTAAGATTAAAGGTTCAATATTGGAGTGCTCCTGCCCAACTCTGCTAACATTTCCCTCCCATTAACAATCCTTTCATTTATTTGTGCTTCTCTTTCTCCCCCAGACTCCTGCAAGTGATCTATCCTTTATCACCCCCCAGAATGATGATGAGCTGGAGCTGGTCCCAGGGGGATTTTATTTTCATGTCCCCAGTGGAACAAACCAGTACAAGTGAGGGCTGGATTTATGGCATTTCCCTATGCAACTGGCTGTTTCTGGGCTACTGCCTGAAAATTACATCACGTAGGCGGATGAATGTGGGACCTGGGTGTTTCATGGGTAGGTAAAGCTGCTCAGCCCAGTCTCCCTCACCTGTAAAAACTGGGGCTCAGCAGCTGTGATTTCACCTGGGTAAGTGAGGAGTCTCCAGGGCTGCTGAAATGTAATTTGGGGGAAAACACACTGGCACACAAATACCTGTCCTCATAAGCAAAGGAAGAGCAGATGCTATCCCCTGTGCATGGGATTAGAGGACAATGTGATTATTAGCTAAGATGTTGCAACAGCTATTAACTCATAGATCACTGCTGCTGGTTAAACGGAGCCAGAGCAGGTGGCTGCTGTAGAGCCACTGCTGTGTAGACAACTCTGGGGTGGGACTAGGATCAGGAAGGTTTAAATCCAAGCATTCATTTGGGAAGCGAGGTCTTCTGTGTATGAGTCCCTGAAAAGGACTTTGGATCAGCAGTGATCCTTAAGATACTCAGCAAGATTTTCAGAAGCTGTTGGTTGCCTGCCTGCTGTTGGCTTCAATGAGAATGCAGACCTCATCCAGTTGAATAAGTTTATGCCTTATGCTTCTTGATTTTGATGGGGATTAGATAAACAGCATAATAAACTAGTGTTTGAGGGGTCCTGGGCACTCCTGCAAGGCTGTCTGCCTCTCTAAACACCTCTGACAAATCTAGAGCACCCGGAGTAGTTTTGTGTAAAAGTTTCCTGCCTGCTGCCCCCCTGCCAAGCAGCGAGCAGGTACAGGAGTTTGGTTACAGTCACATCAGCGGCAGTTCATTACAAAGGGAAGGGGTGAAGATACAGAACAAAACAGACAGTTCATATTTCAAATTTCAGTGGGCAAACATGACCTGTGAGGAGGGTCTCTGAGCAGAAAGGGAAAGCATTCTGTTAATCCGTGTCAGCACGGGGAACAGACAGAGGAACTGACCCAACTCAGCACTCAGTAGAATCTGTTCCGACAACTCCTCAAATCAAGCAAAATAAAGGAAGCAAAAAGGGTAAGGAGTCTTCTCCTGTGACTTTTCAGGCTTAACACATGCGATGTGGTGGATGACAGATGGAGAGCAGGCACAGGGCAATCACAGTGTGCAGTCTGGCTTCCAGATGTGACTGCCACCCAGCCGCTGCCCCTTTGATATACCAGACACTGGGTCCTCCCCAACTCAGAATTCCATCAAGGAGGGACAAGCATAGCCAGAGATCACTCATTTACACCTCTTCTCACAACCATCCATTCTTTCCTTGCCTGCTGAGAAATGAATACCACTAATAAAGGGCTTTAATCCATGGGTTGGCCAAACTGGACAAACCTATCTATACGGAGTCTGTCACTATCAAACTCCAACTCATCTTTAATTACAAAGAAAGAAAGAAAAGACCTCCAGTAACCAGAGCTTAAAGAAATGAAAATCAAGACACATGGGCCAAGTCAATGAGAGTGTTTGTATGAAGACAGGACTTAATCCAGACCCTCCAATCTGCAATCCAGCAAGAACATCCTTTCTTCCCCTAAAATCTGCCAGCCAAAATGGCCTGAGGTCCACATACACTGTGGCAGCCTGCCCTAGTGGATTCTGCGTTTTAATTCTCATAGTGCTTGGAAAGAGTTTTGAGGGAGTAGCATGGGAAAGAATTTACTATTGCAGCAGCAACTAAAAGAAAAGCCAAATGGTTTGTAACTCCAGCACCTCCTCCTCCAGACAAGCAAAGAAAGGAAATGCCCCTTCCCTGATTACCACTAAAAACTATAAATCATGATTTGGAGCATGCAATATGGAACATTTATCAAAAACATTATTACACACCCGGAAACAGTCTCATTTTACACAATGGCTTCCCGCAGGGAATATTAGATTACAGAATGTCATGTGGTCAAAACAATACAGCAAGCTAAGGACAAACTAAGCTTGCTGCCATCTAGGACACAGTATTCACAGTAGGATCCTTGTGGTAAGAGATGAATGGCGCACAGAGCCCTTCATTTCATAGGTATGAAAATAAGCATGGCCAGGACTCACCAGGACTGCTGGAGAACTGCTGCGGTGCAGGACGTGGGACCCAGTTTCATGGTGGTGTTGAAACCAAGATTGGTGTTGGTGAGCACTGCCCCTGATCCTGCGGGCTGGTTTGTGCTACCTCTGTGTACACAGCCACATCCTGTTTCATCCCTGCAGAAGATGGAAAAAGAAAGAAATAACAGCCATGGAGCTTTTCCTCCTAGTCACAAGAGACTGCATTCTTCAAGAGAAAAATCATGCATTATTAACATCATCTTGAAAATACAGCTCACTCTGGGCCACAGCACCCTGGCTATGCCACACAAGAGACACAGCAGGCAAAATGCTGTCCTGGGATGTTTGATGGAGTCTTTAATACAGCAAAATCTGATTGCAAGTTCCTGCATGTTTCACCTAGAAAAGGTTTCCCTGTTGCACTGTTCACAGGACAGAAGCTGAACCGTGGCCTTTGCAGGACATGGGATTTATGGCTAATATTTAAGTAGCACCGCAAGAGCTCTGCCTGGCACGCAGACCTCCCTGGCTAGCACTGTACAAACACACCATAAAAAGACACCCCTGCCCTATGGTGAGGCCACACCTCAGCTGCAAACTTAAGAGGCTGCCACGCTAAGAAGAAAATATTGATGATCTATTTAGTAGGGTAGAAAAGGCTTTGCCTCCAAGGCAGAGTTACGGCCCATGAAACCAGGTTGTGTCTTGAGAGACTCCAGGTCTGAATCTTTTCCCTATCTACTAAAAACAGGAATGGTATCACTTTTATTCTTCAAACCCCAATGATTTTATGTACACCTAAACTACATTTCTTTGTTGGCTGCGGTGCATCCCTGCACGATTTTTTCTCATGCCAAGGACTGCATCTGCTGGTAACAGTGAGGAGAAACATTGAATCTCCTGTCAGAGCTATAGGTTGGAACGTAATTGGTGATAACTTGCTTCAGCATCCCACACCATGCAACATAGATCCTAAGTCTCCACAATCCATTCTAGCCATCCCTTCAGTATGAGCACATGAGTGAAAAATAACCTTTCTGAAACAAGCACTGGACTCTCCTTTGGGGAGGAGCCAGCTCTGTTTGTATCAATGTCAGATCTGTTCTGACTGAGCCTAGGAGAGGGCCCTGGCCATAGATACATTAAAAACAAACCCCTGTATGCTATCAAGGTGGAAATCCTCCCGCAGTAGCGGCAGAAGCTACTGGTGAGCTGAAACTACCTGAAATGAAACCAAATGGTGAGCTGAAACTACTTGAAATGAAACCAAACTTGAGATGCAGTACTCATAGAACCATAGAATCGTTTAGGTTGGAAGGGACCTTAAAGACCATCTAGTTCCAACCCCCCTGCCATGGGCAGGGACACGTCCCAGAAGATCAGGCTGCCCCAGTATTAAACATCTATATACATATGTACAGCCACCCTAAAAGCTTCCCAGCAAGCTGCCTGCAAGGTATTTTCTAGGTTGCCTTTCGTGCCTGACAATTAGTGGGTTACCAAGTCAAAAGAAGAAACTCTCCACCCTCAGTACACAAAGCCCGGAAGAAGTGGGAAATCCAGTAGAAGGTACAAGAATTTACTTGTGCCGAAGAAGCCACGCAAACTAAGCATTCAAGACCATGGGTCTCTTCACATACTCATGTCAAGGCATATGGCAGAAGAAAGCGTGCTCTCTTTGTAGCTGTGGCACCAGCCAAAAGCTAAAACTTGTGGTGATCCCCTGCCCTGCTTTTCCATTACCAGCAAAGCCAGGAATAATCACCTCCTCTGCCCTCAAATGGATAGAAGCACTGTAGAGATCACACACCAGTCTGTTTCAGCTCCCTATGAGATGACAAAGCTATTCCTTTGCCACTTTAATAAGCCAGAGAAGCCAGACTTGGCAAAATTAGCAGGGGGAGGAAAACCAGCCCTCATTTTTCAAGATATTTGGACTTCAGTAGGGTTTTTTCCTCTCGGTCTTCATAGAATCACAGAATGCTTTGGGTTGGAAGGGACTTTTACAGGTCATCCACTCCAACCCCTGCAGAAGCAGGGGCATCTTTAATGAGATCAGGTTGGTCAGGTCCTCATCCAACCTGACCTGGAACGTTTCCAGGGATGAGGCCTCCACCACCTCTCTGGGCAACCTGGGCTGGTGTTTCACAACCCACATTGTTAAAAATTTCTTCCTTAAATCCAGTCTAAATCTCCCCTCCTTTAGTTTCAAACTACTACTCCTTGTCCTGTCACAACAGGCCTTGCTAAAAAGTCTGTCCCCATCTTTCCTGGAGCCCCTTTCAGTACTGGAAGCTCCTCTAAAGCCTCCCTGAAGCCTTCTCTTCTCGAAGCTGAACAGCCCCAACTCTCTCAGCCTGTCCTTGTAGGAGAGGAGCTCCAGCCCTTCCATCATTTTCATGGCCTCCTCTGGACTCACTGGTTCATTTTCCCTGGGGAACCCTCTCCTCTAGATAAGGATGAGTGATGTGGCAGAGGAGTCTTCCTACACGGAGCTGAGGACCAGCACTTTCTTCATCCTTTGCTGCAGCATCCCTGTCCTTCAAAGGGCCATTCCTGACTGCAAGGGCATTGCCTCCAGGGACACAGCAGCATCACTGACCAAACAGTGAAGGCAAGGCATCATCCAGAAGACACTAGATGTCATACATCATCCTGAAGACAGCAGATGATGTTGTCTGCCTTCAGACTCCGTTTGCCAAGAAGGGGAACCACGAGCCTTTGGGAAAAGCTTTGAAACAATGACCTATGCTTAGAAGATGACTGAGCTGAAATAGCTTCAGTGGTTTCTGTTTTCCAGCAACATCAAGGAGAGACCACTGAAATCAGACTGATGGTTCTCCTCCAGACGCAGCAAGATAGTATGCCTTTGCCTCATCATCATTCACAGCGAATCCTAACATCTATAAATAGACAGTAAAGCATCCATGGCCTTTTAATAAGGGCTTAGAGAGAAAAAGTCTCAGTAATTGTGCTCTGGAGGTAAAGGGAAGAAGGATAATCAAACAAATCCCTAGTATTCTTGAGGCCAGTGTCCTTAAAAGACTATCATAAGGGCAAAGCAGGAAAGGGCTGAGATGGGATGAGGGGTTGGAAGCTGCAACACAGAAGGCGAGGAGCTCAGGCTCAACATTTACTTTGTACAGCAACAGAAATGAGTTCCAGATAAGAAATCCAGATCCTTCTCATGTTGAGATAGTCAAGTTTTGGGGTCATTGAGGACGTATCTGTGCTAGGTGCACTGACCAGTCAATACAGTGAGAAATGTCTGTTTGTGCTTCCTGGTCAGGGCTTAGCTGCCCTGGGCTTGGCACACACTAACGTGGTCAGGCAGCTTTTGAATCAGAGTTGGCCTTATTCTGCCAGCTGGAAGTGTGGTCTGACTGCACTTCTGCCTACAATATATCACATGCATGTGTTCCGAGGAGAGTTAGACGTGATTTCTCACCCCAGCACCTGGTAATATCTCCCTCAACTTACCTATAAAGCTCTCCTGCCTACATTTAGCTTCTCTTCAAGATCCTACTCCTGTTCCACCTCAGAGGTATCTGCTGCCCTGATCTCTGATGCTCTCTCTGCATTTGGGCAGTGAGTGGAACAGTTCCTTGGATCAGGCCCAGCCCTTGTTGGGAACTCACCAAGAATAAAATAAATAGTTATGAGAATCAGTAATGCTACAAGGTAAGATCTGAAAGAGTAGGAGCAGGAGGATGGAGAGGTTATCTGCTGCCACAGGCCTGTGCTCTTGGAGGCTGCTGTAAGGCTGCTGCCTCACACTGTTGGATGGCAATCAACAGTGCTGGTCCCCACCTCTCGCTCCCCCTGCATGGCATCTTCACCTAACCATTAAGCCAGTACCTCAGTCTCATCCTTGCACCCTAATCCTAGGAGATAAGAGACCAACAATGTGATATTTTTTTCTTCTTTAACTGGTGCAAATCATATGATGCCGCAGAAGATCAGTTCTTTACAGAAATGCAGATGACCTATTTTTGTTCCATTGGTAAAGGCACATGGTGTTATTTTAAAAACTATGAAACGCCTCTGAGAATTTATCCTAATGAGGTGCTAGGCATGAAGCAACTTCTGACATATTTAAGGCACTGAAAAGTGCAAGCAAAGGCATCTATTTCTGTCAAAGTAAATGACCACATACATTATCTGACTTTTTTTAATGACTAAGCAAACATAACCCATGCAGTGTAACCTAATCAGCAGAGGGTCACTGCAGCCTGTAATTGCCTGTCAGGGTTTACTCTCAAGGGTATTGGTCAAAATCCTTGAACGTCTAGGCATGAGAGCATTACTCAGAGACTATCGCTAGGTAAGCCCCTTGGGAGAGAATGGGATCTATTATATCCCTTTGGCTACGCTTAACAGGAAGCACTGGCAGGAATAAATTCCCACAGAGGGGAAACGGAATAGACAGCACTGAAAAAATGTAGAAACAACAAGCCAGACTGAATATGCCATGTTCCTACCAGGGGAGGCAAGCTACTTTGTGTACAGGAACCCTAAAACTGCCCAGCGTGAGAGGCAGGGCTGTGCTCCAGCTTCCTACTCAAGCAATAGATTGTGCAACAAAGGTGAGTGAAAATTCTCTGTAGCTATTAGTTTCCAAAGTTTAATCCACAAGACCATGGTAAGTAAAGTGGAGCTGGTACCCAGATGATGCTAGTGAGCATCCTATGGCTGTCAGGAAGGTCTTGGCATTTTCCATGAGAACATTTGAGGGCTGACAGAGACTCACAGACCACAGTTTGGGAACTGTTGCTCTATGGAACTGCTTCTAAGGAAACAGAAAGCCTGTTGAGGTGGGATTTGTCTCTTTGTATGTGTAGATCACTTAGCAAGGTCCTCTCTAGGCAGCACTAAAATACAAATAATAACGCAATAACATGACAACAGTAATCATCATAATTCCAGAAAGCTACAGAAATGTCCTCACTGCAGCCTGAGCACACAAAGTCCAAAGCATTCCCAAAGCCAACGTATTTCTATTTTTGGCAGGTCCTACTCAATTCTGAACACCACATTTTCCCCATCCCTTCAAGCCTTCACTGACGGAGCTCTGGAAAGAAGACAGCAGGAAGATCAAGGACCTGGGGACGCAGGGCCACTCACTATCATCTGCCAGAACATGCAGGTAGGAACCCGCACACATCTATAAATCACACAGAGTTTGGATGGCAAGTTTCCACCAACTTATTCTCCCCTGACAAGTCATCCACTGGTCTTCTGTCACTGCCTGCACTGAAAGCTTCAATTTGCTGCTATCTACAAGCTTTTGAATGGCATGATAAACTACAAGCAGAGAAGACATCACTGTTCTCCCTGATCAAGTGCCCCTCCCCATCTTTCCTAGAGCCCCTTTCAGTACTGGAAGCTGCTCTGAGGTCTCCCTGCAGCCTTCTCCAGGCTGAACAACCCCAACTCTCTCAGCCTGTCCTCATATGGGAGGTGCTCCAGTCCTCAGATCATCTTCATGTCCTCAAACCTGCTCTTGCATGGGGCATCAGGGCCGCATCCTCCACTCACTTTGGCAGTTTGATACCTGTGTCAATTTACCACCTTCAGAAGAGTTTATTGTACCCACATTTGCACAAGGGTAAAGCCAGAAGTGTCTGGTCCACAGACCAGACAGAATACACCCTGCACTTTGACCAAGGTCGAGCATTCTGTAATTTTTCTTCCAGCCCCTGAGAATAACCAGCCAGCCAGGGCCTCAGAAACGCTGCCTGTTTGTCTGCAGACACGGGGAAAGGATGGATGTCGTGTTTGGGAAGTACTGGTTGTCCCAGTGCTTCGATGCCAAAGGTGAGTTGGCTCCCGTGGTAGGTCTCTCAGGCTCTGGGTTGAGGTGAAGGAAGGCGAGTGGCAAGTGCCTGAGGCAAAGCTGAGATGGAAACTATAGTTTCCTAAAACAAAGCATTGCTTTAAGCAGTTAGGAGCGGCAAAGCACCTCAGTGCAGAGCACTGTGATGGCAGGGCTGCAGAAGCAGAAACATAGGCCAGGGAGTAAGTATGTTCTTGTTAGTCATAGAATCAGAGAAAACCAGGTGGAAAGGGACCTCAAGGATCATCTGATCATTTTTCTATTAAAAAAATGTTAATATCTTGTAGTTAAAATTGTTGGGAATCACAGAATGGTTTGGGTTGGAAGGGACCAGTTCCACCCTCTGCCATGGGCAGGGACACCGCCCACTGGATCAGGGGCTCCAAGCCCCATCTAACCTGGCCTGGAACCCCTCCAGGGATGGGGCAGCCACTGCTGCTCTGGGCAGCCTGGGCCAGGGCCTCCCCACCCTCACAGCAAAACATTTCTGCCTAAGATCTCATCTCAAGTTCCTCTCTTTCAGCTTGAAAAGGTTCCCTCTTGTCCTATCCCTGCACTCCCTGATAAAGAGGGAAAAGGGATGATTTTGTAACTACCTTCTTTCTAAATTACATTTGAGGCGCTCTGGCATTTTAGTCTCCTGTAAAAGTGTAGCATTTAAAGTTTGCTGTGGGATGAAAATTATTTTCCCTTGGGGCATTAAATTTGTCCTAAAAATAACTTTAAACCATTAGCAACCATTCTCTGCTGATTGTGAACTGAAGCTTAGAATCATAGAATAGTTGAGATTGGAAGGGACATTAAAGATCAGGTCTCACAAGATAGGAATAGAACAAACACTTTAGTCAAAGAGGGTAGAAACAGGCATGACGCTCTCTGATCAAATAATTCCAGCCACTGCTTCTCCCCTCTCCCCCCCAGGAAGGTATATGCGTAGTAACCTGAATATGCCTCACAGCTTACCTCAAAGAAGCGGCGGTTTCAGGGATTATGAAAAAGATGCACCCATCACCGTGCTGGGCTGTACACAGGCAAGGCTTGTTGGTAAGTTGGTCCTCAGCAGAGGACCTCAGCTTTGCTATCTCCCTCGCACACGCCCAGCCAGAGACAGAGAAAGTGCAAGGCAGAAAAACGTGAATCAGGTGCCCTGAACTAATGGGATTTAGACCTTTCGAGAGCCTTTGCAAAGTCCCTTTGCCTTCACTTGACAAGAAGGCCTGTTGAGATAAGATTTGTCTCTTCTTCCAAAGAAACCTTGTCTCCTTCAGCTTGCTGCAGCTGAAGAAAAGACAAAGCACAAAATCTAGGACATGGTATGAAATCAGAGCCATTTGCAGCACAGCCACTGCCGCCCTGTAAATGTGCCACACTGGAAGATGCTGTCGTTAACGTTGATGAGAAATGCAGCAGCGTGGTGGTCACTTCATGCAAAATATGCTTTTTCCTTGATTTTGACAATCTTAATTTTTGATCTGTAGTTTGCTACATCAATTTACTTTCATCAGCCTGTCTGACTTTATGTAAATAGAATAGAATCATTAAGATTGGAAAAGACCCCTAATATCATCAAGTCAAACCATCAGCCCAGCCCCACCGTGCCTACTAACCAGTGTCCTAAACTGTCACATCTACACACTTTTTGAACCCCTGCAGGGATGGAGACTCCGCTGCTTCCCTGGGCAGCCTCTGCCAGCGCTTCACTACTCTTCTTTCCTAATTTTTTTAAATCAGGAATTTTTTTAAAATTTTTTAAATTTTTTTAATTTTCCTAATTTCCTAATGAATTTTTTCCTAATATCCAATCTAAACTTCCCCTGGCACAACTTGAGGCCATTTCCTCTTGTCCTATCCCTTGTTGCCTGGGAGAAGAGACCTGCACCTAGCTCACTACAAGCTCCTTTCAGGTAGTTGGAGAGAGTGATGAGGTCTCCCCTCAACTTCCTCTTCTCCAGACTAAACAGCCCCAGGCCCTCAGCCCCTCCCATAACCCCTGGGCTCCAGCCCCTTTCCCAGCTCCGTTCCCTTCTCTGGATGCGCTCCAACCCCTCAATGTCTCTCCTGTACAGAGGGACACAAAACTGAATGCAGCATTCAAGGTGCAGCCTCACCAGCACCAAATACATCCCTTCCCTACTCCTGCTGGCCACACCATGGCTGATCCAAGCCAAGTGTGTGTGGCAAAACCACAGTCCAAATGATTTCCAGTGTACTCCCACTCCTCCATCCTCGTCCCTGACTTCTGAGCCTGTTGGGTTGTGTATAGAGAGAAAAGCATTAAATAGTCAAGAAGCAGATTAAGCACTGTGATGAGGGGAGCTCAGCCCCTTAAAGACATGAGTTTGAGAAAAGCACTTAGCATTTTCTCAAATTCAAATCCTTTAGCATTGATCAGATTCAAACTAGGGCAGCTAAAATTATACTTGCTTTTTAAACAAAATTAAATCACCGTACAACAGCAGGATGCTCTGACTCCCGGCCACATGGCATGGGGGTTCGCAATATGCACAGAACAGAAGGCGAATCTGGGAGCAATCACAGCATGCTTTCCGGGTATCATTAAATGGGTCCAAGCACGCAACTGCATACGTGACCCAGGCGCCATCAACCTGCCAGCATGGCTGCGGCATCCCAGCCATTTGCAGGCAACTGCTCCCCACTGCATCTGCACAGGCTCGACCTTGACGATTGCCGGAGCCGTAATTCCTCTGACAGCTGCAGCAAACAAGCAGCTTCCCATGACGGAGGGTTGTTAGATGTGCTGCTCCATCTAAATTACCCTATTTCTCTCTAGAGATTTACAGATCAGTTTGACATGATTACAGCCATCATTAAACATATGAAGTAGAGGTTAATAAACCCTTCTTACTCCCACTTCTTTGTCCTGCCTTTCCAGATATAACAACAATACAAATCTTTCTTACTACAAGTCTGTGCAATGCTGAGCAGATTCCTGTTCTCATTTGGTTCCCTTAGGCATCGCAAGAATATTAATAACCCTAATAATGAAGTTGATTCTTATCACATTTTCAGTGATCTTCCACCTGTGTAATGAAATGGTAATTTATACAAGCAAAGAATTGAGCCAATTGAATTAAGTTGGGTTTGAGTTAAGTTGAATCATTCTGATTTATGGCTTTTAAATGAAACAAAATTAAATTCAAGCTCTCTCAGTTTTTCTCAGCACACTGTTTACTTTTTGGTAAATGTAAGAGAAGTAGAAACCAAGCAAAAGCTGCTCCGATTTCTTTGCATACTGCTTAAGTACCTAAATGGATGTGGAGCAACACACATGGAAAAGTGTATCCTGATTCCAGAGCTGTGCACATCACAGTGTGCAACACGCTGCTGCAATAAAATGCAATGGGTACATGTATTTCCCAAAAAGCAAGCTGGGAAGCTGCCTTAGCTCTGTGCTGGGTGGCAGCTACCCTGCACGCTGCTGTTGCTGTTACAATGCTATTTATTTGGTTTTATTCATGGACGTTGAAACTTGCTTGCAGGTGAAGCCTTGCTAGAAACCAGCACCATTGTAGACTACATCTACAGCTCCCCATCCCTACGGTGCGTACAGACAGCACACAATATCCTGAAAGGTAAGAGCCCAACGAGCAAGAAAGGCTGCATTTTACTTAATTTCTGGGAAAACCACTGCCAACCAGATAAAAGGGAGCCTGGCATGGGAGACCCAAGTAAATGGTAATTGAGGGTGAGGATTATTTCCATGGGAGTACACTTAACATTAGCACAACTCTGTTCATAGGGAGCCCTTTTCTAATTTCATGGTTTGACAAGCACTTAGGCAAGTGCAGTGCTGGTCCTAACACCCGCTGATGGTCAGGGTTGGATTTACTGCCCCCTCTGTAGAAGCCAGATGTGCATTCAGGATGGGTGGACGCGTCGAGCTCAGCATGCCTTGCACCCTTGCCTGCTCACGCTCCTGCAACTGCTCATTGCTGTGTGCTCCCACAGCAATTGCTATCACTAAGAAACTTGCTGCCCTCAGTATGAATAATTTACTGCAGAAGCTGGGAAGGGAAATGGCGATAGAGGCATAAGATGCCCTGGCAGTGGAGACAGTCAAAAACCAGCTCCAAAATACAGTCATGCCTAGGTTCAGCATATCACACGTAACTGCCAGCCAGAGGTATACATTCCCTGGCACATCATATGCCAAGTACCTATATTAAACACTTCATTTCTCATATCTACTATTAATTAACTGACTACTTGGAGAGCAAAAAAGTGATTTACAATCAGATTGAAGGATTAAAAGTCTTGCTGCCTTCCTCCCCAGCTGCTTCTGCTAATACCTGGTCTCCTTTCTCCCTTTTCCAGGTATGCAACAAGAGAATAACCTGAAAATCCGGATAGAGCCAGGCTTGTTTGAATGGACCAAGTGGGTCTCTGGGAACACATTACCTGCCTGGATACCCCCTGTGGATTTAGCTGCAGCTACTCTAAGCGTTGATACAACCTACAGGTAGCAGAGAGGGGAGTGAGAGGGTCTCATATTGCTTTTTAGCTTTGTTTTCGAAAGGCTCCCAGAATAAATTCAGGGCAGGCTCAAGGCTGCGTTGTTGAACGTGATCTGAGAACGGCTTATTATAAACCAAATTTCCCAATCACTGGCAAGCTCCAGCTCTATGACCTCTGATCATGGAGGTCCTCTCTCAATTAATCCTTCTATCCTGTGTGCAGGAAACCCTCAAAGTATTTTTGATTGTTTTAACCCTTTTCCTAAAACTCAGGGGTTTGGGCTCACCCATCAGAACCAGTTTTGCAAACACAGTTCCCTGACCGTCACGTTCATAGACTGAACTGGATCCTGACCTCATTCGCATCAGCTTTTCCCTTCTCCAGAGGAAAAAGCTTGTGTCTCTCTATTATGATTAGCATGGTGATGGTTCTTAAATGTAGATTTTGCCACACCCTAGGGAATGTGTCTACACCTGTCAGGAATTGAGGGTCTCCTCTAGCATCAAAATTCAGAGGTTTTCTATCAAAGAACTAAATGCTAATACATTTATCACTCTCAGCAATTACATCTGAAATGGTTTTAGCGGAAAAAATTGCAGGTTTGACTCAGGTTTTCATGGCATTCAACCTAAACCCAGTTGGTTAAAGTAAACAAAGTAAACATCTGTGTTAAAAAAACATTTTAAAAGCAAATGGATAAGCACCACTGATCTTTCCTCCCACCTTACAGAAAAGGGAAACACAAAGATGATTCACTTGGCTTTGACAGAGCTGTTCCAAAAGCACAGAGCTGACCTTCCCAGAGCCTGGGGGTTTTGCCAGCCACCCTGTGGCAGCACTGCCCTGGTGCCTGGTTAGACCCTTGCTTTCAGCCTCTGCTGCTTTCCTTTTATCCATGGCCAGACCCTCTGTGTTCCCCATATCTTTGCCAACAAACACCACGGGGCTGCTGGAAGCAGCCTGAGTCGGGAGGGAACCTTGAGTTTGACTCCCCAGTGAGGCATCGCAGCCCTGATACCCTCCAGCCAAACACACAAATGCTTTTTACTGTAAGCCGCAGACAGAAAGGCTAAATAAAACCCAGCAGAAATAGTCATGTGGCAAAGAATAGACAAGATGATCTGCTCGGGCTTCCTACTCTCAAATCTGTGATTCATTTATACAAGCCAGACTCGAAGAGCTCCCAGGAAGAAGGAAACTCCAGAACGGTCACAGTTTTAATCCCCCACTGCACCTCACCGCTGAAGTATCTATATTGTTGTTATCACTTCTTGCAGCCACCAACCCTTTCTGTCTCAGTTTGAGGCTGATCGCTGGCTGAGCAATCTCAGATAAAACCAAAACACTTAGAATGCACAGAGAGCATCCACAAGAGTCCCACGTACATGAGCTTGGTGACATGTATTTTGTAGCTGAGTTTTTGTCGTTTATGGTATGACCAGAAACTCTTGTGTTTCCCTGAGTCCCAGTGCAGTCGTGTGTTTAAGAACCCTCAAGTGGAATAAGGAGCTGAAACACTAAAATGAAAAACAAGAAAGAAAATGCAAAGAAAAAAACCATCCTTATTTTTTTTCATACCTAATTATACCATAAACCGTTCAGGTTGCATCCTTTTGGTCTGCAGACTAAATTCCAACACTCTGAGGGTATCTAAATACAAGTTCTTATGCTGTAATTATCCCTGAAGGGGTATCACATGGCTGAGACTTGGCAGAGCAGCCGGACCACAGGAGCACCTGCTTCAGAAAATAGGTGCTTTCTGGGAAGAACATAAATATTCTCAGTACAAGAAAAGAGCCTGCTCTTGTGTGGTCGGCTGGTTTGGTGGGGACTGGGAGACAGCCCTCCTGTGCTCTCTCGTTTCACAAGGGTAATTCCTGTAGATAGGTCAGACCCACAGGCAGCTGTGTCAGCACCCTCCTTGTCCCACTGTCCCTTCCTACTCCTCCAGGGCACAGCTTTTGTTCTGCCACTCCGCACTTTATAGGGGTGCCTGAGCCCTGAAATCTGCTGATCAAAGGACATGTAGCTAAATAAACACAAGGTGGCATCACTATTGCTGCATGCCATAGCAAAACTAATAAAATATAATCAGTATGTCATATGCTGCATCCACTAACGGGTCCACCTTAGAGAAAGTGGTTATTTTTCTACCCTAACTGAAATATTTTAATGCAGAAATGGTAAATATCTTGGTCCAGAGGAGACCATGAAGATGAACCAAGGGCTGGAGCTCCTCTTCTACAAAGACAGGCTGAGAAAATTGGGGTTATTCAGGCTGGAGAAGAGAAGGCTGCGGGGAGACCTTAGAGCAGCTTCCAGTACTGGAAGGGGCTCTTGATCAGGGAGTGCAGAGATAGGATGAGGGGGAAGGGTTTTCAGCTGAAAGAGGGGAGATTGAGATGAGATCTTAGGAAGAAATGTTTTCCTGTGAGAGTGGGGAGGCCCTGGCCCAGGTTGCCCAGAGCAGTGGTGGCTGCCTCATCCCGTGTTCAAGACCAGGTCGGATGGGGCTTGGAGCAACCTGATCCAGTGGGAGGTGTCTCTGCCCATGGAACTGGATGGGCTTTTAGGTCCCTTCCAACCCAAACTACTCCACAGTACTGAAGTTTAAAAATCAGCATAGTAGCCCCTGACACGAGGTACAGCTCCGGGGATTTGGAGAATCAGAGGAGTTACAGAAACAGATACTTTTACATGAATCATAACTTGCATTTAAAACTTTATTGCTTCTCCCAATTTACTGTCCTTGTTTTTCTGCTCACAGACCTCATATTCCTGTCAGCAAGTTAGTGGTTTCCGAATCTTATGATACGTACATAAGTAGAAGCTCCCAAGTAACAAAAGAAATCATCAGTGAATGTAAAGGCAAAGGTAGGTGAAAGTGGAAAGCAAGAGAGGCTCTCTGGGCACCGATACTCCTAACCAGTCTCTCCCTCTTCAAGGAGATGCATCCCCATACCTGAATCTCTCATCCCCTCTCCCAAAGACATTGGAAACTCCTGTATGTGTCAGAACTGGGAGTTCAGAGGCACTCAGCTTATGAGAAAGGTCCATAAACTTAAGTAGCAGAAGCGTTTTAGGTATCCCTACCCAATATGTATTACCTGTTTCTCCAGGGAATAAACAAGCCATTTACACCCAGCTGTTTCCAGCATCAGCTGGGGCACCTTCCATCCACTATCTGAGCTACTTTTTGGGAATATATTCCCCACAAAGACTACAGAACATTTCACGAAACACAGCATTGAAATAAGACCGGCTTGGAGCCCCGATCCAGTGGGTGGTGTCCCCGCCCGTGGAACTGGATAGGCTTTGAGGTCCATTCCAACCCAAACCATTCCACAGTTCTACGATCTTGAGCACCAGTCCCTATGGCTGGCTTAATCTCCTTCCTTAGCCTGCATTTCTCCCTTTATTTCAGGAAATAACATCCTGATAGTGGCACACGCATCCTCCCTGGAGGCTTGTACCTGCCAGCTCCAAGGGCTCTCACCACAGAACTCCAAGGACTTTGTACAGATGGTCCGAAAGGTAATTACCAGCAATAAGTAAAGCTCGTCAGATTTACAAAGAGAAAAGGAATTTGCAATCTGCTTAACCAAGCAGAGGACACATCGTTCCTCTCATCTGCTCATTCTGCCTGTTACTGAGTTCACTCATTGCAGAAGTCAGGGGTGTAAAGCAGATTGGTTTAAGAGGCTTAGCTTGACGTGTCACTACCGTAACAGATAGCATGGGATCAGATGCTCACCTACAAATGGGCTTGCAGTGACTCTGCTTTACGCTGTACTGCACACTGGTGCTGTACAGGCTCCCACAGTGCCCTCCAGTGCTGAAAGCATCCTAACCTCAGATAACAGGGCACTTTTGTCCTACACTTCCCCTTCTCATTTCACCTCAAAGAGCTTTTAGCGGTCAGGGAAAAGGCCTGAAAAGTATAATGGGATCTTCTGCCTTCATTCCTACCCTGGCTAAGGAGATGGCATTATCCATTGCCAGCCTTGGGATATTCATAGCTGATCTGTGACCTGAGAACACCTGAGCCACAGTACCACCCACATTTCTCCTCCATAGCTCAGCTGGCTTTCAGGGTTTGGGACCACATCAGCCAACAGGACACCTTTACTTTGAACTGGCCCTTATTTAAAGGACATTACAAGTGTATAATCTGCTTTTCCCACTGTTTTTCATGTGCCATAGTACACAAAGTCTGGCTGTCACACCCAAGTCCTACAATCATCTTTTGAAAATGGACTTAAGGGAGAAGGAAAAAGAAGACAGTGAAATGCTTCAGTAGCACTGAGTGCTATTAGCAATACTTCAGCCCACAGGGGAGCTCCCTCCTTGTACAGCTCCATCCTTGCTCATTGCCTTTATTTCCATCTCTCTCCACACAGATTCCATACTTGGGGTTTTGTTCGTGCGAAGAACTGGGAGATACAGGCATTTGGCAGCTTACAGACCCCCCCATCCTTCCTCTCACACACGGACCAACTGGAGGCTTTAACTGGAGAGAAACCTTACTACAAGAATAGGCAAAGTGACATAAGCAAGGAAAATCCATGGCCTTTCTAAGCGTTGGAGAATGTCTCTTCTTTCTCGTGTTTATTGACAGTGGAAAAATAGTCATAATATGTTCAGTGGATCACACAGAGAGCTGTTCTAGCATATCTCTCACCCAGCAACAGTCATGCAACAATTCTCATACACAACTAGGTCAATACAAGAGGTATTCGAGGGTAAAAATATCAAAATACAGGCTGGAGCTCTTGCATAGGAGGGAGTCGCTGTTCAGTCAGTAGCTCGGGTAGATTTTCCCACCTTGAATGGAGCTCTGGTAACACCAGGAACTTTCACTGCCTCTGCACCACATTAGAAACAACACACTGTGTAAAAGCAAGCATTCAGGATGCTGGGGGTTTTTTTCACTACTATTTTCGCAAAGCATTAGCAGGCTCATTCAGGATCACGTGTTGACACTGCCATCACTCACACCACCCACATTCTCAGCACCTTCCATAAAGTATTATCACCACCAGCTGGAAATGAGAGTCCAGCATTGCCTCTGCAGGCAGGCATCCAACTATTCCTGTCCGTTTCAGCGCTGTGTTAGGGGTTGCGTTGGGCGCACCATGGATGCAAAGAGCGGTTGATGCTGATGCATATCAGAAGAAAGCTCTGAACTTCACCTCAATTACAGATGAAGTTTGCACAATAAAAGGCAGCACCATTGTGAACAAAGACTGGGAGCAGTTTCTTTTAACTGGATATGAAATAAGCCTTTTCCAACCAAACCTAAAGGATTTGGAAAGTTAGGCATTGGATTTTTTTTTTTTATTTAGTGCACAGACTTAGCCTGAAGCGTTTGCATCATTTAAGTTCCCTTTAGAAGACCTTGAAAAAGGCATTTCCCTTTCAGACTGAGATTTTGTGCTGGTCCTTTACACAGTGGTGGCTTTCTGTCCCTGTGAGCTTTTCTGTCAGCCTTGGTGAGGTTCAGCAGTTCAGCTTTCTTCAGGAGGTGATGTTGAAATCAAAAAGATGCTGAAACTTACCCTGGGCTGCATATTTTGCTTCTTTTTCCTAAGTGCCATCTGTCATAAAGACAAAGCAGAGCTGAAAAAACAGTACACATGAATTTAGGAGGCACATGCTTTGACTTACTAAGATGCTACTTATCTGGTGGGGAAAGGGTTATGTTTGGGAGAAGGGGAAGAGAAGAGTTTCCATCTCTGAAGTCACAAGAAGTGTCCTCTTAGTGCAACAGCCTGCAACATGGGCCAATACTAGCCACTTCATGGGAGAATACAACATACACCACAGTGGGTAGTTCATAGTATAAACTGGTTTCAGAGCAGGCTTCTTTTGGATTAATATCATCCTAAATCATCTACCTTGGGTCAAAAAGTTCCTGGAGGCATTTGTATGGGTCTTGGCAGCATAGGCTCACTTTGAGAAGGTACTTAAAATGTGCTTACATGGGATGAAAGAGATGTAGGCATCCTTCATTCTTGGTTTGGGCCATAAGCATGAGTATGCCCAGAAATACCATCAAAGGCAAGTTCAGAAGTACCAGGAAAGAAATCCTGGCATCCTAGGTACCCCTCTTCTGTCCAGCTTTTCCTGGGCAGAAAGCATTCGTGTCCTCATTTGAGATGTTTGTATGGCATGTGAGTTTATATTGGCCAACTTTGACAAAGGTTTATTATTCATAGCAAGGTTGAAGTTGGTTTCTTATAACCTATCAGGCCTTCAGCAGGACCAGTCTCACCTTCAGCAGGATGTGTCTGAGCTGCACTTTCAGCAGTCAGAAGAGGTAAGGTGTGATGAACTGTAATCCCTTCTCCGTAAATGAGGCAGAACACTCACAAGCTGCGACACAACAAATCTTAAGGGGTTTTAGGTCAGATTTGTCTCCAGGTTTTACTGATCTTGCCAAGGAGAGTACATCAGATTCTGTACATATTTAGAGTCAGCAGAGAGCTCATCCTGTGCAATACATACATCATCACGATCCATAACAGTCCATTGTTTATACACCTATGACTATGTAACACACACAGGCCATTCATAAGTGCATTATTATACCAGGGATGTATACCAAAATGTCAGGGAGATAACTTATGAGATGACAGAAGAGACTGCTCCTATGCAGTTTTGCTGCTGTCACTTTAGTTTTTAACTGTAATTTAAACTATTTTTGGCTGTGTAGATATTCTGAAGAGCTTTTCTGGCTTGTTTTCCTCTATGCTTACTCACTGCAAACTTGCAAAGAGTTTAAAACTAAATAGATGACAATCACACCAAAACTTATTTGGTTACGGACACACATAATTATCCGGACTGCTTTTTGTTTCAGGCTATGGGTCACCAAAATGTAATCCGGGCCAACAAATATTGCCTATATGAAACAGTGGAGGCTGCTCAGAACCTTTTGCAGTTAAAGGAACTTTACAAGGAGTTTATTTAGAAAGAAGCATGAAACAGAGTGGAACTAAAACCTGAATGCAGAGTTTGAATATTGTACTAGCTGATCTTTGCATATAGTAAGCAATATAGAAAAGAGTGTTCTGTTTGAGAAGGTAGATGTTAAAACACTTCTCAAAAAAAAAAAGGGTATATTTTTGGATGTTTGGGAAAGTATTTTGACAATTGTAGTCTTATCTCAAATTAATTTTTTCAGGTGTCAAGGATCCAAGAAAGAAAAACCTTATTTTCATCTAGCCTTTTGATTTCTCATTGGGTTTTGCGTTAAGCCTGATGTTGACAAGGCTCATTGGGGAGAAAAAGGGGAAAAAAAAAAAAAAGATGTTCCTTTTAAATTTTTAATTGAGATGTTAAGAATACAAAACAATTGCTGCTTCCTTTTCATTCTATTGCTGCTCATTAATGTGTATTTAATGTCACTTCAGTGTTTTGTCCCAGAACATTAGACTTGATCTCTCTAAAGTGTGTGCAAGTCTTTTCCTTGCCTTCACTGTGAGCTGCATCAGATCCCAAAAGCTTAATTAGGCTTTAGGAGGCAAACAGCAGTTCCTAGATTTTTTTCCTCTCTTCCTACTTAAGAAATGACACTGAAAATCTTCAAAGAATAAGTTGTTCACCCAATATTTTCATACACTGCAACTTTAAGGGTTGGGCTAGAAAAATACACAACTCAAAGTGCAGGACTGAATCCCAGCAGAGCAGCAGCTGACAGGATGGCACTCGGCACCAGAAGGTCAAACCCAGGGTATCTGACAAAGGTCCATTTGATCAAGAGTTTGCCCTTATCGCTGGAGTGTCTCCCTCCCCCTCTGCTGAAGTGGATGGAAGTGGGCTGCAGTATGCCCCAAAGCCAAGGTTTGACCTCTGCCAGGGGATGCCTTTCTAGTTTAATGCCAGGTCTAAAGTCCCATGCATTTCCCTTACATTTAGTGCAGTGACAGCTACAGCCAAGTATTTAAATCCCCTGAGTAGGGATCCAGGTTCTCCATGAGTGTACATCGACATCATATACTCAAATCAACAGTTTTCCTTTATGCAAACTAAGGATCTAGGCCATAACTTCACAAAAGAAACACCCATATTTCCCTTTCCACTCAGTCCAAACAGTTTTAGAAAGAAGTCAGCTGACAGCAGGAGCCTCCTCCTCTCCTCTGGTGTTACCTTCTAGTTTCAACATTATTATGAAAGCGATAATTTACATCACCAAATAAGTGATTATTTACAATAATTTTGCAGGAATTCTCTTTCCTCGCAATGCAAGCGGCAATACTGAAAAAACAGAGGGTAGAAGGGATGCTAGGGCTCTATTTCCCAGCATATTCTTTGGCAGCCCCAATTCCCCAGGTAGCAATGTCTCAGGGTCATCTCTGACTGTGCGCTAAGTGCGGCTCTTGGGTTTAAAGAATGCAGAGGGCATTGTGTCCAGTACTGAAGCAAACCTGGTCTGCTTCACTCCTTTGCAGTGCACTGGATGGGAGGGGTTGTAAACCTTTCCCTCTGGGTCACGTGGATCCTTACAATGACCAGAAGAAACAAAGAGGAAGGTTTCTAACTATATTTCCTCAGTCTTCAGTCCCCACCACCACTGACTGTATGAAGAATCTGGAGAGCCCATATCTGCACAGTCAAGCCTTTCCAGCCCTGATCCAAGAAATGCATGCAGAAGTAGGGTGAGACTTAGTGTCCGATTGTATACATGCTCATTTCAAGAAGAGGGACACTAGATAGGCGAGTTAGGCTGTAGTCAACTAAACTTCATGTAAACCCAGAGCAGGAAGTGAGTTTGCAACACTTCACAACATAAAATGTATTGAAATTCCATAAGAAAATTATTCTTTAGAGAGGGAGCCTTAATAGGGTTGGGGGGTTTGTTGTTATTTGTTTAAGAACCTAAGCCTAGGGGATATTATTTGAACTTCAAAAATATGTGTGAAATGCTGGTGGTAGCAGATGTGCTTAAAATACTGAATGAACGCAAAAACAATTTCACAGTGTGATTGGTTGTGTGCATTCTTCACGACTTACTTCTCACCACTTCCTCAACTCCTCATTCTGTGGGGAACATTCATCACCCCTTCACGCTACCCAACAGAAAATAGACAGCCAGTTCCTTTTGATTACTTCCCATTACATTGTATTTTCTGAAGTTTCTCTCTGTGGACATCTCTTAAATCTTGATATTATCAACGGATACTTTGTTTTTCTCATTTTAAACCTGTTGTTTCACTCCGTTTCTTATGTTTTTTTTGTGTGAGCGGATTGTATTTATTTGAGAAAAATGTTTGCTGTTTTAAAAAAACCAATAACTGTATTGCCAAAAATAGCTGTAATTACCTGTGACATCCGTATTTTTTTATTTGGGGGGGATGGGGTCGGTTGGTTGTTTTTAATCTCAGTTTCAAGTGCTAACAACTGTTAAAACAACCACTGCAATTTAATTTGCTTATTACATTAAATGGATTTCTCAGAAGTCAAAGATGTCTCCTAGATGATTTAATAAAGATGCCACGCACCCACACCTTCTCACCCTTCCCATTTCAATCTTCCTCTCAATCTCACTAAAAGACAGACATGGAGGGGCTGGAGTGTGTCTGGATCAGGGCAATAAAGCTGGGGAAGGGTCTGGAGCCCAGGGGTTCTGGGAGCGGCTGAGGGACCTGGGGCTGTTTAGCCTGGAGGAGGCTGAGGGGAGACCTCATCACTGCCTACAACTGCCTTGAAGGAGGTTGTGGCAAGGTGGTTTCTTCTCCCAAGTAACAAGTGATAGGATGAGAGGAAACAGCCTCAAGTTGCACCGGGGGAAGTTTAGTCTGGATACTAGGAAAAATTTCTTCCCTGAATGGGTTTTCAGGCACCAGCAGAGGCTGCCCAGGGAAGAGGTGGAGTCACCACCCCTGGAGCGGTTTAAAAGATGGGAGATAAGGTGCTCAGAGATGTGGTTTAGTAACGGACATTTTCAGTTGGACTGTGATCTCAAAGGTGTTTTCTAAACAAACTTGTTCTATGATTGAAGCATGTTGGACTTCGCTGGAGTGAATATTCGAACACAGACCTTCAGCACAGTGCCCCTTCAGAGGGGTCCATGTGTTGCTGAAGTGCACTCGAGTGGTACTTTCAGTGACTCCAGAGAGACATAGGTAGGAAAAACACTTGTACTGGGCATACACCTAGAGCACAGCTGTGTTGGGACCTTGAAACAAAAGGGAGTCAGGGCTGTTTCACGGTCTGGATGTAATGCCGCCCTCACCACGTCCAATTTTGAGATGCCCAACCAGATGGGGTGTAAGCCTTAGGAGCATCAAGGAGAAAGGGGAACCTGAGCTACATTTTTCTTCCCTCCGCTGAAGATGAAGTTCGTTGATTTGACAGCAGATGGCACAAAACCATCTCAAGTCAGGTTTTCCTGCTGTCCCTGCAAGTTGGAGGGTGGCTGCAGTCTCGCTACTGCTCGATGACTTTTTTAGCCAGACTTATTTTACTATCAGGTTTAGATGTGTGGAACTGGAAGCACAACTTCTAAACCAAAGCAATGCTTACCTTTACAAGACCTACTTTTTCCTTGATCTGGATTTTTTATTGTAGTAGTAGTTTTAGCAGCCAGTGAGGCTTAACTTGCAAACCAACGACCTACATGGAACATTATGGCCCGCATCTCTGTTTTCCAAGAAAACTGATTATATTACATTTAACACTAAAACAAATAGCTTTTATGAATCAAATATACACTAACAGAATGATGCGCTACCTTGTACTTGAAACTTTAATGGCAACAGGCTCTAATAAATTAGAACCAAAATGTATTATGTATTTATAATTAACCATTTTGTCCAGTTCACTCAAGCCAATGTCCTGCAAATGCACACAGTTTTTAAACTGTACTTCTTATCTTATTAAAATCAGCTCACTTTGACAGCGTTACTCATTTGCACTAAATGTTGGGCAGAGAACTGCCAGAATATGATCTACCACAGCTGTTTCAGAGATCACATATGTGACTACATCACAAAAAGAGGCTCTGCCTACAACAGGCTTGGATACATCTTGTGATGGTACTGGAAATCACACACCCAAGAGACAAACACCTTCAACTCTATCCCAGACTGCTCCTGAAATACTCAGACCTGCAAGGTGACACAGGAAGCACAGATTCTACCACCAGTCCTCCGGGACCTCCTTGATTTAGTCATCCCTCTGCCCCATCCTTCAGTGCTCAGCGAACTTTTCACAACCACCTCACCAATTCTCTTCAATCCCCGGAGAGCCACAAACTACAAGAGCAAATTACCTTTATCTCAGTATTTGTTTTGCCAGGAGACCTGCATGAAGAGAAACGCAAACCTCCTGCGCACACAGCAGCACAAGATGCAGTGGCACAAGGCTATTTTTTCCAGGGATTTGAACCATAGGAGTAGGTTTTCAAGCAGCTTTGCCAATTACTGCACTGTAACAGTGTTCACCAAATGTAGAATCATAGAAGTTAGAAAAAACCTCCAAGAATAAGTCTAACTGTCAGCCCAACCCCACCATGCCTACTAAACCACATCCTGAAGCGCCACGTCTATACAGTTTTTGAACAGCTCCAGGGATGGAGACTCCACCACAGCCCTGGGCAGTTCCAGTGCTTCACCACTGTTTTGGTAAAGAAGTCTTTTCTAATATTCAATCTAAACCTCCCCTGGCACAACTTGAGGCCATTTCCTCTTATTTTATCACTTGTTCCTTAGAGAAGAAACCAACACCCACCTCACTACAACCTCCTTCCAGGGAGCCGTTGAGCAATGAGGTCTCCCCTCAGCCTCCTCTTTTCTGCCTTCCTGGGTGCCTCAGGGAATTAAGTTCTGCACACAGTGCACCTATAGGATCCCTGCAGCAGGGATCCCTGGCAGAATTACCTCAGGCGCATGCTTCTCTCAGCTTTTACTTACTACACACACCTCCCCCTCTTTCTCCCCTTCTGCCTACAAGGATGCTGAGCAAGATCGAGCTGGAGGAGGTGCGAGGCGGATTGCCCCCAGTCCTGCCGCCCACTCATTTTATTTTAGGGACCTGCAAGATCACCAATTTCTCAGCAGTAACCAATACATTTGAAAAGTGAGATGAGTAGAAAAGAGAGTGGAACAGCATTGAGAAGGAAAGGAGGCAGAGAACCCAGCAGTGATGAAGTCATGGTAAATCCACTCCCCCCATGCTGAAAAGGGACCTGCTACACAGCAGCCCCCGCAGAGAGAGGAAGTCAACACAGACTGCCTGCATCACCACAACATGACTTTCACCGGGATGCTACACATCGCAGCTCTGCTCCTGATGCAAGGTAAGCAATACATGTCGTGTTATACCATCTCCCCTTTGTAAACAATCCAGCTTGGAGAACCCCATTTCCAGCACTTTAGTGCACCACGTGCAAGGCGTCTTTGCTGCTATTGTTTTCTTGTTGACAATGCTCTTTTGTCACACAATTTCCAAAGCACGCTGGTGCTCAATACCAGCTGACTCCTAAATCCAGTATCAATAAGACCATTTCACCTCCCAGCAGCTGGCAGCATGCTCGGGATGACCAAACATTAGGAAATTAAAAAAATTCTCTCTTAAATTTGCTAGCAGATCACTGCTTATTTTCCACAGTGTGGATATCTGTGCACGCTTTTATTCATATTAACCATTTTTTACACAATATATAAGAAGTCAGAGTAATTCTGAAAGTTCTTGCAAAGTACTTTAAAAATAAAAAGCTTGTTAAATGCTCAATCTCCTTACTCCTGCAAGGGGACATAGCTTATATCTCCTTTGCTAATCTCTCTTACATACACAGGAAGGTGTATGAGGTTCATATTTGACCATATCAAGCAGGAAAAGACTTCAGTATTAAGCAAAGCACCCAGACAATTTATCTCCAGCTCGGGGTTCTTGCAGGCTTCTCTCCTGACCTTTGCAGCAAGAACATGTGCACGACCCTGGTTCTGACCAAAGTAACAGTCCTTCTCCCTTCCTAACAACTGCTGGAGCAGAAACCACAGCAGTGCTACTGCTGCTGGGAATACTTGCATGCAATGCAATTGTTAACAGAGGCCACATCAAATATCAGTGTCTAAACAGCAGCAATCTATTCTGTAATAACACACACTGAAGTATATATAGCCTGGAGAAGAGAAGGCTGAGGGGAGACCTTATTGCTCTCTACAACTACCTAAAAGGAGGTTGCAGAGAGGTGAGTGTTGGTCTCTTCTCCCAAGTGATAGGTGACAGGACAAGAGGGAATGGCATCAAGCTGCATTAGAGGAAGTCTAGATTGGACATTAGGGAAATTTTCTTCACAGAAAGAGTCATGAAGCACTGGAACAGCTGCCCAGGGAGGTGGTTGAGTCCCTGGAGGTGTTTAAAAGGCAAGTAGATGAGGTGCTTGGGGACATGATTTAGTAGTAGACAGGCATGGTTGGAGTTGATGATCTCTAAGGTCCTTTCCAACCTAATGATGCTATGATTCTACTTGGGATATTTTATCATTGATTGTGTTTAACTGAAGCCAAGCCTTAAGGAGCTCTCAGTTATATCAGAGCTGAAGAGCAGGCTTGCAGCACCCTCTACACTTGCTCCAAATTGGCAGCTTTCACTCTGTTCATGTCCAACCCAGTACTACCACAGGGCCCTGTATGAAGAATTTGTGCTGCAGACAACCACTAGCTGCTCTGGGCCATCATAATTAACTCAGACCGCCCCTTGCAGGTCTGCAGCCAGAGGTCAAAAATAACTCATTAAACAGGATGTCTTGATAAGCTACAGTTTTAAAGATAACTCTGAAATGATGTATTGAGTGCAGGTCACCATAACATAAGTTTTCTATATGCTTTTGGATGGCTAAAATAGAATCACAGGATCATAGAATAGTTAGGGTTGGAAGGGACCTTAAAGATCATCTAGTTCCAATTCCCCTGCCATGGGCAGGGACATTCCACTAGATGCGGGATGACAGAAATAATAGCCAACAACAGCATAAGCCATTCTGATCAGCCACATCCCACAACTCCTAGCAATAAATTGTTGCCCTCTCTTGCCAGGAAGGTGGATACATCACTGTACCTGATGCAGACTAATTTTTCCAGGTAGCCAGGCCATCTAGGATCCTCACAGTACAACAATTCCTGTCCTCTGGAGCTGGCAGGGAGCATGTCCCACGCCTCTGTGACTGTACTGTGGTGGGCTACAGTGGCTGGAAGATCACAGCCACATCAAACTGCCCCTCTACATGGAAGAATATCTGACCTGTGAGTCATGGCCTGAATGAAGCCGTGACCTCTCATGGAAATTACATACATGTTTTGTTCTGGGGGCTGCTTTTGTTGTTTTAGGAAAGCAAGCAACAGCCCCAGCTTTTCTTGTTCTGTCTTGCTTCTCTCCCTTCAAGAGGTGGAACATGAAAGATCCTACACTGCTGTTAGTGACAGAAAACCAGCACTATGAGAAAATGCTCAAGGGCCCCACGGAAAACCACAGACAAGGCCCTCTCTGCCACCTTCACAACATTCACCTCCTGACACAGGTCTTCACGAGTGGAACCCATGCAAAGAGGTTTTCCTATTGCTACTGCTCCTTAGCAAGTGACCCTTACGTGGCACGGACCCCAAAAAAACAACTGAGAATTTAACCCTAGGAAATACAGGCAGAACAAGGAAATACAAGCCAAAGGCACTGATGCGTTATGGCCACTCTAACTTCAGAGCTTCACCAGTGTGCAGTGATTCAGATGAACCCAGTACTGTGCAGTAAGGATGAACAGTAGACCAAGATCGCAGACTTTCCCTTAGCTAAAGAAGCATACCTGAAACTTAATGCAGAAGTAAAAACGTTGAGATATTAGGAGGAAATCTCTTCTATAGAGTCCAAAGATTAGTTATTGAAGAAATAATCGAAGAATTGTTTGGTCAGAAAAGACCTTTGAGACCGAGTCTAACCATACCTATCCGCTACTAAACCAGATCCTTGAGCACCTCAAGACCCAGGGTGGTTTTGGTGTTTGTGAAGCCCCAAGCTACATCACTGACCATTTTCCCATCCCACCTCTAGACTAGGAAATGTCACGTGTGAGGGGTAAATCATGGGATCCCCATGGGAAACTGCCATCTTACACAGAGACATGCCCCCTGATTTTAGTGGTAAAATCATAGAACCGTAGAATTGTTAGGGTTGGAAGGGACCTTAAAAGGGTGCAACTGTTTTAAGCTGAAAAGGGGAAGATTTTAGGAAGAAGTGGTCTCCTGTGAGGGTGGGGAGGCCCTGGCCCAAGTTGCCCAGAGCAGTGGTGGCTGCCTCATCCCTGCAGGTGTTCAATGCCAGGTGGCATGGGGCTTTGTGCCACCTGATCCAATAGGAGCTGTCCCTGCTTATGGCAGGGGAGTTGAAACTGGGAGAGCTTTGACATTCCTTCCACCCAAACCATCTTATGACTCTATGATAACTAGATCTGGTTGTGCTGTCAGGTGATCACAAATCTTTAGTACAAGCTTTACATAGCAACAATGATGATCTATCTAATGACCATGATTTATTTATATTAGTAGAATCACACTGACAAGTTTCCTACCCTAGAAGAACCTTTACACCCTTGAAAAAAGGAAAGTTGACACATTACCCTGTGTGAAGGATTGCGTCTTTACTTCTTGTCACATTTTAATACTTGGTTTTTTTTTCCCCCCCCGCCTCATCTCTGGCAGGGGATTTTCCAAGAGCTGGCAGTGAAACCATAACCCTAAAGGAAGGAGAAGACCTAAAGCTCCGTTGCACCCTCGGCAGTGACAACAGTTCTGCCCTGCAGTGGTTAAACCCTCGGGGGTTTGCAATTTTTCTGAACACCCAGCAGGGTAAGTGTGAAAACCAAGTGTAGCACTTTCCACGTGGGGCTGGAGGGTCACTAGAAGTGGGCCTTCCTGGCTCCTACACATGGCCAGTTTGACTCACCGGCTACCCAACTGCTCAGGATGGTTTCACATTCAGCCCCCCTCTGGCAGGAAGCTGATAAAATGGAACCTCCCACCCCCCAAAAGTGGTCTGGCAGTAGAGCTTTTAGCAATAAACTGTAATTACCACGAGCACCAAGAGATTAGCACAACAACCCCTCTCTCTCACAAAAGACTCAGGAGTGGATGTGTCTGAAAGCCCTGGGTACTCTTCTGCTCATCAAGGAATTTGCTGTAGTGCATCAAGAGGAAATTTTTAGAAAACAAGCAGTGATTACTAATACAGGCTGAGAAAGCCAAAGTTATAGTAATTGTGTTCCCTTCCACTCCCTACACCTCATGTCTCTCTGTCTATATCTCTTCTCTTGTTGCTCAAAATTCAACAGCTCTTGGAGCTGAGGACCACCTTAGCCTTCCCAATTTGTGCAGTACCTAGTCAGCACCCCTGCTCGTTAAAACATTTAGGCTTTAATGATAGTGATGGCTGGGATTTACCCATGTGACAGTGGGTACCCAGCTCCCATTGGAGCTGCCCAGGAACTGAGGGTCCTCTTCAGTTACGCTGGGAATCCCAGTCCCCAGGTCTTGCCACCTGCATCAAACCAGTCTACTCATATTTCTTGCAAGTACTGCCAATTTTTCTAAATAGAAAATGTCATGAGTAACTGTTGCACCTGTTTACTCAGTTACAAGAGCAAGTGGGATGAGTGTTCATTAGCAATTTTGAATGACTCATACATGTATATAATAGCAACTGTTTCCTGGGGAATCCAAGATCCCAAGTTTAATCCTCTCAGTAAGACGCATATGAACAATTAGATCCTAATGGGATTCAAAAAACCTCAGTGCTGAGCCATCAGAAGCAAATAAATACAGGAAACTGGGGCATCGCAACCTACCCCATGCTGCTTTGACATCCGGGCTTCAAAACCCACAGCAGGCTATGGCAAGGGCTCCTTTCTCCTCTTGCAGACTGTTAGTCTGATCATGCACCCAAGAACTACAGGACCTAAGAGGAAATCACTTCTCCACCAGTTATGTCTGTTTTTCACACATACATACTTTCTCTGTATTTTACACACTGAATGTTTTCCTTTTGGAATACAAAAGAAAACAGTCCTCCTTTAGAGAGGGACCAAACGCTACTGCACACAGGCACTTTCAGTTTTCATTCTGAATCACCACTGGGAATCTGTCACGTTGCTTCTCCAGAAAACCGCTTGGTGAATCAGTTCCCTCTGGTATAGCTAAAAATGTGACAAGCTAGCTACAAGTTTTACACCATGACAATTTCAAAATCCTTTAATATTTAATCACTTCCATAAATTACAGTACTGCTGTGATTTTTCTCCCAGCTCTGTATTTTACAAGATCTCAGCTAAAAAAGAATTAGAAATAAAAAGACAGTTTGGAGGCCTTTTTGTCCCTAATTACTGATACACAGCCCCAGTTTCAGTTCAATTTAAGGGCAGAAAATTAGACTTGCTGTGCTGCGGTTGTGGGAGAACTCCATGGGACTTGCTTCCATGACCTCAAAGACTCCCATGGGTCATGCAGCAGGAGGAATGAAGCAGAGACTGGAAAGCCTGGAGACAAAGGGGATTGTACAGCAAAGTACTGATACCCTAGGAGATCATCTCAATAAAATCAAAGTAGTTAGACAAGAATAGGGGAAGCAATCCAGCCAATTAACAAGCAGTTAATAAAGAGGTGCATGCTGACCACAGCATTCATTTGTACATAACAAAATACAGCCAAAGTTGGGGAAGTGTTTTTTTTTCCAAAGTCACATAAAGACTTGGGGAATGGGGAAGGGAAAGGTCTTCAGTTCACACAGCTGTGCTCTATATTCAAAGGTCATGTTACATTTCTGACCACACATCCTCACACCCCAATGTTGGGTTAAATTTATTTGCTTGGAACTTAAAGAACCCAAACTGCCATAATACCTGAGAACATGGGAATAACACATCCTAAAAACAAAAGTGAGAGAAACTGTGACATTTTCCCTGCTGGCAGCACATGTACCCCCTTCTCCAGTTCATTGCTGCCTCTGTACAAGCACAGCACCAGGAATGCTTTGGGCTAGAACTGCTCCTTTACATCAAGTGTTGATGAATTAAAAATATACAATAAAGAATACTACTCTCATTATTATGGCTTTGATTATCAGTCTTCCTCTTATGTACCAACATGCACAACATGCTGGGTTTTATTTCCCTTACAGCTTTAAGAGATCAGAGGTACAAACTCATCTGGTATTCAAAGGATGAATTATCCATCCGACTGTCTAACATCACAGTGCACGATGAAGGCATATATAAATGCTTCTACTACAGCATCCCCTTCAAAAGCAAGAACACGACTGTTGAGGTATTAGGTAAGTTCCTTCACTTTCTTTGCTCCTGAAGAGCAGAACAACAAAGCCAGCTCCTCAACTCCAGACCTGCATTTCTGCATGCAATTGTATGGTGCTTAACTCAGGATAATACTGGTCTTAGTCCAGGCCTCCAGGTAATGCTTTGCATGCAGCCACTCATAAAACCGAGTAGAAAGGTGTACTATAACTGATTCTAAATCTTTCTGCTGCAGCTGCACCTTCTAATCCAGTACTGGAAGTATCCCAAAATGCAGAAAGCAGCATTATTCTCTCTTGCTATACCTATGGATGTAAACCACAGCCCCAGATTACCTGGCTGTTGGACAATGGGATAGAGCTCCTTGGTAAGTGTCAAAGGATCCGGGAGAGTTTACCAACAATTTCTTCTCAACAGTTTTGGGGATGTTTAAACATACTGGAGGGTGAAACAGCTTCCATAACACATCAGCAGTGACAACCACACATCCACCACTCTTTTGAGTACAACTTGGAGAAAAGCCTGCACTAAATTCCAGTGTTTGCATACAGGAGAGG
The DNA here is from genome assembly GCF_017976375.1 of Cuculus canorus. Taxonomy (NCBI): domain Eukaryota; kingdom Metazoa; phylum Chordata; class Aves; order Cuculiformes; family Cuculidae; genus Cuculus; species Cuculus canorus. Next base: position 8,073,220 of record NC_071423.1, read on the forward strand.
GCTCATCAGCTTTGCTCACATCCAGTGCAGAACAGACACCAGTTGGCACCAAAGTTGCAAAAGCCTGGAGCAAATTTCAACTGAAATAAGTTGAACTCAAAACACTGGAGGCACAGTTTTCAAAGCCGCAATACAAAGTTGTTTAACAAATCCATTCTAACTATTTCCACCTTGTAACCGGTAGCCGGAGCAGCTCACACCCCACAGCCCTTCTCTCCCATGGGTCTGCTCAGGACCAGGCAGATCACTGGCAGAGGGCACAGGAGAGCTCAGGAACCACAGCCCACACCACCCTGGGAGGTTCTCCCAGGGAAATATCTGCATACATCGGGGTGGACACACACAGGAGGAACAGAGCCACCACACAACTCAATTTAACTTGTGTACTTTATAAATAGCTGCTTTGAAAGCCATGCTCTAATAATAACTACCTTGTTATCTTTAACTATAGCACAGTGGAGAGGAAATGCACATCTGTATCGAAGTGTGAGAAAAATACCCATAGATGTAAACGTATTTCTCTCACATATTAACAAGCTCTTATTTGTATCATCAAGCAACATACTCAACGCTTAGGCTGTAATCTTCACCTCCCCTTCTCCCAAGATGGCTTTCCTAAGAGCTCTAGAAAACAGCTGTATTCTAGCCCAAATAGAGCTAAAACCCAAAACTAAAGAAAGAAATCCAGGCTGCCAGGTGCACAGATATTAACAGAACTGCATGAAGTCCCATGCTTAAAGCAACTGCACACAGGGGAAGTAGCCTAGCTGGTAAGCAAGCCACAGAAAAGCCAGGGCAAAGAACAATCTGCAACCTCACCTGGAGTCCTCTGTTCAGTTCTGGAGTTTAGTATAGGAAGGGTGTGAAGCTGTTGGAGCAAGTCCAGAGGAGGCCACAAAGATGATCCAAGGGCTGGAGCACCTCCCATAAGAGGACAGGGTGATAGAGTTGGGGTTGTTCAGCTGGGAGAAGGCTCTGGGGAGACCTTAGAGCAGCTTCCAGTCCTGAAAGGAGCTCCAGGAAAGCTGGGGAGGGGCTCTTTATTAGGGAGGGCAGGGATAGGATGAGGGGAAATGGTTTTCAGCTGAAAGAGGGGAGATTGAGATGAGATCTTAGGAATAAGGGTGATGAGGCTGAGGCAGGGTGTGCTCAGGGAAGTGGTGGCTGCCCCATCCCTGGAGGTGTTCAAGGCCAGGTTGGATGGGGCTTGGAGCAACCTGATGCATTGGGAAGTCCTGCTCATGGCTAGGGGCTTGGAACTGGATGGGCTTTAGGGTCCCTTCCAATCCATACCATGCAATGTTTTTATGATTCTATGATTAGGACAAAAATTCAGCGTCCATGGAAGACCAAGCAGTAGAATGAGAAACTTTAGATGCCTGTTGTGCTGCAGACCAGCAGCTCCTTGCCCCAGTGGGCCAGGCATGGCTATGGCACACAGCAAAATCATTTATTCTGTTCAATAAGGACTAAAAGTAGGTGTTTGGCCATTCCACGGCAGTTCTGCAGGAGAATTTCCCCACACACATCATGAAATGGAGTGGAGGCTTTGGGTTCAGCACATGAGGTGCAGTGAGGTCTGCACATAAAGAGGAAGAAAGCGTGACCTTGCTGCCTTTGGGCTCCCATGTAATCCATTTACACAATGAACCACTTGTGCACTGTAATCATGCGCTGCTTTAGCTCATCCAAGTAATGCAGATTGCACATGGAAGGTTTTTCGTTAAATTGCTCTTGACTAGAAAGCACTTAAATGTTTTCTTCCAATGGGTGTACAGGTGACACTAAGCAAAAGTTAGAAGCCGATGGAAAGAAATGGACCACAACCAGCACACTGACAGTCCTTGCTTATGGGCCCTACTCAACAGCCAGCTGTATCATTCGCCACCAGACACTAAGAGAAGAGAAGCTGATGGCATCTTTCCGGTTTGATGACCTCCCTAGGATGGGTACTGCAGGCTCCTTCAGCAGAGCCTATCCCATTTTCCCCTCTGAAGAGCTGAAGGTTATGCAGATAGACATGCAAAGCTGAAGCTCACAGTCTACTGCCCGTGTGTGGAATTGATTTTTAAATGAGAGGTCTACCTGGGGCAAAAGAAGAACTCCAAACTAAGATCTGAGGGCTTTTTTCTGCTTCTAAACTACCTTAAAATTCATTAAACATTAAGCCACAGCAGCCCAGGTGGGTCAGTTCCCCAGTGCTGCTGCTGCTGCTAGAATTCAGGTGATGTTAGTCCTAAAGCCTTAAAGATAATTCAAAGTGTGAGCTTCCCATGTCTTAACCATATTAAACACAACCACCTGGAAAGCCAGCAGGGGGTAAATGTTGTAAATTAACACTGAAGCTGCTTGTCTAATAATATTCTGGGTAGAGTTTGCCTTCTGCCCATCTGCTCATCCTTAGGATAGAGCCAATTATTCTTACCTTTCTGAGATTGCCTGAATTAACAAGTGCTTATAAAGTACTCTGGGAGTTGTGCTGTACTTGGGTTTTTCAGTGACAAATACAAATCCTCTACCAGTTGCCCTAAAGGTGGATACGCATCTCAGCCCAAGCAATCCAATGCTTGGTCTCTTCTCAATTAATGCACAAGTCAGATAAACACAGCATCTATCACAGAATTTATTGTACAGTGCCTTTACCTAGAGTTGAAGCATGTGCAAAAGCACGGAGGGACATTTTGCTCAGGCTTCAGAACTGCCTTGTTTTTTTCCCCAGTGACCACAACACAGTCAGATCTGAACAGCAGCACAGCCTCTGCTCCAGGCTACCCTCAGCATCCTGGTAAGGGTTTCACTTACTTTTATTTCCTTATTTCATAGCATTAAATAAATCCAGAGGACAAGGAAGCTGAAGGTGGGAGTTAGACTGTCAGTCTAACCACAGATCAGATCGAGGACATGAACAGCCTGGAGCACACCAGGGCAGGTTTATTTTTTCATGGATCAGTTCAAGCTGATCAAGCTGTCTTCTGATCTGGGGGGTTTCCTTTAGGATCTGAACAACCCACCATCCTTTCTGCTGGACCAAAGGATCCAGTATTTACCAGCTCAGTGTCAATACCAACCCAGCAAAACCTCCATCCCGATGTCACATCTGCTGGTAAGAAACTCTCTTATGAATGTAAAGTTTTGGTAGGTACAGCATGCATTATCAGTTTACGTTTACAAATCAGTGTTAATTAAACAAGGATGTATTGTCTGTGCACACAAGAAAGTCATAACTCACCTCTCTGTGCAGGTTCCGAAGTAACATCAGCTGCAGCAGGAAAGGAAGAACCAGCTGGTTCGTCGAGTTATCTTGTCCCCAACGGTATGACCTTAGATCATCAGACACGGCGTGGCGGTGGCAAAGGATGGGCATTCTCATACTGGGTTACTGCACAGCTGTGAGCTACAAAGACAGTAAAAAAGTAGTCAAGGATATGAATATATAAAGAAAAACCTGCTTTAAGGAAAAGGATATATGCTTATTCCCATATTTGTAAGCAAGCAAAGGAAAGTGATGGACTGGAAAAGCCCCAAAATGAACAGAGTCAAAGCTCAGTTTTGCTTTAATTTGGCTGTAAATGGGAACCACTGAGTTGAGCAATGTGTCAGAGACTGAGGATTTTCTGTTTGTAAAGCTTAGGTGGTTGTCAGATTAAAATAAAATACGTGTTAAAGAAGTGAGCACAGAGCTTGAAGTCAAGGGCTCCAGAAGTCCCTTTCTGATCCAGAACCAGACGTCTTGGGCTTCAAAACTGCTGGGAAAATACAGGTTTTGTAAGCATCCCTTTGCCCGTCAGGGAAATACTGTGCTCTTTTCCATTCCTCCAGGGACTAAAGCAGCATTCAGTGGCAACGTCACACAACAGGAACTTCCCAGGACAGAAGCCCCATCACCAACTGAAAATGTAACTGTGATTTCCATCACCACCTTCGGTATGAACTCACGGGTACTCTTCAGTGACAGCTTCCAAATGTGCAAAGAGCTTTCTCACACAAAGCTGGTTCTCTCTGACCACATAATGGTAATTATGTGGGTAAATGCCTGTAATCTTGGGGAGAGACCATAGAAACTCAACTATTTTTAGCATCTAGGAAAAAAAAAAAAAAAATAGATTTTAACGTTTGTTGTGCCAGAGCACAAGTCTAATGATTTCAAACAGCTTTTCTTATTCATATAAATAGAAAAAAAATCACCTCGTGTCCAAAAATTAAGTCAAATACGGTGAATTCTGCTTCCCACTGTGTTTATCTGGCCTGGTCCAGGGTCTATCGTTCTTGTACTGATTAACAGAGACTCACTAGAAGCAACACAAACACACATCTGCCTCTTTTACAGGGCAGGATCTGAAATCTGAAGGCATCAAAGAGAAGGAGACCAAGCTCCTGCTGCCAATGTTGGTGGCTGCTCTGGTTTTCGTGCTGCTCATCGTTGTCCTACTTTTTATGAGGAAACTAAAAAAAGCTCATGGAGTGTGGAAGAGAGGTGGGTGATAGCCCTGTCCAGGCAATGGCTGATGCTGCTTTATTCAGATGGCCAGAGAGCTGAGGAGCCTGTTAAGCAGAGGCAAGACACAGCTCCTCCAGCCACCAATTAAATGTCCTTCTCCCATAGACAATGACTGTGACTTGTTGCAAATAGCTATGGAAGAGTCCCTACAGCCGACAGCCTTGGGTCAAGCTGCAGCTGGCACGAAAAGCCAACAAAATTGCTGTCTTAAGCATCTAAGATCAGGATGATGGAACCCTCATTTTATAACCAGTCTCCCAGTATTCTTATGCTCAAGGCAGCGAGTGAGGAAGAGCCATGGAAAAATCTCACCAGCTTAACTACATTTGTTTTCTGCACAGAAAATGATGTTTCAGAGCAGACACTGGAGAGTTACAAATCCAAATCAAATGAAGACAGTTCGGGCCATGAGAAGAATGGACACGGTAAAATGCTTTAAGCAACATAAGATAATTCCTGTTACAGCAGCATTGCTACTGACCACAGCGAGAGCAGGTTGCAGTCATAGAATCATAGAATAGTTTGGGTTGGAAGGGACCTTAAAGATCATCCAGTTCCAACCCACCTGCCATGGGCAGGGACACCTCCCACTGGATCAGGCTGCCCAAGACCCATCCAACCTGGCCTTGAACACCTCCAGGGACAGGGCAGCCACAACTTCCCTGGGCAAGCTGTGCCAGTGCCTCACCACTCTGAGAGTAAAGAAATTCCTCCTTATGTCTAGTCTAAACCTGCCCCTCTCAGGTTTATACCCATTGCCCCTCGTCCTATCACTACAAGCCTTTGTAAACAGTCCCTCCCCAGCTTTCCTGTAGGCCCCCTTCAGGTACACTCAATCTTATTTTACAGAGGTATCTGCAAATTGCAGATTTCAAACCTGAATATTCTAAACCCAAACCTTCCATACCTGGAGGTTTAGCACAGATATCATAACTTCAGTGAAAGGGGTGCAGAACCATACAAAATGAAAATCACTGCTTTTGCCTTGACAGGTTAGAATGGATAATCACAATGGGTTTACCTAGTTTCTAAATATAATCTACTGAAACATTATTAAAAGCAATATGCATGGTGTGTAACAGGAAAACCACTACGGTTAAACTGTCCTGTATGGCTCTTCTCTGATTTCATCACCAACAAAATATCAGTGCTTCATCAGTTATTGTTAAAATATCTTCAAAAGTTTCCTTTTTTTCCAAATATTTTAAATACAAAATATTTAAACCATGCAGGGACCACCCTCCCTCTACAAAATCAGTAATCAATGTGTGTTTATCTTTCAGTTGTCAGTCCAAAGCCCAATGCGCAGTACGTAACCGAAGGTTATGTGGAAAGAAGACAGAAGAATCCAAGCAAGGAAAACACTGCAATAAGTGAGAAACTCTTTCAGTGTGGGAAGGAAACAGATGTATAGCGATGACAAACCTGTATAGTGTGCAGAAACACTGCTGTTTCTTGATATTCATATTAGAGTGCTCAGATACCAATATGATGTCAAGGAGCTGAAGTACAAACCGCTACTCTCAATCCAAAAGCCAGTTTGGACTGCTTTTCTTTAAGTGGGACAGGAATGGGACCAGTGCTCCTAGAAACCAGTTAGCAATGAACACTGATTTACCTGTAATCCTTGGAGGATTCAGTTAACCACTGCTAGAAACAGAGCTCATCGGTCCCACCTCAAATCCTATCAGCAATTAGGGAACGTGTAATTAGCCTCAAGGAGCACCAAATATGATGATATTTGTGTAATGCTTGCAAGCACAGGACTGGGCAGGAAACCCTGGGAGCTGCAAAACAACTGGGACTTGTGTTATCCCATTCTGACCCCAAACCTGGACATCCAGATGCATTTAATCAAGTGGGGCAGCATCCTGATGTCCAAGGTGTTAAGAAGTTAAACATTGGAACAGGCTGCCCAGGGAAGTGGTGGAGTCTTCTTCCCTGGTGGGGTTCAAAAAGCATGTAGATGTGGCCCTTTGGGACACAGTTTAGTCTGCACAGTGGTGTTGGGCTGATGGCTGGACCAGATGAGCTTAGAAGTCAACATTACTGATTCTATGATAATATGATTCTATGGCCCTAAAAATGAAGGGGTTTTTCCCCCCTTGCAAGGGTTTCTGCCTCCTTTTCTCCCCTGCACAAGGACATCATCTCTCTCTGCTGGGCAGGATGGCATCAGCACATGCAAGGGGCTCTGAAACCAAAACACTTGGGTGCTACGGTTGTACGATCTCCAGCATCGCACAAGCTTACAGCAGTGTTGCTGATGACATGGAAGTCTTCAAACAAGGGGTTGGTAAAAGTGAAGAGGAACATAGAATCATAGAATAGCATGGGTTGAAAGGGACCTTAAAGATCATCTAGTTCCACCTCCTGCCAGGGACACCTCCCGCTGGATCCGGCTGCCCAAGGCCCCATCCAACCTGGCCTTGAACACCTCCAGCCACCACTGCTCTGGGCAACCTGAGCCAGGGCCTCACCACTCTCATAGTGAAGAAATTTCTGCTAACGTCTAGTCTAAATCTGCCCCTCTCCAGTTCATACACATTAGCCCTCTTCTGTCCCTACCAGCCTTTCTGAACAGTCCCTCCCCAGCTCTATTGTGGCCCCTTCAAGTACTGGAAGGTCACTATAAAGTGTCTTTGGGGCCTTCTCTTCTCCAGGCTGAACAACCCCAACTCTCTCAGGATCATAGAATCGTTTGGTTGGAAAAGACCTCTGAGGTCATGGAGTCCAACCGTGCCCATCTTTTAGACACCTCCAGGGACGGTGACGCAACCACATCGCTGGGAATGGGCGCGATGGGGCTGTGATGCTACCCACGGGCTTCTGAAACCCAGGGACAAGGCCACTTGCTCCCAGCGGACAAGCCAGCAGAATCGCCAAGACTTTCCATCCGCAGAGCCCCGCCAAGCCATCACCGGGAACTCTCGCTGTTGCAAAAAATGAAAACAAAATTCCCAAAATAAAGGAAATTTAAGGAAATTTACATGACAACAGAAAGCTGCCTTTGTTTTTTCTCATTAGAGATTCTTATTTCTCACTAGAAGTAAGAAAATTATTGAAAATTGAGTTTGAATCCCCCATTTAAACGCGAGCAATCCCATTTCCGGGGGTGAGGCGCTCGCCCAGCCCGGACGCTACCACTCTCCCCGCGGGTGGGACAGGGTTAGCTCCCCCTGCCGCCATCTACCTTGCGCTCGCCCAGCCCGGGCGCTACCATGCTCTGTGCGAAAGGGGGAGAGGGGATGATCCCTCCCCCCCCGCCCCCGCTCTCGCTTTTGTATGCGCGGCGTCCCCGCTGCAGCTATGGCGACGGCAGAGCCGAGGCAGGTGAGGGCGATGGGGCTTGGGGGGCACAAGCCTGGCCTGGAATGGGAGTGGCGGGCGGGGCCTGGCTGCCCGCTGCTTAGGGGCTCATGGAATAGAATCATGGAGCGGTTAGGTTGGAAGAGACCGAAAAGCTCTTCCAGTTCCAACCCACCTGCCATGGGCAGGGACACCTCCCACTGGATCAGGCTGCCCAAGGCCCATCCAACCTGGCCTGGAACACCTCCAGGGATGGGGAAGCCACCACTTCCATGGTCACCCTGTTCCAGGGCCTCACCACTCTCATTGTAAAGAAATTCTTCCTTATGTCTGGTCTAAATCTGCCCCTCTTTCAGCTTAAAACCATCCCCCTCGTCCTCTCCCTGCATTCCTTGATCAAGAGCCCCTCCCCAGCCTTCCTTTAGTATTTTTATATGGAGTCGACAACCTTCTAACGTTTATTCTCCTGTTTTCAGGAGAGTGAACCATCAGTGTAAACCATCAGTGCAAAACAAAGAATGAATTCTTCAATGTATGTTTCAGTTTCTTCTCCACACACTTACAACATGAGTAAAAACCACGTTCCTCAAAACATACTTGTGCAACCCAATTTCCACCCTGCAAGCTGGAAAAGGACATCTGTAAGCAAAAAGTTCTTTGCTTCAAGCCTGCATGACTCCCAAGGGTCTGGCTCTGAAAGCTGTGTTCAGGAGATACAGGATCAGTCAGAATCCCAGCTACAAATTAATGAAAATGAAGAGCTGGTAGGACTGGATTCTGATGAGTTGGAGAACGATAGCTTAGAAGAAGATAGCTTGGAGGACATGACTTTAAAAGAACAAGAAGGTGATGAGTATGATGCAAATCAGCATACATGCAGAATACAAAGAAATGATGGTGATGGAAGGTAAGGCACAGGGTTCTAGTACGTGAGTGGAATAGTTCTGACCCTTTGAAACCTTATGTTCTTCAGAATGTACATCACATTTTCAAGACCAAATTATACGGCCAGAGTGCTATTAGGAGCACCTACAGACCTAGTTACACACAGAGATACACTGCTTCGTTGTACCCACATTCTTAATTATGCTCCTTTCTCCAGCATAGCCTGAGCTGCTTATTGGCCACAACACCAGTGCAGGGTAGTAAGGTGGAAGAGAAAATGTCCCTCACAGACCTGTACAGGCTTCCTACACACTGGCTCCAGACACCGCATACAGAGGCAAATTCTATATGCCTGTTTAGTTGCTTCTGAAACACCCAGGCAAGAAGGTAGGAAATGGTGAACAGATACATATGAACCTCTGCTCTTAAACATTACTTGGTAAGCTAATGAGGGAAACTCCAGTTTCTTTTGTTCAATGTAGAAGCCCTGTTATTCCAGTCTACTTGATCCAACACTGCAGTCAGTGGGAGGAATCCAAGTCTGTAATGTGTTTCGGGCACTATAATGTTTAGCTGTGCATGCGAGCAACCATTGCCATGTAACTGTCAGACCTTCAGATGGTGCAGCAGCTCTAAGACCATGGGCTTTTATGGAGCTGGGCAGGGAAAGAGGACCCAAGAGAAAACAAGAACCAGTACCAACACGTCCTTTTACAGAAAGATCTGTGCTGAGCAAATCAGGCCACTTTCAGGCAAAAATTGGTGGGTTGAATAAATGCAGTCTTATCCTCATAGCTGTATAAGTCTAAAATTAAAATCTGCAGCATTACTGTCACCTTTCAACATTCTTTAGAAAGTGTTAACTTGGAACATAAAACTTAATTTGCTGGCATGTGCATAAAAGGCTTAACACTGTATAAATTGGGAATAATTCTCAAGTTTAAAGGGATTAAATTAAACCTAAAGTAATAATAATGTGCAGTTTCAATTTAATTGTCTACTTAAAGTACAATGGCAAACAAATGAAGGCTAAATGATTAATAGCATGCTTTTATTCACCTCCTCAACAGAGAAAATGGCCAGTTATTGAATATTTTATTGTGAGTGCAAATGATTTTAATTGTGCTAGAAACATACTCTAATTTTTTGTAATTTTTTTGACTGAATACTATGCTGAATGCGAGGCTCTTCATTAAATGGAAATTTGATTTTATTTTGTTTGAACTTAGCCTAGTAAATACTCAAATACAGTCCATTAACCGGAGCAAATATCACAGCATATCCATATGAAATCCACTCTCTACATCCATTACAAACCTCGGAATTTGAAGAGGAAACGCTGCATCTGTTGTCTACACCGAACGCTTTTGTGACAAGTACAGAGTCCATCTAACCTTTATACCGAGTTGGGAGGAGGAATAAAAGGTGCATTTTTTGTCTGCAGATTATTAGAGATGAAGGAGCTCTTCACACCCATTTTTTTCCCATGTGGTGACCTGGTCTGCATAATACAATTGAGCTGCCATGTGCTCGTTTCGGCACAATAGGACTCTTTAGCATTATACTGTTATATGAATCATTGCAATTATATCACATATTTCTGTACTCATTTTGAAACGTGGTCACCTATTTCTGTTTACCTGTGATATATGACAACCAGGAATAAAGTGGTTTTCACCAGTGTGAACAGTCTAATCTCTAGTACACAGGACATCACGGCATCAATGCTTCCCTGAAATGAAAAGCATTGATAGAAAAACAGATTATTTTATTATTAGGAGCCACTTGAAATATAGTCCTGAAACTAATTTAGATAGGATGCATAAATTATTTATTGAAATGTTAATATAATTAACTATGCCAGAGCTTGGAGAATCCAGCAGATCAGTACATTTCTTTTAACAGGAGCTGAAGAGTCAACCAGGTTTCAGTGCCTATAATTGTCACTTTGAAAGTCTCACCATTTGTCAGCATACAAGAAATGAGGACTGTACAGCAGGTCCAGTTAAGAAAAAACAGTGTTAAAAGCTTTTTTTCTTCCACACTCCTCACTCCTGCCACTGTCTGCACATCTCCTGGAAGCCAGTTTGTATGTATTTGGTTCCTGCAGTTGTTTTTCCTCCTGCTGGATCAGACTGTAAATCATAAATGGAATCGATTGTGAGGTTTTAAAGGCAGACCATCTTTGTTTGCTTTATGACAAATGTAGTTCAGAGCAATGACTCAGACGCTTGTTAAAGACAAATAGCCAAACCCACAAACCTTTCAGATTTGTGTTTTTCTACGCTTATCTCAATCACAGCCTATACTTAATGAGAAGTTACTTGTAAGTCTTTTATAAAGAGTTGATGTTTCGTGGGAATGAGAAGAGAGAATATAAATACAGACCTCTAGGCTGTTCTTGCTTGGATGGTCTCAAACTGGCATTTGAGAGAGTGATTTTACCAAGAATTATCATTTTTGTTTCACACAGCAGAGTCTTTGAAGAATGAGTGACATATTCTGTCTTTGGTAGGCTACAGCATTTAAAGTAAATGACAGAAGCAGGACAACAAATCATTTGATCTACTAGTACTTATGATTTCTATACTAAATTTACTTTAAATATTGTATTCAACTGTTATCTGAATGTTAGGCCAATTTATCATTCACTGATAATGAAAATTAAAAACAAAGAGGTCCTGCATAGAATTTCTACTAAAAATAAATGTTTGATAACACTGTTCTGATCCTGATCCCACAAATGGCTGTACAGTATGCACTGAAATAATTCAGTTGACTGTATCTGCAAGAAATTTGTTGTTATTGCACGCTGCAATAATATAGAATTTATACTATTATACCTAAGTAATTTTGTGTTTCTTTTTTAAATAGGAAACAACAATCTGTGGACAAATATTTTAGCCTAAGATACAATCCTAACTGGAAGAACACAAGAGAGGCAGCAGAATTTTCTGAGGCAGAAAAAGCACATCAGGTTGCTCTAGGAAGCAGTGTGGAGTTTTCACAAGATTCATTTTACCTCCATTCCAGTGGATCCCCAGAAGAAAAGAGTCAACCAGAGGCAAAGTCACAACATTCATTCTCAAAGTTTGGTACAGAATTACAGAGCTTTTGTGAACCAAATGCCGTGGTCAGCAATGATCCTTCGAGGCTGCCTGCTGAAGGGAAGGGACCTGCAGACAACTGTCATCTCAAAGACAGCTCCAGTACACACAGCAGTGCTTTGTCTCTTCAGATTCAAGGTGGTCAACCACAAAGATCAAAAACAGACTTTGTGAAAAAAAATAAACAGACTTTAGGATTACGTTCAGAGATAAATTCCTACTGTCAATTATACAGTAAAAAGCAAGAAGTTGCTCTTCAAGAGCAGGTAAGTAATTTTTCTGTGTGTTCTAATTGGTATAAAGTGAGTACTGTCTGGTGTTACAACGGAAGAGCTGTATGAGCAGGTTTGCAGAGGAGGCAAGTGGATTTAGTCTTTCGTACAACTGGTAACGTATGGTTTCCAATGAGAGTCATGTTCACTTTCTATGGAATAATTGACAAGTCCTCAATCACTCACAGCCCTGGTGATGGCCTTGTTACAAGCCTAGTTAAGGTATGTGTATTCCTGGCCACGAAGCATGTCACAGCCAGGATCTCTCACTAGTTTTTAATCTGGATGCTAAAGAAATGTCATCTTCCTTCCCTTATCAGTGGTTCTTTTTTTTGCTGCCTCTGATTTTTCTCTGCTTGGCCGACATGAATATCTCTGCTAATCACATATTCACAGTTTTGCTCAATGCAGCAAACACAAATTGCTTCTGATAGCAGAACACTGACAATTTTTTAACTTCAGTAGGAAACTTCTATGTCACCATTTACCTTAAAAAGCTGTGTTAGTGTCTTTCTGCCTGCATCAATCCTAACAAAAAAGTGCATGTGGAGTTCCCATTGAGTTTGAGAACCAGAAAACACGTTGTGGTCACATTGCTTCCAAGGGTCATGCACGGTCTCACTTATCATTGTCATTCAGGGCCACACAAATAGGAGTATCCAAGAAATAGGTGTCTGATTTGGGTGGTTGGCCAGCCCTCTCCCCCTGCTTGCTTTCTCAGCCAGGCCAAACTTTGTATCTGAACTTTCCCAGTAGGTACTGGTCATGTACAGTACTTGGAGGGCCTGGAATTCTTATGATTGACTGCGAAATGTCAGACAACTTGTGTTAAGGATTAAGCGGAAATGCAATTACAGTTCCTAATGAATGATTATACATGAGTTTGTTGCTTTTACTTGCAACTGATTATGCATAATGGGAACGTGGGAGTCACTGAATCACTGCACGAGTTGTAGGATAGAAAATTCTTAACTTGCAAAGCTACAGAGACTTTCTACTTCGGGTGACACATTTTTGAGGGCTAATGAACAGTTGACACAACACTAGAGGGCATCTGCTGACTGCATTACAGGGCGCACAACAGTGGACACGCTTTTTTCTAGCAGAGCTATTAAGAGCACTTGTTTTTTTCAGTTATAATTTGGTTGATGGTAAAAATAATTAGTGTAGATTGATGCTAATTGAAGCTGTGTTGATATGATTATGTTTACTATATGGGGAATTCGGAAAATGTTTCCTATGTAAGGATTTGAGCCAGGGATCAGGTCTTCATTGTGTAGACACTACCCAAGGAGATGGAAAAGAAAAAAGAAATCTGTTCAAATCAGGGCTACATTCTGAGATTACCTTGCTGAAGCAACTGTGGGGACAGCAGAGCTGTGACACAGCAAGAGCACGTAGAAAGGTGTGTTTTCTTTCCTTGACAAGTTGATAACAGCTGCAACAGCATCACCACCTACTGTCAGCTAGCTTTGTACTTGCTGCAGATTGGCACAGGAAGAAGTTCTTATCCTCTCTTGTTCCTAACAGAGACATCCATTGCTCCATCTTGTTGGAGGGGGTGAAGGAAGGCCTGATGAAAGGAATTTGTTGACCAGGGCTGGCCCATGAGCCAACCTTGGCCACCTCACCTGGAAAACTGTATCAAAAGTGTAGAAACACCAAATATGCAAAGAGGCGAACAAGCCACATGTCTTCTTGCTGGAGTGATCAAACATGTTCTGAATACTGCTTTTTCCTAAACTGGATTATTTTAAGCTTTGCCAGATGTTGAAGGTGCTTTTATTGATGCAATCACTATTGGCTGTCAGGTGCTGTGGTAATGAACTAGTATTTACACTGAAGCAAGTACTTTGCATACAGCTTTTTTCAACTGACATAACATCAGTTAAAACATTTGCAGACTCATTCTTGCAAGATTTACAGTTGTTGTCTCAGTGCATACAAACAGCAGGCCATATGTACCAAAGCAAACCATAAATGTGTGTTGAGCTGTATATTTAGTGATTTATATAGCATTTCAAGTTCTTCGCAGTGTTGCCTGATTCTTTAAGAACCTGATGATGAGTTTCTTTGAGAGAAAGAGAGCGAGAGAGAAAGAGAGCAAAGTAGTGGCCCAATCTAGCTCAGCTGTACTCAATATGAGTTGCTTTCCTACCTACAAGCCCCTTACTTCAAAGCAAGGAACATAATGTACAATTTTTTAATGGCTCTAGACCAAGGCACTCAGACTCTCTGCCACTGCGCCTTACCTCAGTGTAAACACCTAATCAAGATTGCCTGTGCTTCAACAATAGCAGCCAAATGCAATTCGAGAACCACAAGCCTTTGAAGTCCTCACTGCAAAGGCCGGTTTTCTAGTCTGGGATAATGACATGCCATGATTGCTGTCTTTGTTGTATCTTTTCAGTAGAGAAGCAATTATGGGCCTCAATTTAACAGAATAGGCATTACACAGCTTATGATGCTCAAAATGCAATTTCATTTGATCATTTTCTCAATTTGATTGGTATTAATAGAATAGTTCACAAAAAATGCTGGCAAAGGTTGTGTCCTGTTCCTCTTTCAAAGAGATAATGTAGAAGTATGCTTTACCTGCCAGGTAAACTCAGTTGGTTCCACCAAAAACATCTTACTGACTGCAAAGCTCTGTTTCTCCACACTAGTTCAGGGAACCAGTTTGGTAACTTTTAGTTGTGAATTTTTCTAATCACAACTAATAGGATCTGCATTGCCATTTGGAGCAATGGGAACCCCTGAAAACTCAGCAATAAACCCTACTTATTCCTAGTTGTTTTAATCTCCTACCCCTAAAGATTAGAGGCTCAGCTCCCTGGAAGGATTACATACTTGCTTCATACTGACTTCACCATTATGACTTCCAGTTAATAATTATCTTGGTCACAAATATGGCCCCAAGTTGTGCCAGGGGATATTTAGGGTGGATATTAGGAGGAATTTCTTTACTGAAATTGCTGTCAAGCATTGAAGCAGGCTGCAGAAGGAGGTAGTTGAGTCACCATCCCTGAAGGTGTTTAAAAGACAAGTAGATGTCGTACTTTGGTACTACCATGTCTGCGGCCACATGAAGATGTTCTTGTTTGTGGGCTGGCTGTTTTGTGTGAGCTGTTTGATATTGTTGCCAAGCTATGTGTATCAGATGCTTTATTTCTGCAAATACTCCATATACTTTCCTACCAACATTGCTGTGTTTTGCCATCTTTTTCTGCATGACTCCTGCTCAGGACCTTTCTGCTGTGTGTGTAACCCATCAGTATCGTGGTCCACTGGCTGATTGCTTGGACAGTGGTAACTGTCTGGTTGCTTTTCTGTTATTAGGTGAACTGCTGGCTCTCATATAATGGAGAAGCCCAGCCATTTGGGAGTTACAAGTAGATTTCTATGCTGCATTCTCCCTACAATTTTCTTTTCTAGAAAGAATACATCCTACTACCACATCATTGTTATCTGGGGTTTTGCTTCCGTTTCTCTTTTCTCTTCTAGCTGTTTGTTTATTTGTTATCTGCTCCATAATGCCTAACTTTAGCATTTTAGCTTTAACAGGTGGAAAATTATTTCTCATTCTTTCCCCAAGACTTTTAAATCCTTTCATCTGCTTGGGCTGTGGCCATAAATGTTCTTGGTTTTTAGGTTGCAGATCCTAAAACTGTTGATGAGGAACCAGTTCAGAGTGTCCTACCATTCCAGACTATGAAAATGGAGCCTGGAGACAAATGGTACCTGAAATCACAGCAGCTTAAGGTTCCTTTTTGATAGAGTATGATAATTGAAACATATATGTAAGAACATTGAAGTTTCAATATTTAAAGCTGTAATCATATTAAAGTACCAACTACTGATGATAAATTTTAATATATGTATCAGTAGATAATCATCAAAATTTAATTCATATGCGGCTTTATATACTGAATCATTTAAATCAAAATAGGTCTCAAATCCCAAGAAATCCTGAGCTCATGGAATCTTATATATTTAGGATGTTATTTTGTTCATACTAATGTAAATAAAAAGCATGAACTAGTACCTGGTCCTGTTCGATGGTTTGTGAGGATTCTGAGCTGGAACTTAACTGCTGTTGTATTATTTGTCCCCTAAAGCCCCACTGAACATCAAGGAGTTCCTATAAAGCAGAAAATATTACAAGTAGAGAAAGTTGCACTGATCAAGACAATGGGATAGTTTTTGAAGCAATAAAAGAGACCAGGTTATCATCACTGATGAAAAACCAAGAACTTTAGAGCCAGAACTTCAAGCCAACTGTGATTATTATTAGCAAACTATTTACTCTCTTTGCATTAAATGTATTTGAAGTAATTCAGGCAGACTGTTTAAATGCCCCACTGTTCACTTAAGACTGGAAGTTGTACGTCTGTAAAGGACAAACTAGATCTTATGCTGCTGTTCATGAGAGATGCGCTTTGTATATGGAATTTCAGAATGAAAGGGGTATTTTACAGGGCTGTTTATTCCATTTAAAGGGGAAAACATTGGCCTGTTCCCAGTTTGGCAGCAGTCCATGCTTCCGCCAGTGGCACAGTATGCCAGAACATTAATCATTACAGCAGTGGCCAAGCTAACAAATCATCATCTTGGCACCAGGAGTCAGGATTCCCCAGTGTTAAAGCTTTTGCCAAAACATTCTGCTCTATATGTGGATTTAATACCTACCATTAAGTAGTTATTCTGAGTGCATATGCTATGTAGTGATTGCAAGTGTTGCTAACAAAAGAACCCTAGAGAGATGGGAGGATGAAATGGAGGATTTTAGCTCTGACAAAGATTAAATGGACTGAGAATGGATTTGTATATTCCTTAGAAGGAAAGCTGTGTCTTTCCTCAAAATGGGCAATACCCGATGGCTGTAATTGGAAAGTGATAAGTTGTAAATAAGCTCCAGATTTGGAGTATGTTGGTTTAGCTCAAGACAGTAGTCCTGGTGTGCTTAAATTCTTGAACTGTTTCTTATCATTTGGATAACGATTTGCAGGATACAGGGAGGAGTATGTGGTTTAGAAATTAAATAATTTAAATAGTTGGCATCAGTCTGTTTCTACTACCTAATAGTGTGTATGTAACCATCTTTTTCCTGAAATTTAGTACAATTTGCTTTCATTAGATGATAAAACCCAAGAACTGACTTGATCTTTTAACCGTTTTCCCCAAATGGCTGACAATGAGCTACCACTTGTCTACAGGATTAGTAACAAGTAGTCCTGTGCAGTTCAGGGCACCTATTTTTGCACCTCATTCTGATAAGACTCCTTCAGTCCACATTTACCACAGCATCATTTCCTAGGTATGGTCTTCATCTGTAAGGAACTATTTTTATGGTATTCTGCTTCAGAATTTGTCTCAGGCTCCTAAGCACAGTTTTGATGCAGTGTTATGCATTGTGTGTGCAGCACCTGAATAGCATCTGTGCTTCTGTTCTCAACGGGGGGGTCCTACATAGTTTAATTTTGGATTACGTCTAGCCAGGCCATCACCTGATCTGGCCACAAGCATAATTTACCAAGTCAGGGTTAGATACAAGCAACATGGAGTGATTTTGGTGGGTCTAGTAATACTGCAAACTGGCCTCACTCACTCATAACTAATACATTAAAGAACTGTTATCATAGTCTTGAAGGATCAATACCATACCCATGTCTTTTTAAGGGCCCTGCTATCAGCATGCTGTGTTAATTCAAAAACCCCAGGCCCAAAGCCTTACAAATACCACAAAGAAAGGCTGTTCTCTATGCCATAGTAGACTTCAGGACATGGATGCTTTTCCTTTTACACCTCACTCTCTACTGAGAGCTCACTTTTAAAACCAAACTCCGTTGCTATGTTCATTTAGCCCTATGAAACACTGCTGTAACCCTTTTCTAGCTGTGAGTGTACATTAAGCAGGAGTGGCTGGCTCCATACATCCCTGATTTTCAAAGGGACAGATAATGATGCACTGCAGCCTGTTCAAGGCACCACATTGACACTAGTTCGTAGTTCACTACATGTTCAGAACTCAGCTTCGTTGTAACCTGCACAGCTCTGTATGGGCTGTCTAAAATAGGAATGTTGTCCTGTATTAGAATGATAAAACATGATGTAATTGAGTCAAAACATCAGTTAATCAGTTAATTCATGGAATTCTAAGAAACTGCTACATGAAAGGCATCGCAACAGGCAAACTTACCCATACATTCACTATGAGAGTGGTGAGGCACTGGAACAGGTTGCCCAGGGAAGTTATGGCTGCCCCATCCCTGAAGGTGTTCAAGGCCAGGTTGGATGGGCCTTGGGCAGCGTGATCCAGTGGGAGGTGTCCTGCCCATCACAGGGGGTTTGAAACTAGAAAATCTTTAAGGTCCCTTCCAACCCAAACTATTCTATGATTCTATATGGTTGTATATTGTTGACCTTAATGAATGTATAAACCAGCAACCACTGAAATTCACCTCACTTTTGATGACTTGTTTTAGGATTACCAAAATAATTCATCCCAGAGAAATACAATCAAATCCAACCAGAGTCTCAAAGGGAGAACTGTCCCAAGGAATGATAGCCAGCGGCTGCCAGGAGGACCAGCAGAACCAAAGTCTTGCCACTGCAAGCACTGCCAAATACCAGAATTTAAGACTGCTCCCATGCAGGCAGTGGAGCACAACAATAACATCACACAGCAGAAATGGCTGCATTCGAGTCCTTGTGTTGGCCCTGACACCAATAGAGCAGCAAATACAGATACTTGCTTAAATAATTTCCCAAATTCAAGACTTTTCTTTAATCAGGATTTTACATCTATCTGTCCTTTTCATCCAACATTACATAAATTTAACCCAGTGGAGGATGTATCTCCAGCACATACCAGCAAGGAAAACATGAAATGTCAGCACGATCCTCCAAATGGACTTGCACAGGACCAGCAACATTTATACAACCATGCCACTTTGCAGCTTTCTGCGGGAGATGAGAGCACCAAAGGTCAAACACATCCAAATCAGAGGAATACTTCATCTACTTTTAATGCCAGTTTTCAAGAATTGGTGAAGAATCAAGTATCACGTCAGGACTGCAAAGGACACATTTGTGTTGATAAAAGGTATCAGAACTATGCTGTCAGTAGTTTGTGGTAAAGATCTGTGTTAGAGCAGTATTATTACATTATGATGCCCAGAAAAAATAGAAATGGGCAAAAAAAGTTTTAAATCCTAAGTATAAAATTCTTTTGCTAAAAACCTGCCACTCTAGATTACTACTACTTTAAGATTCATTATAACTATTGATTTTTAAATATGGTACTGGAAGAGGCCAGTTCTGTACTCCAGGCTTTCCTGCATATACAATTTTCCATAACTGAAAGTTTCCTTCTGAAAGGCTAGAAGGTGAAGTTTAAGAAAGAGATAGATGAAAGCACTGTGCATAAACCAAGCCTACTGCTGTCTACGCAGTTATATCAAAACTTGCCTTGCAGTGAGTATCCACAGAGTCATTCCCTACCAATTCTGGCTTGCCTAGCAAAGGGCATAAAAGTCCTTAGTTTTGTAGAATTTCACCTGCCTTGATAAAAAATTAAGGTTTTATTTCATGTAGACAATTAATTCTTTCAGTACTCGGCAGGCCTGATCCAAAATAATTTAAAGGCAGTTTTCATTGGCTTAAGCTCACTTTGCGTCAAGTTGAAAGCTTCCCTGTCTATAATTTTTTTAAATTTTTTAATTTAAATGGTTTCCGTATACTTGGATGCAAGCAAAGTCAGTCATGAAATAGCCGTCTTTCCATCTTCATGTTCCCAGTACATCCAATGAGCAGGGATCATTCCATGTACAGACTGCTTGTTGAGCTACGTGCTGTATACAAATTTCTTTTTTTCCCTCCCTCTTTCTTTTTTGAGGCCTTCTCAATCTTCTGCTCATAGTTCACCAACAGCCCCTCCCTGCACAACCTCCCAGATTATACAAATGATGGAGCAACACTATGAAGAATTCATCTCTTTGGCAGAAGGTGACCTGGCTGACAGGAACCTGTTCAGCCTGCTTCCACCTATAACCCCACAAGTAGCAAGTGGTTTGGAGGTAGATCTGGGGAGCGGTGAAGGAAAACCAGTGAAAATAAGCCGAAGGAACTCAGAAGGATATCCCATGCAAACGGAAGAGCCCAAAGTCAGCAAGAAGGTAAGCAAATAGATGTGGATTGGATGCATTCACATTTCTATTTCCCCCCTCTGATTAATATTTCTTGCTTAATAATCGAAAGATCTTCACAAAAAGAAAAAGAGTGGGGACTGAGAAACATTTCATAGTTACAAAGAGTGCACTGGCACACACCAACTTGCCCAGAGCATTAAAAACCAAGGAACAAAGTGGAAACAGACACTAAAATCATTTTAGTCTAAAAAGCAGGGCCATTCATGACAAGCTCTCCCTGTGTCACTTTCAGTCTTGATTAGCTCTAAGAACACAGAGAGCAGTGTTTGTGCTTTAAGTTATCCAGTGATAAAATGATATAGAATAAAGCTGTTTTTATAAAGCAGCAGGTAGCCAGGCCTCAGATCTGAGCAGACCATTATCCTGGTCATGCTCATTTGCTATCCAAATCAAATCTCTTGGTTTCCAAGGGAATCAAACAGCACAACAACAAACTTAGAGGATTTGTAAAGCTAACAGCATAAACTTTATTACAAGTCTCCTGATGATCCTGTTTGGGTCCTTATTAAAACTTGGTTCTTTTTGTCTTTTCTGTGTGTCCAGTTCCATGCTGTAACCAGTTAACACAAAGGCAGGGGAGCAGCATAAAGCTATCCCTGTGCGTCCATGACAAATTAAATGTTTTAGAAGTTAGCTCCAAATCTCAGGGCAGACAAACTAAGCTGGAATAATTACTCAAGTGTTTCATCTAGGAGCAGTTTGTGTGTTGCTGCTTGAGTGCCTCTAAGAAGAATTAGCTGGATTATAAGAGTAACTGAAGGGCAGATTTCCTTGCCTTTCTGTTCTACTGAGTTCAAACCATTGTTTCTATCCTGTATTTCCAGTAGCTTTCTCACACTTCACATGTAAGGAATAACAGAGAATGACTCTGTGTTTCTCAGAAAAATCCAATTTTCTCTAATAAATGCGATCATACTTATCACATGAAGTGAGAAAACCCTCGTGATAGACAGCCAAATGATTCAGTACTTCACAATACTTTAAATTAAAAGTTAGGTGTAAATATATCACAAGAGAATAGGGATAACTGACAGAAAGAAATATCAAATAGAAAATTCAGTCCATAGAATTAGTTTCCTTGCAGCCGAGTTTAACTTGAACATGTCCTTTGAGGAAATGCATCTCTTATTTGCATAAAGAAATTTCTTGCTGTCTCTGCATTACCCTGTGAATGAAAGTACAGCAGAGCTGATCGTTATGAGTGTCTGCTGACGAGTTTTTAAAACGTAACCCACTTGTAGAAATTAATCTAGTGTTCTTGAAGGAGATTTAAAAGATTCTGGAAGTACTGGGGTCTTTTTAGTCACGTCATGAAATACTGAATCAGCATCACCCGTCACTCATCTTCTGTGTTCCGTATGCACTTGTAAAGCTTTGGCTGTGCTGTAAGGCATATATTTTTCCACCGTCTGTGAACAGTTTTCCTTTGCAGTTTTGAGAACAAAGAAAGGTTACTATTGCTAATAATATTTGCCTAATCTTTTTTACCACCAAAATCGGGTGCTTTTATCTGTTTCTCTTACAACAGTTTCTTTAGAGTTTCATTCTAACAACGGTCAAATGGGTCACTTTAAGCTGTTTAAAGCTCACAAAAGATCTTTTTTGACTGAGAAAGTATTGCTTTGTGATTTGGAGAAGTGGTAATTACGTTGCCCCGATTCAATGGAAATACAGTGTAATCTGACTTGTGCAATTAACTCAATCTTTTTGGTTACTTACAGTCCTTGAAATGAGACATGCCAGAGGTAAGGCTGAGACGGCAAGTTCAATTCTGCTGTTATCTTGGCTGTCCACTGCAAGGCTTGCTTTAATTGTTGCCTCCATACAAATCATGTCAAGGAAAATCTGTCACTGCTCTTTGTTTTTCAGCCATGTAGCTCAAAAGCCTACATGAATCTGAATGTGAAGCTTGGAGGCCTTGGACCTGACTATGAAGCGATCAAAGAGAAAGTAAGCAGTCCCTATTCTATGGACTGTTTTGCAGTTGTGCAAAATGAACTTGGAGGGGGAAGAATGGCAGAGAAATCGCTACTGAGAAGTAACTTGTGTTTGCCTAGTACTTAGTGTCCTTGACTCTAGGTCTAGCTTGAGATCCTAAGGGGAGATTCAAATAGAAGGAAAGACAACTCTATTGTGGATAATTTTAGCCTTCTAATTTTGTAGTTCCGGAAACCAGGAGTAGTTCACAGAATTCAACAGGGCTAATTGCACATAAGTAAATTATACACTCGCTGAGTCGCATTGTCATTCGCAGTGTAGAAGGTTTGCCTAGCCTTCAGAGTGGAAGGAAACCAAGAAGTTGTGTAAACACAAGAAGAAAATAGCTAGATGCGCGGTATCCTGTTGGAAACAGATTGTTCAGAACAAGTATCTGAATCCTTTGACCTGTTCTCTGCTGATAAGAAGGGTCTGGCAGCAGCTCTAAGGTGCTGCAAACTCCACTGTGTGTGCTCTGAAGCACTTTTAATCTGACAACAGGTGATTTTTATGGTAATCTTTATCTAAACATTGTAGGACAGCAGGGAAAAAAATGATCATCCCTTTGGAGTCAATGAGAAGCCCCTGTATTTTCTTCCTTCTTGCCACAAATGAAATGGATTAGAGATCTGAAGTTGGAATGGCCAGAGTGGGGCCTAGCCCAGGACTCTGTGTGTTTTAGCACCATGACAGCGCTGGAACCTGGGATGCCACTGGGTGTCATGGCATTGAAGGGGAGTAATTGACATTGGCTGATAAACAGGATCAGCAGAGCATAGTGCTGAACTTGAGCATAATGAATTGTTGCAAATATAAAGAGACAAAATATCAGTTAAGTAAATGAAGCACCTTATTCAGGGGCTTAAAAGTCATTGCAAAAGCTGACAGAAATGAATTCAGCCATTTTGGAACTGAACAGCTATATTGGAACATTCACAATAAAGATGCCTCTGTTGCATTTCTGTTCAGCTCTATCCTTGATACAGTCCAGGAAAAAGCTCTTAAAAATGAAGAGTAACTTAAAAAGCTGTGCCATTTATCAGGATTTCTTGTTGTGTTCTGCTGAGGAAAGATCAATAGCATGGCCAGGTTAAACAGCAACAGAGGTGTAGATGGAAGGCTCCAGTGGAAAAACTGTTTCATTGATGGACCCACCAAGACATTTAATTAACCCTACACTTTTCCTTTTGTCAGAAAGAGAAGTTAAAGCAGCAAAAGGAATATGCAAAGCAAATTAAGGAACACAATATGAAAAACATTGCTTCAGTTCAGAGGGTACCTACAAAACTCCGGGTCACATATTCAGTGTCAAGACAGAAGGTAAGAACAGAGTCCCTTTAAAATGCATGCAGGAGGTTATTCTGGACTCCACACAAACAAAAATAAAAGCATAAATTGAACTCACAGAAGGCTAAAATAGTTTCTTCGTTTTGATTTTCCTTTTAACAACTCTAAGGACTTCTGCTCTCACAGTATCCTGGCAGGTGCTCTTCTGTGCTTCTACTCTGTCAGGACTGTAGATGTGTGCCAGGAGTTGCTGATGTCTTTGCCAATGGCAAAGTTAAGTCTTTGCACCTGCCTTACTCGTGATGAGAGTGGAAATGGAGCAGTACTCCACCCAAGCTACCAGCACTCAACTTGGCTTAAACAGCTAGTGATATTTTCCTGGGGAATAAAGGAGAGTGGGAACCTCCTAGAAACACTACCCAGTGCAGCACATGTTCTCCTTCACATCGGCAGTGGAGGCCACACAACTGCAGAGTGCACTCTTTTAATGGACCACAGATATCCTCTTGTTAGTCTATTATCCACCTGCCTGTCAGTCTCACTCACAAACTCTTTCACTTCAGTTGCATAGCTACAGTAATTGCTCTTATTTTTCAAGCCTGTACAACATCACTTTAGCCTTCACTGGCCTTCAAAAATAGCCCAAATGAGCAACAACTGACTACATGACAGTGGCTTGCATAAACAAACAAAGGAGCACCTTTTTCCCCTTGCAGGAAGTAATAAAGCTCTGGAAATAGCTTATGTTTTATCCAAGAGTTCTGCAGGAACTCACCTGCCTGGTGCTGAAAGCCAAGGTAACAAATGAAAACTGCACACTTCAGGAACAAAGTTTTGGAGTTTAATATCAGTTGAATTCCTCAGTTACTTGCATTGATTTCCAAATCTCACATAAACCACAAAGAGATGAAACTGCTTTCCTTGGATGCCAAGAGGGCTTTGGATTCCTTCAGAAGATTTCCCAGACTCTCTTTCACCAAGAATGTGAGATAATGCAATTTCCACTTGAGACATACAGGTGTTTCCAAATACACACGACAAGCACAGACACCAGAAAATGGCCCAGGTTAAACAAAGGGGCTCTCAGTTTCAGGACTTCTGTGATGCTGTTCCCATTCCCTCTGCAAGACAGCCTTCCAAGTTCCACACGTCATTCCAGACTATGCTTTGCATTCCTCTCAGCATGGCCTTGCTTGGCTTCACTGAGACCTGCCAGATCTAGGGCAACAGCTTGAGTACTCCCGGTTTTAATTTTGGTAGTTAAATCTATCATACAGTAGAAACAGCCCAGTTGAACAGAACTTCCATCCTACTTGTTTGCACAATGTAGCCTTTAGCTGCCTCTCACACAACAGGATCAGCAATTAGGAGAACTATTAATTTGACTCAATGTAGAAACACCTACAATTAGGAAATATTGGCCAGGTTTCTCGTAATTGGTAACCCAAATTTTCTTGTCTTTAGGCACTGGAGTACGCTAAGAAGATTCCCAGACCAAAGACTTTCGCAACAAGACAATCAGATGAAGAGGTGAAAGAGAAAAGAATTCCACCATGGACTTTAAATGGAGACAGTTTACCTCAAATTACATCGTTGGAAACTTTGCAAAATAGACACGAGAAGGAGAAGCAAATTGTAGCTGCTTTCAGAACCCTTCATATCTTATAACTATTTAGAAATTATTAGGGATATCTTCAAGGCAAAAATATCTGACCTGTTTAGTTACAAGGTATGACCATCACATATTTTTTTACCATCATTCTTAGACATGTCAAACATATGGGCTTATCTCTAAAGCATTAAAAAAGAACCACCAGCATCATTTGATGATCTTAAAACAGCAATATTTCTCTTTCTGAAGTGCAGAGGAGACTTTGGCAGCCAAAAGTAATTCATTGATGACAAGAAAGAGAACAAAAATGGGCACCAAACGTAGCAATTGGTAATGATACAATGCTAATTATTCAAATGTAATTCTGATATCTGTTAGTGAATAGTTGTCACATCAAAACCAAAATTTTGTAGCTTCATCTGGGAGAACATTCAGAACAAGTACTGGCTGATCATACAATCTGTTGTTAGCCAGAAGCAGTTGGAACATATATTGAGTAACTAAGGATAATTGAGAGCTCTGTGTTTGAGAGGAAACAGCTTTTAACAGATTAAATCTACAAAAGTAACAACAAACAGATGGGTTTGTTGTGATGATTCCATTTCTTTAACTTAGTAAATTATGAATTAAGTCAACATATGAAATGTGATTAGAACACACAGCAAGGGAATTTTGAAGAAAACACACCAAAATCTCTTAGACCATAGGCTAGTTGAAAGGAAGAAAGAAGAAAACCAGCCTTGTGATTATGTGTAATTGCTTTATCCAATGTTTTAGGTCCCCCTCTCATAGAATCACAGAATGCCCTGAGTTGGAAGGGATGCACAAGTATCATTGAGTCCAGCTCCTGTCCCAGTACAGGACAACCCCAATATTCACACCGTGTATCTGAGGGTGTTGGCCAAACGATTCTGCAATATTGTCAGGCTTGGTGCCATGACTGCTTCCCTGGGAGCTGTTCCAGTGCTCCACCACCCTCTGGGGGAAGAACTCCTGATATTAAACCTAACCCTCCCCTGGCACATCTTCCTGCCATTCCCTCAGGTCCCGTCACTGGTTGCCAGAGAGAAGAGCTCAGCACTTTCTCCTCCTTCCCTTGTGAGGAAGCTGCAGACCGCAATGAGGTCTCCCCTCTCCTGGTTCCATATTTGTATGGGAGGACAGAGAGAATTAGTCTTTGGGGAAAAAAGGGAGTTTGAGTCTCCTTGAAGGTGGCTGACAATGGAAAGGTAAGGTGGAGAATAAAAGAGAGACTGTCTTTGAAATGACTTTCTTAGAAATGTATAAGGTTCAACACGTTTCTGGGTTAACATTTCCTTGGCTGGATGTCTCACAGGAAAGACAGTTTTTCAGTAGTTGTACAGTGAAGTTAGGGCATTGCAGGTATGACATACATTGCTGGAAAGGTTTTACGTCTTTAATTTTATAGAGTCCTGGATGAGTTTGGTCTGGATCTCACAGTCCTCAGGGTGCCTCAGTCCTCTCCAAAGTGGATTGACTGCTGAAACACAGCCTGCAGGATCTCCAATCCATCTCCTGACCTAATACAGGAAAAACTGACCACCATACTGCATCCCTCCATCAAGGAAAAGGGACATGGTCCTTTCTTTAAAGCCCTGCTGACCTACCTGAGAGATAGGAAGTTCTCTACCCTGTTGGTTGCCTCCCACCACATGCACCGAATTGGACTGGTAGCCTTCACAGGCAAAAGTTTGTACGCACATAATCTTTGGGGGAAATGTGGTGAAGAAGGGTCTTCCAGCATGGAGAATGTGACTCAGGTTGCAGGGGAAGTGTTTTGTGTATCGGAGCACAGCAGTGGACATCTTCGAACGACCACTGCAGCTTCTGGAACAGGGCCATCCTCAACCCAAGGTTCCTTTAGGAGCTGCTTTTAGCCACTGTTTATAGACTATGCATGCCCCTGGCGTGATCCATCAAGCTAGGTTGGGTAAATGTTTCCATGCTCTGCTAGTTGCTGCTTTTCTACTTTTATTTTTAGACCAAATGGGAACACTTTGAAGCATTTCTGATTAGGGAACTTCAACTTGTTGTTTCTGCTAAAAAGTGATAATCCCCCCTTAATACAAACCTCAAGTACCTATTTTAATGAAACCTTCAGATGAATATCAAAGAGCTATTTACTCATATCTAATATTTTAATTAGATTATATTCTCAATTTAACCCATTAAACCCCCTTTGATGATCTCCATGTTTAGTGTTTAGCCCCAGATGCTGAAGGTAATGAATATTGGACCTTTGATTTAATGAGAACTTCTGCCTTTCCAGCCTGATTCCCTTTGTATCCCCCTTTTTTTATTTTCTGAGCTATAGAATTCAGTTAATTGAAGAAGTCTCTTACCACCACACATTAAGGAACCTAAATTAGCATCCCTTTTCTGATTAGAAAATGCAAGCAGACATTTTCTCTTTGATCTGAGGATTGAGTTGAAGTAGGCAACAGCCCCCTGAAAATGAGCTGATGGCCTTATTATTTGCCTGACATGCAGATGCGTCCATGTGGTGCAAAATGCTTAATGTCTTAATTGATCACCTTCCTCCCTATCTGTCATCCTACCTTTTAGATCTCTCATAAATTAGGGTGATCTTTCTGGGTGGGTGGTATGTCTGGGGTGTGGGTTTTTTTAACTAAAATAGTGATCTTTTAGGGCACATTTAAATACTAAACCCCTGCTAAACTACAAGCCATGCATACTTATATGATGCTGCATCGGGGAGGGGATATAAGAACACAGATCCTGATCATCTCACAATCCATTCGGAAAGGACTGTTGTTTTTTCTTCTCTCCCAGAAAAAGACATTATTTGCAGCATATGTGGAAAGAAAATCTTTTGATCTGCCTCAATACTAATGCAAATTTTTCCTGTGTGTAACAGATACAGTGGGACAAAAAGAGGCCATACAAGTAAATGATGAACATCCGTCTGCTTAAAAGCAAAGGCCACAACTTGATGTCTTTCAAATTAGGAAGGCAAGGAATTTAAATAAGAAAAAGGCCGTAAATTTTCCATTAAGTATTCAGGGAGAGATTGAGATGGAGTAGAACCTGCCTGCTGTAGTCCTGTGGCTCCAACAGAGCTATCACAGAACATGGTGTCACTCACCGGGAGCACAGCTGGCTCACGGGCGCAGGAACGCATTTGTGTGCATCACCCAGCAGGACTTCTCAACGTCTTGGCAGGCCCGTTCTATTGCTACTGTTTCTCGACATTTTAGATTCAGGAAGCCTAAAAGCTGAGGCTGCCTTCAGTAGTCAAAGAAGCAGCATCAGCTCTACTTAGGAGCAACGCTGCTGCAGTAGCATCACCATCATGTTTCTTTTGACGGTAGATAGTCAGCTTCTCACCACTACCTCACAAAAGGTACAAACAGTTGGCTTGAAGGCTGCTTACTCCAACAAAACATACTGGTTTATCGGTTAAAAACATTAAATAAGGCAGTGCCTAAAAGCCGTGTTCTGTTATTACATCTCTGAAGACAAAGTGTCAAAGGTGAGGACTGCAAACAAGATGAGATTAGGTCTAACTCCTGCAGTGACTGAATGCTCCAAATAGGCTTGAGCAACCTATAGTGTCTGAACAGCCCACAAGCTAAGCATGTGATCATTATCATCTCCCATTAGGGATCAATTCTACAGTAAATTATAATCGCACAATTGGAGGTGTCCAATGCCAGGATGGATGGGGCTTGGGCAGCCTGATCTAGTGGGACGGGTCCCTTCCCATTGTTTGGAACTAGTGTTGTGCTGAACAACCCCAACTCCCTCAGCCTGTCCCCATACAGGAGGTGCTCCAGCCCTCCAATCATCTTTGTAGCCTCCTCTGGACCTGTTCACTTTGTAATTGCCCATACAGCCTGCGTGTCTGAGTGGCTTTTACACAGCTCCGGACAGAGAAGTGAAAAACTTTGGTTGGAACTGCTTTGCAGTCTCATTAAAGTTCAAAACGTAAAGGGCAGCAGACAGGAAAACGCTCAAATTAAAAAGCAAACCAGAAAGCAAAGGTTCACAGAAGGATTTTATAGACTTTTTTTTGTTTGTTTTCTTTACTGAAAAAAAAGCCAGCAACAAATGTTAGCCACTTTGGGTGTGAATTAGATTAACGGGAAACAATTCCATTTAAAAAAAAAAAAACACATGGAAGAATTTTAATGCAAATCAGGACTTCAGTGGATATCTTGAAAAAATAGGAAATCCACCAAGATTTCCTTTTTTCCAGAAATTATTTCTTGCAAGCCGTTTCCATCCCAGCATTTCCCAAACACGTAAATATTGGGGGACGGGGAAAAAAAGAGCCAGCTCTAAACAGTTCCATCCCTGCTCCTCAAGCTGCCTGGGCAGAGCAGCAAAGGGAGAGCGGGAAAAAGTCAGCAGACTTCATTAAATAAGGCAGGAGCCTCAAACAAAAACCTCACTTCACTTATAATGAGAGAAAAAATAACTCTCTTAAACACATGAAAAAAAAACCGCTTCCCCAGCCCTTCCTTCTTCCCAGACCCGTCTCTATTCTCCAAACACATGATAAACTCTTCCCAAAAGCTTGCCCAGACCGTTCCAAAGCCGCAGCCTCCTGTCAACGGCCAGGCAGGCACTGCTTCCCAGCAGAGAAGGAGCTGGCTCTCGAGGGATGGGGATGTCTCAGGTAGCAACCGTTTCCTTCCTCTGTCTCATTCTCAGGGGGTTTGCCCTTGTTGGCACCAAACTTTCTGGGATAAGCACCCTGTTCCGAAAGGCTCAGTTACCTGCCAGGCTCAGGGCACAGCACTGCGGGGTCTGGGATGGTGTGGGGGCTTCCCTGGGTCCTGTTCCATGTGTATTTGTCACTGAGGTTGCTTGTGATCACTGTCTTTGGCTTTAAACCAGATTGTCATTTTAAATGTTAGCCTAACACTGCAGAGAGGTGAAGATGGTTGGGTGTTTGTGGATTGGATTGGATTTCATTGATCAACATAAAGACTTTGTGAAGAAGAAGGTTCCTGTGGTGGCAGGGAAGAGGCAGCAGAGACTCAAGTGTTGTTTGAGTCATCTGCCCCTTCCTCATAGCCCTGGCATGGCCTCAGTGTGATAAAGCTGGTGGTGGGAAAGGGAATGGGCTCTTTGTGCCCAGAGGAACCATGGCACCTGGCTGCTCAGGGGCTCCTGCAAACATGGGGACTGAGGTGAGGACACCTGTGGGTTTTAGCTGCCCTGAACTCGCTTGACATCACCTGCTGTGCTGCAGAGCCTGTTCCTGGAGGTGCATCCAGCACCTGCACCCCAGGACCCTTCCCTCCCTCTGGAACCACCATCAGACTACAAATATCACCAGCCCACGGGCATCCAAATGTCCTGGGACCTGCTGCTGCAACAGTGGTGAGCACTAACTTTCGGGGATGTCCGGTGCAATGGGAACATGTTTGGTTACACAGCATCTGACCACACTCCTCGCTCTGTGCTGGGAGGGCAGAGCCTGGCAGTGCCACTGCCTGACACCGTTTCCTTGGCATCCACCTTGCAAAAGAGCAGTGGGAATGCCCAAAGGAGGAAAAAAAGGTTTTGTGCCTAAAAACTTCTGTCTTAATCTGCTACTTTTACTTTCTCCTGCATTTTTAATTTCTGTTCTCAGAGTCTTTTTCACCCCTTTGTCTTCAATAAGGAGAGAACAAACAACTCTTTGCACAAGTAAAATGAAGCACAAATGTAAAGAAACAGGACTTTCAATATCTGTTTTCGTTCAGGTGCCTTTGTTTTTAGTGATTACATCTTTAGGCTTGCTCCTGGTATTCTCTCTCACTAAATACTTTGCTGCCTGATGCTATTACCAAAGACAAATCCACCCAAGTGATGGAGATGAAGCCTCTGACCCTCAGAGCAGAGCTTGCGTGGCCAGGCCAGCTCCGAGATGGGCATCTGTAATGCACCACAGCGCCCAGCCGGGGAACAGCAGCCATGGACGTGGTTGGAAAGAAATTATCACATAAATATCACGGTGGAGCTTCTCTTTTATATCATTTCTAGTATTCCTAGTGAAATGCGCGCTCAAGGGAGGCTGACAATCCACAAAACCAACAAAATTGCACAGATGCACACAAACGGCATCGAATGGAAAGGTTTCAGAGACTGTTTCCATCACCTCTTGCCTGAACTCGGGCAGGGGTTGAGTGAGGGGAAGAGCCGAGGAGTTGAGAGAAGCGTTTCCAGCCCACAACCTGGCAGCACAAAATAACCTGCGCTTGGCTTTCTGCTGTGCTTCAAATTACATCCAGGCTTTAGGACAAAATCGGTTGGTTTACCTTCTGAATTATAATTTTGAGGGAGGCGGAGGGTATTATAGCAAAATTTGTTGATGTAAATTATTGTCCTGGAAATATTTATAAACTCGACATAAAAGCCAATTTTCTCAACAGCTGTCTGGGTATTTTGCCCCCTCCCCGTGTGATCTTTATTGTTTTAAGTGTAAAAACATAAAGGGAAACCCACAAAGAGGCAACAAACATACACGTTTCAATCATCTATGTTTTATATATTAAACAGGGACACGTTTTCCCTCTCAAAATCCCGTGTCCCATCATCCAAAATGCCCTGAAAGCACTAACAACACCGGACAACTAAATTAACTTCCTGTTCAAAAATAAATAAAGAGGGGGGGAAAGCTCAAAAAATGAAGTAATCTAACGAGACACCAGCATGCCAGCGAGTTATTAGTGTTGTACAGACAGCATCTCAGCCAGCACAGCCTCTCCTCCGGGTTTTTACCGAGGAAAAGCCCAGCCCTCCCCTGGAGATGCTGAGCCTCTCACAGCTCTCTTTCCATCCCAGGGAAAAAAAAAAAAAAAAAAAAGGAAAAAAAATAAAGAAAAATATCTCAATTTACCTGGAAATTAAACCCGTTTCCCTGGCAGGAGGATAAAGGCAATGCGAGCACGGGCGGTGGCTCTGTCTGGCTGCAACGCGGAGCTCGGAGAGACAGATGCAGGCGGGAGGGAAACGGGACCCAAAGGTGGGAGCGGCTCTGGGGCTCTTTGAAGGGAAAAGAAAAGTATCTGGAAGGTGATTCACACCTGGAAGCCGTTAAAGAACCCAGCTGCCGCTGCAGGTGGTTCTCCAAGCTGGAGAAAATCGCTTTTTCTCGCCTTTGCTCCTGGCAGGATCGAGTTGTTAGTGATGCTCCCCCTCGTATCGGAATTAAATAAACGGTGATTTCAGTCTTACCTGTTTCTTTCGAGGGAGGGGTTTCTACAATTTAATAGATATATATTTTTTAAGAGTACATGCGTGTCGTAGCAGCTCTGCCCCGACCTCCCGCACCACGGGGGGACCCAGCTCGTTGGGGCTGGGGAGCAGCGAGGTTTTGGGGGGCCGGGGGAGGATGCCGTGCCTGCCGCTCTCGGAGCGACAACATGCTGGCACGGGCTTGCTTTGTTTTAAAATCGGGGAGGGGGGAGAAAGGAGAAAAGTCCGATATTTTGAAGGGAAACTTAAAGGAAACTCGCCCTGTTTTGCTCTCCCTCCTCAGATTTTCAGGCAAAGCTCCGGCTCGGGGTGATGCTGCGGGGAAGCCGGTGATGCAGCTGCTCTTCTCCCTCCAGGAACGGGGCTCCCCCCGCATCAACACCTCCTTCCAGCCCCTCGGGCGCTGCTCGAGGCTGGGGCAAAGCCACGGGGGAGCCACGGGGCTCCTTAGAGGCGGTGGGGACCCGGGCAGAGGTCCCCCTCCTCCAGGATGTCCACCTCGTCCTCGGGGTCCTGGAGCAAGAAGGGGCCGGGAGGAGCCTTGCGGGGCTCGGTACCCGCAGCCTCGGGCAGCTCGGGCTCGGGGGAGCTCTGCTCCCGGCTCTCCTCGCCTTCTGGATGCTTGGGGTCGTCCTGGGTTTTCCGCAGTTGCTTTTTGTGCTTCATCCTACGGTTCTGGAACCAGGTTTTCACCTGAGGAGGGAGAGGGGGGAAAAAAGAAGGGGAAGAAAGAGAAGGAATAAAAAGAAAACTAAAAAGCAAAGGTGGAGATGCTTGCGTGGGACACGGGGTAGGGATGCTGCGAGGGATACAGGATGGAGACGGGTGGGAATGCTGCGAGGGAAAGAGGGTGCTTGCGTGGGATACGGGATGGGGATGCTGCGAGGGATACAGGATACTTGCATGGGATACGGGATGGAAACGGATGGGGACGCTGCGTGGGATGCTGTGCCAGACCCCTTCCCGGCGGGATAGTGCCGGTCCCTGCGATACCTGTGTCTCTGAGAGGCTGAGGGCCGTGGCCAACTCCACCCGTTCGGGCGTGGAGAGGTAACGCTGGATCTCAAACCTCTTCTCCAGGCCTGAGAGCTGCGAGTCGGAGAAAACGGTGCGGGCTTTGCGGCGGCGGCAGTGCTTCCCGGGCAGCTCGGCGTGAGCGTGGTGCTGGAAAAGGGCTGGCACCGGCACTCCTGGAGGGACACACGACGGGTGGGCTCTCCCCATGCCTCCCTATTTTTTTTTCTTATGGTATTTTTTCGTTTGTTTCGTTTTTTTGATGTCTCTTTACTGTTTTGGGGGTAGCGTTGCTCTAAAGACACGCGGCTTTGCGAAGCGCTCCTTTCCCACTGCCGCTGCGGGAAACCTCCACCCTCCTGGCAATTAAACTACAACGAAATGGATGCGGGAAAACCAGTGGAGCCCTGAAAAAAGCTTGGGAGGAGAGAGAAAGGTCTTCCACAGCCGCGCCGGAGCACAACTTGAGCTGCCCGGTGGGAAACTTGGGAAGAGTATTTGCTTCCAAGAGCAAGGAACCGGCCCGGGAAAGGCTGAGCGTGGATCCCTGCTTCGGGCTCTGGCCGGGAGGGAAAACCTCTTCCAGTCCCGGGGGGAGAAGTTGGAGCATCCCAGCAGCGCTGCTGGAGGAGGGGAAGCAAAGCCCAGAGGGGCAACGCAAGGAAAAAAGAAATATTATTGGTCCAAAATTTAAAAAGAACGCTAAAAACGTAACAATTAAAAGCAAAGCGAGGCAGAGGGAAGCCCCTGAGATCTCGGGCAATCGAGGGAATGCCAAGCTACAACGCAGTGGGCTCCTTTCCCTCCAAAACGAAGCCGGGGGGATGCAGCCACGATTTGGGTGAAGGATGCTGAATGGTCCCCCCTAAGTCCCCAGCTCGCTGCCAGCCGGCCACAAAACTCTGCGGGTTCCTCCTGCACTTACCCGAGGCGGTGAGAAAGTAGGGATGGTGGTGATGCTCCGGCTTGTGCAGGGCAGGGTGCGGGTGAGGCGCCAGGAGGCTCGGGGTTGGCATCAGAGGGTACCCATAGTCCAAGAGGGGGACGCGGGAGGCCAAGGAGCCGGGGAAGTGCTCGGAGGGCACCTCCCGCAAGGGTTTGGGCTTGTGCAGGAGGATATCCTCGATGAAGAAGGAGGTGGGCCTGGGCGCAGAGACGGGGTGCACGGGCGAGGTGAAGTTGAGGTTCATTTCTGTTCTCCCCACTTCGGGCAGCGTGGAAGGGAGTGAGCCGGGCTGAGGGCTGGACAGATAATAAATAAAAATCACGCTAACAACTGAAAAACAATTTAAGCAAAAAAAAGGCGGAACAGAAGTAAATAGTAATAATTTAAGGAAAAAAAAAATAACTCGGGAAGGGCCGGGGCTGCGAGGCGGATGGGCTGGGGATGCGCGGGGAGCTGCGCGCCTTTGAGGCGCGGCGGGCAGGGGCTGCGAAGCCAACCAATGGCGATGGGGCGGGTGGGGGGACGGGCCCGTGGGCCACCTAAAGCCCCGCCGCGGCCAGGAGCGGGCGCGGCAGCGGAAGAGCCGCGTAGCATCCCTCATTCAGCATCCCCCGCATCCCTCTCAGCATCCCCCGTGCAACATCCTCCGCTCAGCATCCCCAGCCCCTGTCCCAGCGCTTGCGTTGGGTCGTTTTCCCAATATAATTGTTTTCTCCCTTTTTTTAAAAAGCAAAAACTTTGGGAAATAGAAACTCCCGACCTGTCCTGCGCTGCGCTCCGCTCCCAACTCGTCCCCTGCACCAGCTCCTGCCTTTCTCATCAGTTACTACCCCCCTTTGGGGTTTTGTTCCCATCCATCCCACACACACTGTTGTGCTAACTCTTCTTTTTTTTTATCATTATTTTTCTTCTTCTTTCCTCTGTTTGTCCTTCCCACCCCTAGTCTGTAACATTCATTTCCCCGGAGTCAATTTGCTAAAATGAGGGTGATACGCCACATCATAGCCGAGATAATTTCAGTTCGCATCTCAGAAAATTGCTCTAATTATTGATGTTAAACTCAGGGAAATTAAAAGAAGGCACTTCTCCTTCATCTCCGGATTTTAAGCTCTAATTTGTTGAAATCGAGTTGTCATCACAATTCCAATCACTGCCGTTAATAGTAAAAGTGTTCTAATAGAGCCAGAATTCGCGCAACCCATGCTATTAGATAATTAAGAAAGATGTTAGAAAGGCAAGTGCTAATCCTTGGGCACACGGACAGCGTTTCCATCTGATCCAGCAGGTAGAACAAATTAATTACCAGAATCAATTAGTCCTAAAAGTACAGTTCTCAGGGAAATGTAAGCCATGCCTTCCATATGGATGAGCTGGTAAATGGTAAATAGAGGAGGGGAAAAAAACTCGAAAAGAATAGAAATGCCCCTCGCCCGGTGTTAATGAACCTGGAATTCGGCTCGGACGAGTTTTCCAGCGGTGCTGTCTCTTCTCCACAAGGGCGAGGGGACAGGGGTGGCTCTTTCACCAGTTCCACCAAACTCGGGGTTGGGGGTGGGGTACACAAAAGAGAGCTCCCTGCCTCGCTGGAAAAATCCCTGGGAGCGTTTTTCTCCCCATACACAGACACACCCGCTTCCTTTTACACCTGCAGTGCTCACCTGCGGGCAGGCACCACTGCTCTCACCACGCACTTAAGTCGCATATATATATATATATATATATATATATATATATACACACACACACACATATATATATATGGATGTATATAAGTCCGTGCCAGCACAGTGTGGATGCTGATGAGCTGCTGCTCCGAGGCAGGAATCCTTTGGAAAGGGCAGGGCTGGGGGAAAAACTAGCTGCCTCTCCTGCTGTTGCCACCAAAGATCCCTCTTTTTCTCCAGAAAAAATAAATATAATAATAATAATAACAACAATAATGACAATAATAATAACAATAATAATAATAATGATACCAGCACCAATAATAATATAAAATTATTAATAATAATAATAGAAAATCTGTTGCAGCATCCTGTCCTGAAATGCCCATTTCAGCATCAGCCCCCAGATTTTGGCTTGGGAGTTTAAGAACCCAGCAGGCTAACAACTTTCTCCGAGGAGCAAATGAGTAAGCAAATGAATTAACAGTGATGAAATGGGTCTAATGCTCGACTTATTAACGTAGGGAGCGCAGCCAGGGTCGTGTAAGCTGCTTGACTGGCCATTTCATCAGCTGGGATTGTTTCTGCGGGAGGGCTGGGGCTTTACGCAGCGCGGGAGGGTGCACATGTACATATTTAAGGCAGATTTGATGGATTAAAGAAGAGTTACTTCAGCCATACTGGGTCGCAGCTGTGGGACTTGGGGTAGAGCTTGCTTGAACCTCATCCAGAGGGGCTGCTTTTGAATGCCTCTTTATTTAGGATTTATTTAGGGTACAGACGGAGAGAGGGGAATGGGAGCCGCTGTCTGGGTGTTACCTTGCAGCAAAACTTGGTCCCAAACCGGGCAGGGGCACTTCAGGCACTGCAGCCTCTCCTTGATGCTGATTCAAGGGTGAGAAGTGGAGGGGGTAACCCCCAATCTGTGAGGTCCCCTGGATAGAAGGTAGACCCCAGGAAGGGTCTGTGCAGTCCTTGCACATAGAGATTATGAAAATTTAGCATTTCATGGCTTTTTGTGGCAGAAATAGGGCATCAGGTGCTTCCCACCACCAGTGGGCTCTGTTGGGAGGGTGGCTCTTTGCCTCATAAGCTTCTTACCTGTTTTTCTCCACCGAGACAGGGTTCCAAGAGTGTGGATCTGACCAGGGGACCCACAAACACTCCCAGCCCTGACTACACCCCTGGCTCTCTCCTAGCACCAGCCCCTGGATCACAGATTAACCCTTTTATTTCTGGCTGCATAGATATATTCAACAGACATTCCTCCGTAATTTTGCATACATACACAATTGTATTTGCTGCCAAGTCCATGAGTGAGTGAGGTCTCCAAAGAGACCCTCTATGGACTCCTCTCAACAAAGCAGGTTCCCCTGCTAATGTGGTTCCCCAGTTTTTACCCAAATTCAGCAGAAACTGCCCCAAACCTGGGCAGAAGATGAGGTCTCGCTGGGCTGAGGGACATATCTAGGTGAGAAAACGAGGGGGTCTGGCGTCAGTGCAGGGTAGGGAGAAGAAGCAGGCTTGATTGGTTCACCCACTGTGTGTTTCCCTTCCAGTGGAGAGGGACCAGAATTGCCTCTTGACACTGCGCTCTGGTGTCCTCCCCTGAACACCTTGTAGAACTGTGTAATGTTTAAGCCTGCAGCCCCAAACAATTCCAGCTCCCTCCAGAGGCAGGCACTTGTGAACCCAGGTCACCACGCTACTGTGGATTTTAATCGTTGTTTCTTCAATAAAATAAAAGGTTTTCTCCAGGCTCAAAGAGCTTTATAAACTTTGCTGGTAGCGATGCATGAGTATCCCCCCCTGTGTATGTACACCTCCCCTGCTTTTCCTGGCTTAATAACATACATGTGCTTTGCTTATAGAAACCCCAGTCATCACTATTTGCAGACTTAATATTATTTGAAGGCATTATGGAGAAATTTTGCCCAGGAAAACATAAATTTATTTGACTTAAAACCTAAGGGTCATTTAAAAGGTTGGTGCAGCTATATTGATGTTAGTAGCTTTATTTGAGTGTGTTGCATTAGGGATAAATTTGTTGTGGTTTAAAAATACATGCACTTACCTTCCTGTGGCTCTTGAAGACGTAAGGTGCCTCGGGAGCCTGGCCTTTTCATGCCTTTCAAGAAAAATCCACTCCAAAAGGAAGGGTTAAATTAAAACCAGACAGCCTTGATATGATCAAAATGGGAGCCTGGCTGCAGGAAAGAGGTCTGAAGAGCTCGGTTCGAGTAGCCACACACGTGACATAGAGAGAGGTCTTTTGAACGCAAAGCATGGCTTAATGGAGAATGTTCCATGCACGATGCTTCAGACAAAACCATTCCCCACTGTGAAGGAGCGGGGTGCCTTTGCCTGGAGACTCATTGGGTGCTGCTGGTGAGAAGGAAAAACACTCCTATGCTTCACAGCAGCCATTTCCCCACCTGCATCTCACCTACCTTTGCCTACATCTACACTTTCTCCACAGGTCTCCAAGACCTGGCACCCAGCCCTGCCTCTTACCACCCAGATTCAGGATGGGAAGTTGTGGCTCCCAGAGCCCAGCGCCACTGTGTTCATGATGAGAGAGATATTTTTAGTTCAATTTCATCAGCCTGATCCAGTGGGAGGTGCCCCTGCCCATCACAGAGGGATTGAAACTAGATGATCTTTAAGGTCCCTTTCAACCCAAACTATCCTACAATTCTGTCAATGTGACGTAAGAGTACAGTCAAAGGCGGGGGGGGGAAGCCCTTTCACTACCAAGTTAGGTCTGTGCTAGAGGTTTCTACTGATGTTTCAGCATGGCCAGGGATAATATTTTCATGTTCGCAACCTTTTATCATGCCTTGACACAAGCTCAAGTTCAAGAAAAGCTTGGTAGATGGGCTCCTGCCTGAAGCGACAAGTTGTCTCAGGAGAGGGAGTGCAAAGAGTAGGGCTGGTGGAAGGTGGGAATCAAGGAAAGTGTCAAAGAGGCTCTTACCTTCTTACCAGGGTTGGTGACAGCACCAGGAAAAGTTCCAACCAGGTCTTCCACAGCTAGTAACTCTGCCCCTCTCAGCTTTTGCTGCCTTAAAATACGTCATCCTCCAGCCCATGGACTGGCACCCTCCTTTGCTCGTAGCTCAGATAAGAAGTCAGAATGAGAAATAAAGAAGCAATCAGCCTGTTAATTTTACTCCAAGACAATAAACACTCAGGTTAAAAACTAAGCCTGTGCCATTCTGACAGAATTACTGAATTTACTCACAAACATCATGGTAAATTTCAGGGCTACAGTTCTAGGTAAAACACACAGGGAAGCATGGAAGAGTTGCAGATGTGAAGGGACCACGATAAGAAGTGACTGAGACAGGAACGTACTTTTGAGGCTTGTATCACTACCAATAACTGCAAGAAATTTCATAAGAAGAAGGGATATGGAATCAATGAAGGACAAAAATTGCTTCAAAGGGTAAAAGCTTAGACTGTAACTTCCTTACCTTCCTCTCAAACCCACTCTCCATGCATGGCCTCAGCGATTTCATTCCAAAATCCAGAATTTTGTCTTTGTATTGAAAAATTCCCTCCTTATCTGATATTCCTGAACATTTTCTGAAGGCAGGGATGCTTACATAAAGAAAATTAAAATACTGACATTGACAAGCTGGTGTAAACTCTCCCCCTAACAGTGACTCTTATTAACTAAGACCTAGGATCTTTTAATTGTCTAATATTTGTCTTCAACTTCAGCAGGGTTATCTGCACAGTTCCAAAACACAGCAAGATTATTCCTTCTTTCTCTCTTTCCTTTATTTTTGGAGTGAGCCAGAAATTGGGAGAGAGGCTTAGAAGTTTCCCTGGGACCTGCTTTCAATTAGTCTTCTCTTTATTTGGTTACATATCAATTCCCCCTCATCCTGTGACCAGCCCATGGGCATTGCTTACTCCCTTGAGGTGAAGGTGATTATTTTACCCAGGACCATCTGTACTTCATGAACTCAGCTAATCCTTTGCTCTCAAAAAAAATCCATTCTTGCTGCCATACTCACTGCTTTGCTGTCACCTTCAACACATTAATGCTTATTCGTTTTCTTTCACTCCAGCTGTGTAACAATCATCGGCAAAACTCAACATTTTGATCCACTTTTTAGCGTTTATGACTCAGAGCCTCCCTTGTTTCCTTGATTTGATGATGCATGAACCTTGTACATCCTCGCTTTTAACCACTGGGGCAGGATAATACTTCTTTTCCCTTTCTTATGCATTCAGCCTTTATCTTACTCCCATTGTTTTCCTATTGTTCTTTGTGGTTTTTCTCCAATTACTTGTCATATCATTTCTGCAGCCCCAGGTTCCTCATGAAAACCTCATATACCTTTTCTACTTAGAGGAATACTTCGAATGTAGAATCCTGACTCTGACCTCAGACTGACGTAAGTCAGGAGTAACATATAAAACCCAATAGAGTGTGTAAATCTAAATGACGCACATACTTTGATTCTTTTCAATTCCATTCTTTGCTTTCCAGCTTTAAATTGTCACATTTTGAAGGCTTAGAAATAAAAAGCACACAAACGATACACTCCAAGGTCAGAGGAAGCTATTATGCCCACCCAGACTGACCTCTTGAATCACACGAGCCAGAGTTTCATCCATAAACTCCTGCATTGACGTTAGAAAAAACACCTAACCTGGGCACCCTGTGGAAGAAGAATACAGGTTTTCTAACTCTTAAAATTACGCTTGATACACCACAATGCATACATAGGAAATATGTGTTTATAAATAGGGTGAATGAGCAGTTTTCTCTTCTCTCAGTCTCTATCAACCTCTCCATTTCTATTTTGACCAACACCATTAACAACCTGTGATGAGTTACAAACTCTCCACTAAGCATTTGTAAATACAATTCAGCCTTCAGTTAAAAGGGCAACCTCTACTAGTGGAGTTTATAAATCACTCAGCATTCTGGCTTAATTTTCTCTCCCAGTTTAAGTGCACGAATTGTTATATCAACTTCTGTTGAGATGGAAACACAAATGTCACATCTTCCACGCATCTCTCACACGCACAGTGACGGCCACAAGCTGATGCTGTCTTAGCCAGTCATTTCATTAAAAGAAAAGGTATCTTTATTGCAAGGCAATTAAACCTTTTTCTTTCATGTTTGCTCCAAACAGATTGCAAAACTAGTTGGACTCAGTTTACAAAAAAGGTAACCTTTTTGATGATCAAAGGAAGAGATTGGTTCCATTACTTGCATTAGTCAGACTTGGCTGTGCTATGGCCTTCAGAATAAAGGGAGAAATGTACTTTAGAAAGATCTGAGTAACACACTTTACTCAAAACATTTTTGTATTATATTGCTTCTTGACTGTTTCAGCTTACTCTGTATCTGTGCACTTTATTTTAAGCACTCCAGAAGTGGATGACAGATCTGGGAGAAAAAGATAGAATCTAGGCAGCATCTCGCAAATGCATCTTCAAATAATGCTTTAAAACTGGAAATTACATTTTGAAACAGCATTTTGTACATTTCCACGGATAGGGTATTCAAATGGCGATATGACGTAATATAATATCGTATTATGTTAAAAACACTTTCTCCTATTTATCAATATTATTTTTAAATGGAAATGTTAAAGAGCTCTAGGTCATCCAAAAGGAGTCACAATGCAGGCAGATGCCCCGTAACAAATTAGTAAGATAACTTCTGCATGATTTTTCCATGCCTTAGAAAATAAACTCAATTCTTTAGTTCAGCAAGGTTTGATTCAATCCTGCTATTCCTTGCTCTTTGTGATATTTTATTTTAATACAGTTTCCTGATTAAAAAAATGAAATTTTTTGTCCCTTTAATTCTTCTCTTAGTTTGGTAAGGTTTTAACAGAGCTCAGTTGAATGAGTTGGACAATGAGCAGGATCAAATATACCCTTTCCAAAAAGTAAGAGGCTGCACGGAAGGCAACAATGCTGTTATTGCGGGGCAAGACCGGGCTGCGAGGCTGGAGGACCCAGACCAGCTCTGGTGTAGCAAAAGCCAATGCACAGGCATTGCCTCACGGGAGGATGCCGAGGGGTTATAACAGTTCCAGCAGCAGGTGAGAGAAATCCAGCTGACTTAAGAGCTGGCCAGGGTTTCTAATGTTGGAAGAAACCCCTTCCAGACAAATATGAGGACCTAACACAGCGAACAGGCTCTGGCTTGGGTTCCTGGGGAGAGCCAGGCTCCTCCAGGGACGGATGTACAGCCAGGGTCTGTTCAGGCAAAAGGACAGTACTTCAGGATCATATTTAATTATTCACTAAATTCTATGGGTGCTTCTATGGGGAATGGGACTATTACAACAAATGTAATTGGACTACAGGATCAGCTTTGCATCTTGCCCGCACGCTAAAGAATTTTGTATCTGGGCTAAACACATTCCACATAACAATAAGACTTATATGCTTATATAGGTTTTTTTAAGATTTTCCCAGTTTGAAGAAATGTCATTACATATGGAACGTGGGATTTTTTTTTTTTTTTTTAGAACAGGAGAAGCATGATGGAAAACTGCACGGACTTAAAAACACCTAATGATTTCTTACTTATGGGACGCACAAATCTGAATTTTTTGGTCTTGATTTAGCTTCTACTCATCCAAGTATTTTCCATAACGAGTTACAGGGTCTCCTATTTCATAAACACATTATCTGCTCTTCAAAGCCAGTGTTAGAAATGATCAATGCAATGTAATCACCAGGCTCACCAATGCAAAGAAAGTGTTTGTTCTCTGTCAAATCTGCTTTTGTTTTCGTTTGACTTCGGGGGATCAAGCCTTGGCATTCAACGGCCTACAGCCGTCTTTGCAAATTAGTTTGCCATTTGTTATTATACACGGAAAATTAAACCTAGACGTCCAACAGGTCAAGAGCCATAAGCTTGAATGGAAGAAAACAGCAGCACAATTATGGGAAACAACACACCATACAAAACATCCTCCATGCTAAGGGGGTATTTCAGAATATTATAAGCTTGTGCAGCTTTCTAACAGGGTCCAAAATACGAGACCTGTGTGTGCATGCTTGTGTGTATGTTTCCGTCCAACTGAGATCTGTACTTGAGCCTCAAAATAAGTACAAAAAGGAGAATTTTCCAGTTTGTATCCTCCGGCAAGTGCAATTTCCCTCCCAACACACATTAAATTCATTTAGCCTAGTGCATTTTTAATAGACATTATTCATCTATTACCTTAATGAGCTTGTGGTGAAAGCATATTGCCTACCAGTTTTAACAAAAGCAGTCTAATATTGCTGCAGCTTTTTCCCCTTTTGCCTTCCAAGGCAGCATCATCGAGGGGGGAAGGAAAAAACTATAGAGACAGATACGGTTTTTATTCTGTGTCACAACACTACATTAAGAATAAAACCTTCCACTTAAACACTTAAATGAAAACATCGAGAAACTAATTTACCATTTGTAACCACATGATTTAAGTAGGAGCAGCTTTAATTTTCTTCCCATTTTCCTCATCTTCAATGTGAGCCCACATTAGATTTCACTGGCTCAAATCACAACACTTAAAGCCACTTTCATTTTCTTTTTGATTAAATA
Organism: Cuculus canorus; assembly: GCF_017976375.1. Classification (NCBI taxonomy): domain Eukaryota; kingdom Metazoa; phylum Chordata; class Aves; order Cuculiformes; family Cuculidae; genus Cuculus; species Cuculus canorus. The sequence goes on from NC_071423.1 coordinate 8,116,807, forward strand.
ATTGAAATTCCTGTCACTGCCTGCACTTTACTAGCACACAAATTTTATGTGTAAAGATAAATACTCTTTCTTTTCCCTTCCCTGGCTGTAGGCTTCTTTTTTTTTTTTTTTCTCCTTTTTTTTTCAGTTTAATCTTAAAAGCAGGCAAGGTTTAGTTTATTGATGGTTCCATAAAATGGATCAGTACTCCATTCACCTATTTCGTGGAATTATACCACTCCCATTAAGTGATTGTTTGGAGAAATTATGGAAAGCCATCTTCTCTAATTTAGCTGTCATCGTTGTGAGGTTATTGCTATCCAATCCTAAAAGGACAGGAAGCCTGGTTACTTGCGTGCTGTTCCCTCACATCCATTAAAGTCTGAAGCCTTGATTTTTATTTAAGTATTTGTTTCAATTAGGGTAACAAGTTTTATTAATGCTCCCTAATAACTTACTCTGACAAAATCCAGGACACTTTCCATAGCGGCTCGGTGAATGGCCCAGCCGATGCGCAGCAGCAATTGGCAATGCCGTAATGAGCAGAGGACTCAAAGGCAGATTCAAGCTCCAGGGAGAAACGCTTGCAGGACTCACCCACCTCAGCCACTTCTGGCAGTTCTTGCAGGGTTACTGCAAATCATAGAATTATAGAATCATAGAATAGTTTGAGTTGGAAGGGACATTAAAGCCCATCCAACTCCAACCCCCCTGCAGGGACATCTCCCACCAGATCAAATTGCTCCAAGCCCCATCCAAGCTGGCTTGGACATCTCCAGGGATGGGACAGCCACCACTGCTGTGGGCAACCTCACCTGGAGCCCTGCATTCAGTTCAGGGGTCCTCAGCACAGGAAGGACACGGAGCTGTTGGAATGGGTCCAGAGGAGGCCACGAAGGTGATCTGAGGGCTGGAGCACCTCCCGTACAGGCTGAGAGAGTTTGGATTGTTCAGCCTGGAGAAGAGAAGGCTTGGAGGAGACCTTAGAGCAGCTTCCAGGACTGAAAGGGGGCCTATAAGAATGACGGAGATGGACTTTTTAGCGAAGTCTTTAATGACAGGACAAGGAGTAATGGTTTTAAACTAAAGAAGAGGAGGTTTAGACTGGATATAAGGAAGATATTTTTTACCATGAGAGTGGTGAAACACTGGCACAGGTTGACCACGGAAGTGGTGGAGGGCCCATCCTCCGGCTGGATGGGGCTCCGAGCAACTTAAGCAACTTGATCGAGTTGAAGATGTCCCTGCTCATGGCAGAGGTATTGGACTTGATGTCCTGAAAAGGTCCCCCTGAAAGCATTCTATGATTCTATGAATCACCACGATTCTTAGGTGCTCTGTATCAGCAATGCCAACCTAACCAGAAGTTTCATTCTCCGGCAGACAGCAGCACCCTCCTTTTCTCTCAGAATGAAAAGCTGGGATATTTTTACAATTCCTACAGAGTAGCAACACCTTTCTGCTGACCTTGTAGCCCCACCAAAGCCACAGTGGCTTTGAATATTTTATAGAGTTCTTTGAGAAAAGGGTTGTGAGCTTTGGTGGGTGCCCAGGTTTTCTATCTCTATCTGCTGAGCTGGTGGATGACACTGCCTTTCACTGCCAGCCTGGCCAAGCTCATCTCATGTACCGCCAGGAAAAATGATAAAGGCAACTTTAATTTTTATACCACACAGTATAGAAACCTTCCTGACACTGTTGAAATAATATACATTTTTTCCAATTAGGGAAAAGAGAAAACCAACCTGAAAGCAAACTTCCAGAGGAAAACCGGCCACCAGCATTTCCAAGTAAGTTAGGTCCAGAAGTCAGGGGCCTTGCTGTGAATAAGGCAATGCAATAGGTCAGCTAGGGCTTTGAATTCTGCAAGAAGATCCAAGAAACAGGAGAAAAACATCTTTGTGATCACCCCTCTCTTTCCCTCTAACTATTCACCCCAGAGGACATTGTTAATGTATAATAACTGGGCATGTCAGCATCAATTAGGCAACTCATAATAAAGCAGATGCTGCTATTGTGAAGACGATGCAGTGAAAGTATGGGTAGAGGAAGGCCCTCGGCGCAGTCCAGGCTAAGAAGATATGATGCTAATTGAATTCTTGCTGGCAATTTTTCACCCCTAGATGAACAAGAAAGAGAGGAATCTTAGAGTCTCATCTGTTTAGCTTGTGAGCAGGGAAGTGTTTTCAAGCCCAGTAAATGAGCAACCTAATCCATGGGGGCATTGGCAGGAGTGGCTTCTTTAAAAAAAACAATTCCCCAAAACCCTGAGTTGCTGGATCTGAGTTGCACCCCATTCCCACAACACCAGAAGTGGTTTGGGAGTTGATTATTTTATTTAATCTTAAGGAATCTGAGCATTTCCATGGCTTTTCCTTGTCCAGAGGCTGGAGATCCCACACAAAGTGAGAGGCGCACCAGCCTGACGCTAGCACCAAGGCATTTTCAGAGCTTTGAGGAGGCTCCAACAACACAAATATTTCAGATACAAATAAAAAGAGGAATTCATTGGACCCTAGGCACCTGAATTAAACCTGGAGAGCCCCTGTACTGCTAAATCCACACCCAGAAACCTCTTAAAACTTGCCAGCTCTCTCCCCTTCTCCTTTGCAATCCTGCTGGGAAACTCACCTCTAACCCCTGGTGTTTAAACCCACGCAGATGTTTCTGAAGCATTTTCTGACCACCAAGCTATGGAAGTACCTTTCCTTGGACAGGAAAGACAGGGTACACCAGGACCCCTGGCTCTCCCTGCCAGTGCTCAGCCTCCTCCAAGTCCAGAAAACAGAAATTATTCCTTTCCCTGGAGGTTTAGATGCTGGTTTGCAGGTTAAGCCTTTCTAAACCGAAGGTGAGAAGTCCCGGATTTTTACATGGACTGAAACCTAAATTCCAGGGTTAAACCTGTTGGGTATTATTTTTTTGGCTAACAGCCTTGCTTTTTATTACCACTGGCACAAAGGAGGTGATTTCTCCACCTCATATTTAGCAATGAGTAATTAAGTCTTTTCTAGTAACCCTGTGCTGAGAAGACCTTTTAAATTAAAATATTTTCCATTTGATTTTGTTAGCTGCTAAATGAAGATTGGGAAAAATAGGCTAATTACAGCTATCCTAATTAAGCTCCTACAATAACCCATAATTACACCCATACTTACCACCTTTGTGCTGGACACTTTAACCTGTTGCGGTTTGTAATTAGCATGTCTGCAGCGAGGGCTGGAAGCCAACATCTCTGCCCTGGTCCAGCAAGAGTTTTGATTGAAAGGGTGAAAACAAACTCTTTGTTTGTGAAAGTGTAATTGGGATAATTTGTGAGGCTTTCTTATTAGCAGCAAACTTGAGGTTAGAAAGCTGGGTTTTAGCATGTGAGGTGACTCTTAAGTGTGTTTTATTACAGACAAATTGTGGTGTTACTGCTGAGCAGCACATGGCCTTCTAGGAGGAGAGCAAACAGGCCGAGCCTGATCTCGGATGAATATCTGGGCTCTGGGTGACCCTTTCTCAAAACCTTTAGCGAGTCATTGCTTTCTTTTAGGGGTGAAAATATCCCCTTGTGCCTCAGTTTCCCCACTCATAGGAAGGACGTGAGCCGAGGATTCAGGAGGCTGAGGCATCATCTATGCAGCATCCCTGCTTCACCTCACTTTGCCCCATCTTCACAGCCTGGTACCCCCCCAGCCCTCCTGTTATCCACAGCAAGGATGAGGCCACATTGGCAGGGAGCTGCTGCCCAGTCAGGTGAGCCCCAAAAAGCACAGCATGCCCAAAGGAAAGGAAAAAAATGGTGCTTACAGTTACTCCAGGACGCTCCATGTATTCAGCTGGCAGGCTTCTTCTTGCTTCGATGTGTTTGCCTTTATCCTTGGGTTAGGAACATGCAGGTTGGGTCAGGAAAGGTGGGCACACCCCAAACAACTCCACTTACTCATTTGTATCCACAGAGGGTGGCTAAAGGGCATAGCTGGACACGGGAACACATTTCAGAACACAGCTAGTTCTGGTTTTTTCCAACTTTTACCCTGCTTTTTATTTACTCTTGTCTCAATGCACCATCCGGCTAAGGACAGCAGAGCTCATAGAATCCTTAAAGCTGGCATAGACCTCCAAAATCATCAAGTCCAACCATCAGTTGTGAGTCTACCTGCAACTCCCTGGAGCTGACAACAGATCTTCGCAGCCTTTTTTCTGTAACAAGGGGCTAATAAGAAGAAAACAACTCCCTCACACCCACTAGCTGGCCCAGAATAATATTTAGGTGGAGAAGCTAGATCCAAACACCCCAAAAATGCTGGTGAAAGGCTGAAACCCACCCAGAACAAACTGCATAATGTGATTATACTTTCACTGCCGAGCTGTTCTGTGAAGAGCGGAAGATTTACAGGCTGCAAGCACTCACAGTGCTGAATGGAAGCACCTGCTTTAATGGAAACACAAATAGGTTTACAGGGAAAAAGCCGGGATGCATGCTTTGTGGCTGAAGAGCATGAGCATCCCTCAGAAGCGGGACTGATATTTCCCAAATACAAACCATGCTGGTTGCAAGGGAGAAAAACCTCTTTCACTCTGGTACCCAAAAAGTTTGCAAGTCTGGAGGAGCTGCTGGGTTTTATGGAGAAAAACCTGTTTGCCAGCAGGTACCTGGGGACCTGCAGCACAGCTGAGATGGATATACCGAGCTCAGCTCTGCAGAAACATCCTTCTCTGCCTCTGTAAGACACCCAAGAGCTCAAAGAGTCCAGTGGTGTACAACTGCAAATTAGGGTTTTTTTGGTTGCTAAAATGTTAGTATTTCATAGTATATTTCATAGAGAGATGTGGTTACAGGCATGACTTGATTTCTCAGGGCGATGCAAGTACTCAGCCCAAGGAGAAATTTGTTTTTCCCCAGATGAAGGCTCCCAGACTAAAAAAAGCTGAGGATCCCTTACCTCCTCAACACACCCAGCAAGATGGGTTTGGTTTCTGAATCTGTTATTACAATTCTTTGCTTTCTTTCCTCCATCAGTTGTTCTTCCTCTCTGGGTGGTCGGGTAATTTCTGTGGCTTTTCTACCTTCTGTTAAGGGAAGATCATTAGCGTCTGGGTCCCCTTCTCAGAAGATGGTGCAGACTGTATAACTTATCTGTAAAACCATCCAGCTCACAGACACCAAAAGGTGGTGGCTTTCTAGATGGATGAACTCTCCCCTGGTAGGCTTTGGGAGCTAAAATATGCTGAGGAAACACGTATGCACTGCAAACCCAGTGCTATTCATAGAATCATGGGATGGGGCAGCCACCACGGCTCTGGGCACCCTGGGCCAGGGCCTCCCTACCCTCACAGGAAAGCATTTCTTCCCAAGATCTCATCTCAATCCGCCCTCTTTCAGCTGAAAACTGTTCCCCCTCATCCTGTCGCTGCAATCCCTGATCAAGAGCCCCTCCCCAGCTTTCCTGGAGGCTCTCTTAGTACTGGAAGCTGCTCTAAGGTCTCCCTTGCATGTTCTCTTCTCCAGTTTGAAGAACCCCAACTCTCTCAACCTGTCCTTGCATGGGACGTGCTCCAGCCCTCGGATCATGTTCATGGCCTCCTTTGGACTCGATCCGACAGATCCATGTCCCTCACGTGAAAAAATAAATTGTCTGTGGTCTGTAGGCACAGTGAGAAAACAAATGAGGTCAAACAAGAACTTGAGATCTCCTAATAAAAGTGCACTCATCTCAATTTATGGAGCCGAAGGGAGGTGTCAGTCTTTTGAAGACAAAGTTCCTTATCTGCCCTGCAGTCAAAGCCACAGAGACGTCAGCAGAAACCAGTGCCACAGAGGAATTTCTTTACTATGAGAGTGGCGAGGTGCTGGCCCAGGTTGCCTAGGGAAGCTGTGGCTGCCCCATCCCTGGAGGGGTTCCAGGCCAGGTTGGATGGGGCTTGGAGCCCCTGATCCAGTGGGAGGTGTCCCTGCCCGTGGCAGGGGGGGTTGGAACTGGATGATCTTTGAGGTCCCTTCCAACCCAAACTATTCTGTGATTAGTTGTGAAGTTTATTGTTAAGACGAAAAAAGTAAAGAAAAACGAAGGGTGTGATCTTTGCATTAAACAGCACTGCCTTCACGGAAATACTGAGAGGAAGGAAAGAAGAAATTTGTTAAATCATGTCATTTTACTGTTCTAAAATAAAGGGCACCCAGAGCTGCCCACACTGATGAGGCCATTCAGAACTGATTTATCGCTTGAGACCACAGAGACAAAATCAAGCCATTACAACCTTTTAAAAGCTTTCTTGCAACAAACTAAAAATATCCATTGCTGGCAGATGCAGCTGTCAATAAGGAATTTAAGAACTCAGTATGAAGAGTGGAAAGAGTGCAAAGTCTTGATAAACATCTCACATTGTGTCTTACTCAGTAGGAAACAAGTAGTTTATAGTGCTAATTGTAAAGGGCATTTTACATTGAATCAATTAAATGAAAATCTTTTAAACCCTTTTTAAAAAGGGACCTTTTTAAGTTAACAGGTGATTTTAATTGGAACCATGGGACTTGCATCATGGGAGGTGGGTTGGGTTTCTTTGTTACAGTTTTTTTTGGCAGCATTCTATACAGGGGAATATCGATCCACTTCCATCAGCATCTGAACTCCTAGAGTCTTGCAAGTTGGATGGTGAAGCAAAGCAAGAATTACAGTTTGCTCTGGTTCGCAGGGCTTTTTCCTAGCAATTAAATACGTCTCCACTATAACCCCTTAACTGTGAAAGGTGCAGGAAAATTCAAGGCTGAGTTACGTTAGGATAACTATTTTTATTCAGCATCCCCTGCTGCAGCCCACTATAAAATACCATACATTTTTAGAGGTAATTTACCTTTAGAGAAGCTGTCACACATCCCAGCAGACACAATCCAAAACAGTAATTGCATGTGAGAAGCATTTTACTTTTAAATTCCTTTCTTTACTTCTTCACAACCAAAAGGATGCTCTGCAGAAGGATCAGCAGCAGGCGATGCTTCGAGCCTGAGGGACTAACGCCACCAGCAAAAAAGCTTCCCTCAAAAGCAAATGGCACTTTCAGCAATTGCCTTTTAGAGCCTGTGAATTCCTTTTCTTCCCATCAAATCTAGCACTATTGGCCTGTGAAGCCTCGAGGTGCAATCCAGAAACACCAGCTACCCTCTCGGGAGGAGGCTAGGGGGACCCAAGGGAAGGAATAACACACAGTCCCTGGGTAAAGATTTGGAACTGGCTCCCTCCATGGAGCCCCAGAGGCAGAAATGAGCTGGATTAACCTGTACATCCCTTGAAAACAAACTTCAGCTTTTGAGTCTCATCTCCTAAAAGCCCAATGGCAATGTCGAGTGTATCTAATCTGAATGGGACAGCTGAGATCCAGAGAAACTCTTGGAGGGGGAGGAAGGTTTGCAGATCTGCAAGGAGGGTAAATCAGGGGCGGCAGGAAAGGCAGCAAACGCATCACACAACCTGTCTGTGGATTCTTCACTAGTTTAAACCCATTACTCCTTGTCTTTCAAGAGAGGCCTTGCTAAAATGTCCCTCCCCGGTTTTCCTGGAGCCCCTTTCAGCACTGGAAGCTGCTCTAAGGTGTCCCTGGAGCCTTCTCTTATCCAAGCTGAACAATCCCAACTCTCTCAGCCTGTCCTCACACGGGAGGCGTTCCAGCCCTTGGATCATCTTCATGGCCTGTTCTGGACTCACTCTAACAGCTCCATATCCTTCCTGTGCTGACATCTCCACAGCTGGACTCCTCAAAGCTTCTGCCTTCTTCCCCCCATGGAGCTGAAGACTCTTGTCAAGCAGCCAGGAGCTTCAGAGATAGCTTTAGCTGGCAATAAAACACCCCATCCCACTGCGGGGGTGATTTCATAGCCTCCCTGTCCTTCCCTAATCCTACAGTGACTTTCTTGCACTTGCACACATTGTATTCCCAAACAGTTGGGCAACAGTGGCTCCAGAAAGCCAGCAAACACCTCCCACATCCTGAGAGAGCAGGTGGGGAAACTGAGGCAAGGCTGGTGACTCACTGTATGAGGTGGGGGGGGAGAAGGCAGCAATCCAGCCTCCACATCTCCGGCATCACACCCACTGTTCCGGTGTGGAATTGATGTGCTTCTGCCATGCACTAAATGATTAGTGTGTGGCTTTGCTGAGTGTAAAGTTATGGAGCGAGAGATCCAATCACAGGCACAACTCCATCTGCGCTGCCGGCCTATTTGAAAGGGTAAGTGTTCTGCATTTTTTTTCATGCCTGCAACAATCTAGACAAATAGGCTTTTAAATTAAGCAGTGATTTGGAATATAAGTGAGTGCATTTAAGCTGCTAAGAGATGGAAAGATCCTAATGGCTGAAATATTTGTCATATCACAAATAAACTGGCTGTGTCGGGAGCTACTAATATAACTAATTTTTACCAAATCCTTCACTGCTCTGTGATAGAAAATGAGGTCAGCATAGGTTGAGGCAACACAAAATGAGCAGCTGCAGGAAGGCAGCGCAGAATACTGATAAAGGACTCTGAGAAACTGTATTGCCTGCCCGCAGGAAAAAGGAATCAGTTTGTTCAAATTAAGATATAGCTTTTCCAGAGCATCCAGGGTTTTAATGAAAAGGTACCAACGAATACAGACTTTCAGTGGATCCGGAATACAAATGCATACCAAGACACCTCCTCGAAGCCTCCCTGTTCCTGGGTTCTTCGTGTTTTAATGCTGATGTCTGTGTGACTTTCAAAAGGATGTCAGAGAAGGCAGGAGCATGCCCTGCTGCAGCTGATGAGAGTCCCTGGGGTTGCTGCAGTTCCTTTGGTTCCTATGGGGTTTTCCAGTTAAGGGAATTAAGCCCTGGCTTAATCTGCCACTCACATGGAGGAAAAGCGAAATGGAGAGGAATTCAGAGGACTTGACCCACTTCAACAGAAAAAAAAAAAACCCAAGCCCAAAGCCCACAGAGATTGTGCCAGAAAGAGCTCTTGTACCTCTAGAGGTTCAGGAACCAAGAGCAGCCCCTCCAAAACCACCTGGGTTTTGCTGTGACCCCATATGATGCCATTACACCGCTACAAGAAGCTCCAAGCCACCACATCAAGGATGACACACCCGGGGAAGAGAGGCAAACGCTCAGTGTCAGAGACGCAGTGACAGACTGCGTTCTGCCTACCATGCTTTTAAGGCTGCCTCAAACATTTGGGAGCAAATGGGGTGCAGGCATACTCTGGGTAGATGAGAAAAACAACAGAATTGTTTTCGTTCTTATAAAAAAATAATCAAGAACACTTCGGAAAGGGAATTTCTTCGCTCTCTTATAGATGTCAACAACCTGTCTTTGAATAAGGGGAGGATTTTTGTTGTAATAGTTGGCCCTTTTCATCCCTAAACCCCAAATGAGTAAAAAAAGCAAATAATGCCATTGGTTAAACGCAAAACTGAGGCACAGGGAAACTGAGGCATGAAATGTCTTCCATAAGGGAAGAGGCCAAGTCTTTTCTCCAGTGTGGCAGTCTGGGAGCGATCTCACCATGGCAAAAAGAGGTCAGAGGGTGGAGGGGGAGGAAGGTTTATATACCTGCAGGGAGGGCGTCCAGTTCTTATTTGGGCTGATCTGCTAAGGCAGTGTCATTCCTGTATAATCCCATCTCCCTGTGCCATGGGAGAGGCCACTGTCACCGAGAGCAGCTCTCCTGAGATCAATACAGTGAGAGCCTTGGCAGAGGAACAGCGACCACTTGGGAGCATCGGACTTATTTAAGAAAAATAAGATCAACATGGATTAGCAATAAAACATAAAGCTCACTGCACTTCCTAAATGGAATGGTAAAAGGGCTCATATTTGATAACCATTAAATGGTTTAATGAAATAATTATAACCCAGACTCCTGAGCGCGGCCTTAATCGATAACTATGAGCTCTAAGCAACAGCATGATCCAAGTTCTGCCATTTTCACAGTGCTCCCCAGCAGGCAGAGTGTGCGACTATAAATGCAATTGACAGTAAAGTTGCATTAAAACATCCCCATCAAGGGCAATAATAGATTAAAAGCTACTGAGACGCTGCAGTTGGCTGGTCAATATGCTTTATTTTCTGCATCACCCCCAATTTTGCCACCCTCCTGCATACTATTAGTGGGAGTCGATTTGCTGTCAATGAGGAGCCCTGGCAAAAGATGCATTAATGCATGCTTACAAAAGCAGTGTGCATGGCATTATCACTTCACTCACTTTCAAATTACAACCTAATGCAGTCTCCAGGCAGCTTGTGACACGTTAACACTATGTGCGGTTTGTTGCTATCGGGCTAAATATTTCATGTTTAAAGATTTCATCAGAGATTTGATGACAGAAATAAACTACTGCCTGGTGGGAAATCATTCTGAATAATAGAATTAGGCATTGTTGGAAAATCGGCAGAAAAGGAAGGATGATGTGGGCTAGTGGAATCATGGAATCATAGAATAGTTTGGGTTGGAAGGAACCTTAAAGCCCATCCGGTTCCTACCCCCTGCCATGGGCAGGGACACCTCCCACTGTGCCAGTGTCTCACCACTCTCCTAGTGAAGAAATTCCTCCTTATGTCTAGCCTAAATCTGCCCCTCTGCCGTTTATACCCATCACCCCTCGTCCTGTCACCACAAGCCTTTGTGAACAGCCCCTCCCCAGATTTCTTGTAGCCCCCTCAGGTACTGGAAGGTCGTTATAAGGTCTCCTCAGAGCCTTCTCTTCCCCAGGCTGAACAATCCCAACATTCTGGGAGGTGCTCCAGCCCTCTGATCATCTTTGTGGTCCTCCTCTGAACCCGTTCCAACACCTTCATATCCTTCTTATGTTGAGGATTCCAGAACTGGACACAATACTCCAGATGAGGTCTCACAAGAGAGGAATAGAGGGGCAGAGTCACGAGGGGAGCACGAGGACTGAGAGAGGGCTGCTGAATGCCCTTCTGTTTGGTAACCAAAGGCAGCATTATTAATGAATCCATATTAATGAATGGGACAGAGATTAAAAACTGGGCCATTCCCTCTACCTTGCTCCCAGACACCAAGCTTAGGTGAGCTGTTGCTGCCCTTAAATGTCAAAGTATCCACATGATACACAAAACGCAGGTGGATATGCCCTGAGGTTTGCTTTATTTTCATAGAATCAGAGTCATAGAATGGTTTGGATTGGAAGAGAATTCCAATCAGTCAGCCAGTTCCAACTCCCCTACAGTGAGCAGAACAATTTCAACTCAATTGCATTGCTCAAAGCCTCATCCAGCCTGGCCCTCAACACCTCTGGGAATGGGACAGCCCCAACTTCCCAGAGCAACCTGTGCCAGGGCCTCCCCACCCTCAGCATCACACAACCTTGTATGATGCCATAAGTTGTGTTGTCATTTGGAGTAAAGGACCGTGGAAACTGAAGACACCATCTGATCTGAGGGTGAGGAGGGCACACAGCAGCAGAGCAGCCTTTCCCACCACAGAGCTCCAGGCTGACCCTCAGAAAGGAATTGGGGGACCCCACAAAGCTTGCCAGCCAGGCGCATACCCAGGGACTGTGACTCCACTTCCCAGCCAGGCACCCTGAGGGATTGCAGAGTCTCCAGTGTGATTGCCTGCGATGGCCTTTCTGACTTGGGTGCACAGCTCGAAGGCAGCAAACCTATTAATCTTTGCTTTTTCAAGGCTTCAGGACCTCTGCATTGACTACCTCCTCCAGCAAGCACTCCTGTCTTTCAGCCAGAACAGAACAGCCCTGGAGTCAATCGTGTGATGAAAAAACAGGCACTTGACCAGGAAGAGGAGACAAGTACTGAGGCTCAGCAGAGAGAAAGCTGCTTGGTCTCCTGGCTTAGCTGCATTTTGCCTTTATAGCCAGCCCTTCTATAACAGCAATTTGAAATCACAGCTTTGACTCATGGCTTTTCCTTGCAGCCAGCTGTTGCCATCCACTGCTGAACACCCAGCACTCACTTTTTCTGAGCTGTTTTTATTACTTTCTCTTTTTGTGTGCGGGGTGGGGAGTTCTTAATGGTTATTTTAAAGAGTTAACAGCACCTTTGCAATTGCTGGAGGTTAGGGAGTTCCCTCTTCTCCAAGGTAAAAAAGTCAAGCACAGCCTGATTAATTATCCTCAAGGCTACTGCAGATTATGAATCTGGGTTTTCGTGCAAAACATGAGTGTTTAACCCCAAAATATTGTCTTTCAATAATGCTTTCTTCTTCAGGAAACTCTGAAAGCTTACTCAAAGCAGCCTTTCTTTGCATTTTCTTGTGTCTGTAGGAATTAAACCAAGTCTGAATCCCAGAGCAAACACAAGTTTCCCTCCCTCACAAGCAGAGTGCTTAATAGTCAAGAATTTCATAATAAAACCTTACAAGGAACCCAGAGCCTTTTTCTTACCTCTGCTCCTGGACTCCTTGTGTAACCCTTAGGCTGTGGTTTTCTAGGAAGCTGAATTAGGTGCTTGAAGACCTTCTTGGAAGATCAGCTTGACTATACCCCAGCTTCCTTTTCCCACCTGTTAGCAGGAACCAAGCTCTTCCCCAGCTGGGGCTCTGACTCCAGCAGGAGTCTCCTATAAGCCCAATCATAGCCTGCATACCTCCACCCCAGTTTTATTAACAAATAAATGTTCTCTGCCTCTCTTTCTCTCTCTCCAACACACACAAACATACAGAGAATTGGGTAATACCCCAAAGCAGGAACTTTCACAGGGGCAAGGCAGTAACATGTCTTACCTTGTTCTACAAAACAGCCACAGCACTCTTCAGCCCTGAAAACAGACACCAAAACACTTTGAAGAGATTTAATTTGCCTTGGTGAAGGCACCCAGAAAGCAGTCAGCGGTGTCCCAACAGACTTCTGAGCTTGTAAAACAGGCCCTTAAGCTAATTCCTGCCATGTGAACAGGCTATGCAGCACGCTTGTGTTGCCTGCAAGGGAATCGAGGGTTCCTCCTCAGCAGAACCAAATTCAGCCTCTTCTGGACAAATATCAAATAAAAATCCTCCATGAAGCCCATTCACTGAGACGTTTTTGATGCTTTCCTCTCAGACAGGCAACGCTGGTCACTGACAGATCTCCATTTAGCTGGACTTTAATCCACCGACTGCTCTTCAGCCCCTAGAGAATCTGAGAGCAGCAGGGAGACACTCCCCTGGGCATCAGCATTTCAGACCCCTCTGGACCTCAGTGTGAAACTATGCAGGAGAACTGTTCCCTCATGATTGCGATACCAGACAGAGAGACTTGGAAAAGGTCCTCTGCTCAATGCTGAGGCTCCAGTGGGAAGCTTTAATGCTGAATTCAAAAACAGTAGTCTTTCCTTTGCAATGTCACTGCTACCAAACTAATGCAACCTAACCACTTCAGGAGAGACAACCCTAATGAGAATTTCCAGGGAGACAAAAGCCCGGTAGGTCTTGGAGCCCCCAAATAAAGTATGGATTAATTTTGCCCTTGGCAGTAGCCAAAGGAGGCGATTCACGTGACCGGCTTTTCCACAGCCCTTCAGGAAGGGGAATAGACCTTACAAAACAGAAATAGCTGTATCACAGGGCACAGGAGCCGAGCAGCCCAAGATCGAGCCATTGCAATAGCTGCTTGGCTGCAGAATTTGCTACTTAGGGAACCTGAATGGGGAGTTTGCCTCTTGCAATGGCCTCTTGTCACTGCCAGGCACAGCACCGCTCTTCAGTGTGCCCAGACAGAGACAGATCTTGCTTATTGGTGAAGAAAATAAAGCTGAATAGCCTGCCACTTTGCAGGAAACCAAGATCCTCAAGAGATGCACAAAATAAAGTTGTGTGCTTTTACTCACATTTGTTTCTCTGCCTCTCTCTTGCACCCAGGGCAGCAGCGTTATCAACACACGATGGAGAAACCCAACAGCTACGCAGGGGCTGGCCCTTGAGAGTGTGAAAACTCACAAGTTTGACATTGTTTTCATTAATTTACTTCACTAAGGCTGCCTCATGCCTGTGCTGGTGCGCCTGTGAGCCCCTCATCTCCCCCTCAGTCTCACATTTCCAGTGGCCTGACCCTCAGCTTGGATCTGTTCTTGTTCATAACTGGTGCTGTGAAACCACGTCCCTCAGCCTGACAAGACTGTATCACAGCTCTGACAACCCCCAAGAATGCCCTCCTGTAAAAACAGGGCTGCCTTAAGCTATTGCTTCTAAAATACCAGGAAACACATCTCCAACCCCCATTTTCATTCAGCCTCCCCTACAGCAATAAAAGCATCACGCACTCCTAATGGAAGATGCTTCTAAGGATGGAATTAAGCACCATAAACGTTTTTTTGGGATTTAATTCAGAACCTGGGGGGTGAGGAAGCAAAAGAAGCTCCTCTGTACCATTCTGTGGTTGGGTGCTGCCGTCTGGTGGCCCAGTGCCTTGATGTGGGGGGTCCCAGCCCCCCGAGGCCATGCCCCAAGCTCAAATGCATTAGATCATTGGAGCGCAACAATAAACTGACAGCACCTTGCTTTTCTCCTCCTCCTATTCTGCGTGAAAGTATAATTAATGTTTTGGTTATTCCCTAATTATTAGCAGGAAGCAGCCTACAAGAAAGCTGGTAAGGGGCTCTTGATCAGGGAGTGCAGAAATAGGATGAGTGGGGTTTCAGTTGAAAGAGGGAAGATTGAGATGAGATCTTAGGCAGAAACATTTTCTTGTGAGGGTGGGGAGGCCCTGGCCCAGGTCGCCCAGAGCAGTGGTGGCTGCCCCATCCCTGGAAGTGTTCAAGGAAAGGCTGGATGGGGCTCGGAGCCCCTGATCCAGTGGGAGATGTGCCTGTCCATGGCGGGGGGGGAAACTGGATGGCCTTTAAGGTTCCTTCTAGCACAAAGTATTCCATGACTCTACAAATCAGCAGGCAGAGACAACACAGGGGTACAAAGGGACAGACCTGCCTCCTTACTATCTTACACCTGCTGTGCTAGAATGGAGGCTGATTTCTTCACAGTGGCTTCTTTGGGGTTTATGTTGAAAGCAGCGGTCACAGCACAGGAATGTATTAGTTGGTGCTGAGCAGGGTTAAAACGATTTCTGCTTCTTACACTGCCCCACCAAGGAGTGTGGGGTAAGCCCACGGAACCCTACCCCACACCACACAATGCCATGCTCTACATACACAGCTCTGGGAAGGAGTGAGAATAATACCTTTGTCTTCCCAAGTCACCTTACCATGCCCTACAGCCCAGCTTCCCTGGAACTGCCCTAGCATCTGCCTGTGATGGGATGTAGTGAATGAATACGATGTTTTGCTTTACCTGTTTAACTGTCTTTTCCCAGCCCGTGCCTTTTTCTACTTAACCTTTCTGCTTCTCTTCCCTATTCCACAGGGGGGTTGAGTAACCAGCTGGGTTGGGCCGAGACACCAACTGCTGTTTAACTGCAACACCCACCCAGCAAAGGATGTGGGTTTTTTCCCCCCACCATTTCAGTAACCCTTTTGATGCAGTCCCTCTGGATGAATTGTCTAGCCACGAGCAGTTACACAGAGCTCAAGAGCCAGCTGAACATGCTACTAATCCTTTATAGAGGCTGGGGTCACCCAGCTCATCATCCCTCCTCTAAACACAGCCTTGATGCTTTTGAGGCCTGTTTTAGAAACAACCTGTTTCTAAACTAGCAATCTCTCTGCAGCCTGCTTAACCCAGAGCCTGCATTAACCCTTATTCTTCACTCACACCGAGCTCATAAGCAGCAATATCTTTTAATTTTCACTTTATTTTTGTACACAAATAAGCAAACAAACATTGTGATGCCCATTAAATATTTTTATTCCTTACAACTTTTAATTGCATTTCCACTTGTTTACAGTACTGTAAAGTGCAATGGTATCCATCTCCCCTCCTGTGCACATGTTCAAGTATTTAAAATGCCCAGAAAAAATGTTTTTATTTGTACAGCAGCTCAGTTATGGAGTTCTAATCTGGCAAAGTGAACCCTGGTGTGCCTACAGGTTTGGGTCCTCCAATCCAACCCCCACACAGGGCGTGGGGCCCCTCCAACACTAACTGCTAGTGGAATGCATTCTTCCCTGGCTTTAGTCCACCTCCTCGATGGTTGGTCCAGAGGAAGCTCCACCAGAAGGAGGAGCTCCACCACCAGGGAATCCACCAGGCATCCCACCAGGCATTCCACCAGGCATTCCTCCAGCACTCTGGTACAGCTTGGTAATGATGGGGTTGCACACCTTCTCCAGCTCCTTCTGCTGGTGCTCAAACTCCTCCTTCTCAGCAGTCTGAAAGAAGAGGACAAAAGCTGAGTACCTGCTCTTCACAACACAGATTGATTCAGTGGCACTACCTGAGGCTTCTGTGTTTTAAGAGCCATTTCTAAGAGTCTTTAGCCACACCAAGTTAGATTTGCACTGACAAGAGGCAAGTGCAACTAACCCAACTCATCTGGACTCCCTCCAATCACTTTGTGGGCTTACATCCCTCCTCCTGGAGGAACATGACCTCATTTAAAGTCAAAGATCATGACCCTGGCCAAGATAGCTAGGCAGAACAAGGAGGAATTGACAGCTATTACACCTGCCAGCTGTGGTCGCTCAGACATCCAAGGAAGGTACTTGGACCAACACAAGTCTTTTGACTTCTGGTGGAAACTACGAATGGCTTTGGAATCACTTTCATCATAGCAACCAGTCATCTTCCATCCTCTTGAGCTCAGCAAGACACTCTGACCCAACATGGAATGTGACATACCTGATTCTTGTCCAGCCAGTTGATAATCTCATTGCATTTGTCCAAGATTTTCTGCTTGTCTTCATCGGAGATCTTGCCCTGGAGCTTCTCATCTTCCACAGTAGCCTTCATGTTGAACGCATAGGACTCCAGAGAGTTCTTGGATGATACCTTATCACGCTGCTTCTCATCTTCTGCTTTGTATTTCTCTGCTTCCTGAACCATCCGCTCAATGTCTTCCTTGCTCAGCCGGCCTGGACAACAGAGCATTTCAGGTCAGTTTTCTTAAAACATTACAACCTCCCATAGTTTAATCAGGTGCATTAAAGTTTAAACATTATGGGCTTTCATAGAAACTCATAAGATTACCACACAGTAAACAAGGCTCGTGGTTCTGATGTCCACACAACTTTGTAGCCAAATCTGACCCAGACTCCCACCCCAGACACATGACCCTTACCCTTGTCATTTGTTATTGTGATCTTGTTCTCCTTGCCAGTGCTCTTATCCACAGCAGAAACATTCAGGATGCCATTGGCATCAATATCAAACGTTACTTCAATCTGAGGAACACCTCTGGGAGCAGGAGGAATACCAGTCAGCTCAAACTTGCCCAGCAAGTTGTTGTCCTTAGTCATGGCACGTTCTCCTTCATACACCTAGGAAGAAAAAACACCTTAAATCACAAGTTCGACTATGCACTTCAAAGTCATAGCAGAGCAATCATTTAAGTGACGTGGTCGCTCAGACATCCAAGGAAGGTACTTGGACCAACACAAGTCTTTCGACTTCTGGTGGAAACTACGAATGGCTTTGGAATCACTTTCATCACAGCAACCAGATATTTACTGTTGGCATAAATTCTGAACAGGAAGACCTCTGGCATGATCACTTCCAGTATCGACCACTGGAGATGCTGATGGAGTTTTTAACAACTCAGTGTTTCATCAACTCACGCCAGTGCTACTTGCCTACCTGGATCAGCACACCAGGCTGGTTGTCCGAGTACGTAGTGAATGTCTGAGTCTGCTTGGTGGGGATGGTGGTGTTCCGCTTGATCAGGACTGTCATGACACCTCCAGCGGTCTCAATACCAAGAGACAGAGGAGTCACATCCAACAGCAGCAGATCCTGCACATTCTCAGACTTGTCTCCAGACAGGATAGCAGCCTGCACAGCTGAGGAAGATGAAAAGTGTTAGGAAACCTTCAACACACAAGGCTGCCCACTACACAGTTTAGCCCATGGCTCGCTCAGACATCCAAGGAAGCTTTTGGCCATCATTGGACTTCTGGTGGAAACTACGAATGACTTTGGAACCAGATTCATCATTGCAAGTCAAGATAAGCTTCTTACTGCTTTAAGAAACTTCACCAATTGCAGTGGAATATCCAGGGTCAACCCTTGCACTGCTGAGACTGCAGAATTCAGTTAATATGAAAGATGGGTATTTTCATCCTTACCTGCACCGTAAGCCACAGCCTCATCAGGATTGATGCTCTTGTTCAGCTCCTTGCCATTGAAAAAATCCTGCAGCAGTTTCTGGATCTTTGGGATACGAGTAGACCCACCAACCAGGACAATGTCATGGATCTGTGATTTGTCGAGTTTGGCATCCCGCAGGGCCTTCTCTACAGGATCCAGGGTGCCACGGAACAGGTCAGCGTTCAGCTCTTCAAAGCGAGCTCTAGTAATGGATGTGTAGAAGTCGATACCCTCATAGAGAGAATCAATTTCAATACTGGCCTGTGTGCTGGATGACAAGGTACGCTTTGCACGCTCACAGGCAGTGCGGAGGCGGCGAACTGCCCTCTTGTTCTCGCTGATATCTTTCTTGTGCTTGCGCTTGAATTCAGCAATGAAGTGGTTGACCATGCGGTTGTCGAAGTCTTCTCCACCCAAGTGAGTGTCACCTGCAGTGGATTTCACCTCAAAGATGCCATCTTCAATAGTCAGAATTGACACATCAAAGGTGCCACCTCCAAGATCAAAAATAAGAACATTCCTTTCAGCACCAACCTAGAGGAAAAAAAAGGTTTTCATAAAACACTTCATTTTCTACTGCTGGTGCAGGTTTACTGGCTGGGCACCAGGCCGTCACTCCAGAACATACCTTTTTGTCCAGACCATAGGCTATTGCAGCAGCTGTTGGCTCATTGATGATTCGCAGGACGTTCAGCCCTGCAATGGTTCCAGCATCTTTTGTAGCCTGGCGCTGTGAGTCGTTGAAATAGGCCGGTACAGTCACTACGGCATTAGTAACAGTCTACAAAAGAGACAAAGAAATCAGTTACAAATCCTAACTACTCCTCCATATAGAACTGACTGTTACATTCCCCAAACCTCACCTTCCCAAGATATGCTTCTGCAATTTCCTTCATTTTGGTTAAAACCATGGAAGAAATTTCTTCTGGGTAGAAACTCTTTGTCTCGCCCTTGTACTCCACTTGGACTTTTGGTCTGCCAGCATCATTCACCACAGTGAAAGGCCAGTGCTTCATGTCAGATTGGACAACAGAATCATCAAATCTACGCCCAATCAACCGCTTTGCATCTGGAAAAATAATTGGCGACATTAAATACACCCACTCACAAGACAGATTATCAGCTTCTTCCCAAAAAGCAGCACACACACAAAACCCTACAACACTGACTAATCTGAAATCCAGACCATGCTGCAGTCACTGCCAAGTTTCATCTCTTGGGTATGCACAAGCTCACAGGCATCACCTCACAGCCAACACAGCAAGGCTACAGCTACTGTATCATCAACTGCAGTGCACTCTAGGAAACCTAACTTAGACAACTGGCATGATCACTTCACACTAACTGCTAAGAACTTACACCAATGTAAGGTTTTAACTGTGTAAGGTTTTAAGGCACATACTTTCCCCTAAACAGAGCTTAATTATTAGTAACATAAATAATCACTAACGTTCACACACAATATAGTGTAAATAAATATTGTTCACAGTAAAATAAATGAGTGTCCATTCCCTTAAGCTTTAACCCTGCTATCATTAATCCTCATCAGCAACGAACATCTGCCATAGCCACCCTGAGCTCTGTGGTCGAGAACACAAATCTCACAGCCTTACCAAAAACTGTGTTGGTTGGATTCATTGCAACTTGGTTCTTGGCAGCATCACCGATCAATCTCTCTGTATCCGTGAAGGCGACATAGCTTGGTGTGGTCCGGTTACCCTGATCATTTGCAATGATTTCCACCTTCCCGTGTTGGAATACACCAACACAGGAATAGGTGGTGCCCAGATCAATTCCGACAGCTGGTCCCTTCGACATCTTGTCTGAAAACAAAGTAAGAAAAACCGTCGTAAAATCGAACTAAAATAGAAATGTTCCATTGGTGCTGCCCCCGTTCCAGCACCCACGGGCGCTGCCTCTCAGCAGGGTGCAGCCACGTGGACTCCATCTCCCACCACTCCCTGCAGCAGCACAGACATCTTAAGGCCCGCGGGCCATGTGCCTATTTGCACCGCCTCCCCGCAGCACTGGGGACCCGCCCACCCCGCCCCTTCCCTTCCTCCGCCCACCGCCCGCCCAGGGAGCTCAAAGCCTTCCCTCCCGCACCCATTGGGAGCGGCAGACCTCACCGATTTCCCACCCACTAGGTACTCCTCATAGCCCCCTCGTCCTTGCATTCCAAAGGGACTGGCAGCCCCCGCCTCTTCTGCGTTCACTGTGAACCCGCAGCCCAAACCTATCCCCCATCACACCCAGGCCCCCCCCGCTTCCTCCGGGGACCCGCAGCCTCCGTGCCTCCAGCCTCCTCCTCCCGTCCCCACTAGGGGCTCGCAGCTCCTGACCCCGTTCCCTGCACCTCCCACGCTTCTCCTCTTAAAAAGACACCCCGCTGCCTCCGTACTTCCACCCTTAACCTAACGGAACCCCGCAGCCCCCACAATACCATTACCTCAAAAAAAAAACTCTTATCCCCCACATAATACTGCTTCCCCACGATAAGACCGCAATTCCTTCCCCTCCTCGCCAATAATCAAGACCCGCAGCTCGCCCCCGCAGACTCGCAGTCCCTGCCCCTCCCCTTCCCACTCCCACCCCCCATTCTTCCACCCTTCCCAACACCAGACCCCCCCATCTCCATCCCTCCCCGTTGTTTCAGCCTCCCCCACACCAACAACTCGCACCCCCTCCCTTCGATTCCCCTCCCTGCTCCGCATGGCTCACTGTCCCCCACCCTCACCAGAGATTCTCAAACCCCCCCCCCTCCCCCGCTATCCCCCCACCCGCATCCATTAGGGTCGTGCAACCCCCCGCTTACTCCCCCCACCATGCGCTACGCCAGGCACTACATCCCCTTAATCATCATTAGCGGACAACAAAGAAAATGTGGAAAAACCACCAAAAGAGTGCGCTTAGGCAAAAAAAAAAAAACAGAACAGAAAAAAAACCGTCCCCCGCCAACTCCCTACCCTCCATACCGCCTGTAGGGGCCCCCTCAGCCCCATTACCTGCTCGTCCCAGGGGCACAGAGGACACCGCTCACCGAAAGTTACTGCTGAATGAGAGCATTCACGACCCACCCCGCCGCCTTTATATAGCCGCGCAGAACCTTCCAGAAGGCCCCACCCCTTCTGAGCGCCCCAGCCAATCAGCTCGCGCCCATGCTGCGCTCCAGCCAATCAGCGTGTGCCTGCGCCGCCTGGCCAGCCAATAGCCGCCCGTGACGCAAGCAGGAAGGGGCTGTGCCCGCCCGCCAGCCGGTATTCTCGAACCTTCATGCGCTTTCTTCGCTCCCCTCACCCCCCCCCCAACCGCAACAGGCGGGGGTGGGGTGGGCGGAGCTTCGCTTGCGCGGGAGCCAATGAAAGCCCTCCAGCGGCCGCATTGCGGGTGGCGTCATCACTAAGCGTAGGCGGGAGGGGGGGAGCGGGGGAGCTCAAAGGGCGCTGAGGAGCGAGCGGCAGCCAATCGCAGCGCGTCGTCGGGGGTTCATTTGCATATGCCGCGCGCGCGAGGGGGAAGGCGGCCCAGGGCAGGAGTGGCCAATCAGAGGGCGCGGCTGGGGGTTGATTTGCATAGAGAGCGACGCGAAGGGGGAGCGCAAAATGGCGGCGGGACTGGGGTAGCTGGTGGGCAGCAGTGGGTTAAGGCGGGGGTAGAGGCTCTGAACGGTGCCTTTGGGGCTCAAGCAGGCAGATGGGCGACTCTGCAGCGCAGCCAGTCTCATGCTTGAGGCTGATCGGGTTCATAAGTCACTTGTCAGGAGCGCTGTGAAATAAAACTCCACGTAGTGAAATCCTGAGGGAGTAAGGCAGGGAGTAGAAGGGCTGCAGAAACCTCTTGTGCTGGCCCTGTGCAGTGGGAAAAGGGCAAAGGAGGTTTGTTAATGGGCAAGGACTGCCTGAAAAAGCATTCTGGTGCTCTTAGTGCTGCCCACAGGCTCAGCCTGAGACAAAGTCCGTGTTTGTAGAGTTATAGATTTGTTTTGTTGGAAGAGACTGTTGAGATCATTGAGTCCAACCTTACCTGTCTATTACTAAATGATCCCTGAGCACCTCTTCTACTTGTCTTTTAAATTCCTCCAGGGATGTTGCCTGAGAACCCTTTCAGTGAAGAAAATTCTCCTAATATCTAATCTGGACTTTCTGTGGTGCAAATTAAGGCCGTGTTTTGCAGAATCAGCCATTTTCTCTCGTTCTATCCCTTGTTACTTCGGAGAAGTTGTAGCAAGATCGAGTGCTAGCCTCCTCTTTTCAGAGAGCTGTAGGCAATGATAATGTCTCTCCTCAGCCTCCCTTTTCTCCATACTAAGCAGCCACAGTTCCCTCAGCCACTCCTCGTAATACTTGTTCACCAGCCCCTTGAAGTCCAGTACTAGGAGAAGGGCACTGACAAGTCTGTTGTCAGTCTTATCCCCATCAAATAGCTGTTTGCTCTCTGTGTTACCTTGCAGTGTGCACCCCGAGACAGGTGGGTATTGGCGTTTCTTTCATTCATGGCAGTTTGGAGTGATCTGTGCTCGGGAACATGATGCAGTTACCCCAGATCAGCTCATGGCTGGTAACACATTATCAGACCTCTAACATGCAGATTCCCAGTGCCACACAGCTCCTAGGCTCCTGATGGGTGTGCTGACCCACTGGAAGTTGTTCCTCTGAAGCAATGTTTTATGGTTTCCATTCTTGCTCTGCCACGCACAAGGCTGGAACCTGAATCGAGACCTTTGGGTGACCACAGAAGACACAGTTTTTAGTTGAAACTTCAGTGTGCAAGGTTAGAAACAGGAGGGGCAGCAGGAAAAAGAAAGGGGCTCCATATCACAGAGCATTAGCTGTCATGCTCCTGTGCTTTTAAAGATAAGGGCAGACAATTTGAACCATCGCCCCTTATCTGACCAGGTATGGCATGCAAAGCCACTCCACCCTGTCCAGAGTACAGGCTGCTGGAGATCTCAGCTCCCAGGCTACATAGGAGATGCTTCTCAGGACGTATGCATGCTAATCTGCTCTAAATACATCACACACCACGTCCCAGGAGCCAAGCTGTTAGCAAGGGATTGCTTTTGGGTGTTTTTTTTTTTTGTTTCCTTGCCTTAAATCACGGACAGAATTTCACTGAGACCTAAGAATAGCTTTACCTGCACCTTGACATTAGCTGGTGACATTTAGATGTGCAACCATGCTTCACACAGCAGACTGATAGCAAGTGAAGGGAGCCTAAACCCACAATGAGTCAGTGCAGAGAGGAGGGCACTTTGGCAAGTGACTCATTATGGGAGAAATTAAAGGCTCTTAACATAGTGGACAAAAGTAGCTCATTTACTGTATACCAGAAAAATTAAGGCTAGGCAGCCTGGACACTGATGAGTCTTCTGCGTGGGCTTTTTTTTTTTTTTTTTTTTTTTTTTTTTCAGATCTAGAATCATAGATTGGTTTGGTTTGGAAGGGATCTTAAAGATCATCCAGTTCCAACCCCTCTGCCATGGGCAGGGACACGTCCCACAGATGATAAATGCCAACATTATTTTTTGAAGTCAATTTAGCACGTTAGAGATGAAGCACTGCTTCTTCTTTAAGCGTTTACAACAGGACTGGGGAGAGAGTGGTGATTATCAAAGAGGCTTCCTATCCACAACAGTAGCATTTGTTATTATACAACACTTGCATCTGAAATCACACCTTGGACTTTCCCTTTCCCACACGGTTCTCCCCCTTCAGTCTATCAGTACAAACTGACCCAGGTTAAAAATAACCCAAGACTCCCAATACTTTAACAGCAGTATGCAGCTGCACAACTCCTTTCAAAACTTTTATAGCTTAATCGGATTTTGGATGTCATCAGCTCAAGAGAGAGACAGTTCATTTCCCTGTGAATCAGGGATAGGCAGAAGGACACACCTATGAGACCACTGTGTTGTCAGAGTTTTGTTTTAAATACTGTGTATTCATGTTGCAATTTTTACTCCCAGATTTCAGTAAAGAAGATTGCTGATGTTGGGAGGCATCTGTGCAAAACGCCCTGGGGGAAAGAAGGCTGAACCACTGCGAGAGAAATCAGCCGCAGTCATGTTTAGTTACCCAGAATAACACTTACATCTCCCTGGCTGGAGATTCCTGTTAGCTGGTTCAAAATGTTTATCTGTAAAGAAGATCTAAACAATCTGAACATGGCTCTTATTGTCACTTCACACTCTCATTGTCATCTCATGCCCAGTTCAGGAGATGAACTGAAACGCGCTAGGTGGATCACAAGTAAGGTGGCAGATGTGGGAGTGGGCAGTGTCACTGGAGGTTCATATCTTTGCTGTGTCTGTGCTGGTGGTATTTACTGAATTAGCTTCAAGCATTTTGCATCCTCAGCCAAAATATCTCGGGTGAAATAGTGGCATGGACATCAAAACACCATTTACTTTAATACACCCAAGGTTTCACAGATTTCATGTCATGTCACATTATTTAGACTGAAAAAATACCTATGAAAAAACCAGCTTCTCCATACTTTATATGCATGTAGTCCTTGTTAGCTTAAAAATAGTATTTTTGACTTTGTAAATTTTTCCTTAGATTCAGCTTGACAGCATGTAACACATGATACCACAGAAGATGGAGCACTAGTACAAGTTTAGTTGAGCTGCAGTGCTTCAGCTGCAGCAGATTTATTTATAAAACAACCAACCGAAAAAAAAAATTATGAAATCATTGATTCAAAGGAATCAATAATAAATATTTGCTTTCCTCTGAGTTGTTCAGACACAGTACCTAAGGACACCAATTATAGCAGGCATCAGACATGTAATCTTAGTTTAGCTGTTGAGAAACAAAAGAAAGCTACATAACATATGCATTTAATCACACTAGTAATATCTGGTATATGACAGTAAATGCTTTAAGTACACTATTTTACAAAACAGAGTTTGGCTTATGGTTCATTTGCTTCCCCTGTGCAATTCCTTTTACTATCACCCAGACCTCAGAAAAATGTCCCTTTGGAAGTAGAATACCTTTGAAATTATCTCTTTCTTGCATTTCCTTTGAGTAATGATCTTTTTGCTTTGGTCTAAACGCTAGCAACTGAAGTGCAGAGCTGGCCCCGTGTTTACCTGTCAGAGCACCAATGCACTGTGGTCTGAAAAGCACCGCAGCATTTCAGACGTGGTGGTTTTAAATCACCACAATGCCTATACTTTCTAACCAAGGCCACACATCTTTGTTCCATGGTGGGAACACTGTTCCACAGTGTTTTTACTGACATGGTTTGTATCCAGGGCTGTCTGCATGTGCTCAGGCAGCAGACACGTGTACCACCTGCTTCCCAGTGGGTCTAGGAAAGCCAGGAATGATCACACACACCAGGCTTCAGCAATTGCATCTGACCAACTTCCTTTTCTCAAGGTCCATAAACCTTTCATCCCCTGCAATCAGACAGCTAGCTTGTATGACAAGGAGTGACTTCTCTGCTCCAGGAAAGGGCTGCCACAGCTGATATGCCCTGCAGCTTTTTCCACGAAGATTTCCAGGAAAGAGAGTGCCAAGAGCAGGCTGGGCAAATTCTCCTAGCCGGCAGCAAGTGGCCCTAGGCTGTAGACACAGCATCCTCCCCTTCCCTAGTTGCAGGCCTGGCTGGTGACTCAAAGCTAAGCTGCAGCACTTAGTACTACTTGGGACTGCAGCCAACTCAACCCTTTGAATTGTTACCCTTGTTTTGTGGTAATAAGCTGCTGGGTGCTCAGGCATGCCTTCTATACTGAGAAGAGCACCCCTGGGTTTATGTGCATAGCATAAGTATCCTCAGATGCAACGTAGGTAACAATAAGCAACCATAGAAGAAGTTACGAACTATTTGAGCAGTCCTGCTCCTGCTTTTCAGGACTTTCCCAGCAGTGGAGTATCTTGCAAGCACTTTGGAGTGCCTGAGCCTTCAAGGTCCAGGAAAAGAGCAGATACAGAGGAATCATGGACACTGCTTCCAACCAGTGATAGCCACGACCAAATCCACCAAGAGAGCTGATCCAGGAATATGCCTCTAGAGTATCCAGGGAAAATGTCTAGGTAAAATGACTCAGTATCCAACACCAGGAGCCATGATGAAAGTAGCAGCTTATCAAACCCCTAAGATGTCTCCTTTGTTTAAATCTGTGACTGGGGACTGCCTTCTGCACGGCAGATCAGTATTTTGTCCTGCCAAGGGTGGCTGGGTTGACTCTGGGGTAAAGAGTGCAAGTGACATTTTGGTACGTGTGATGAAAATGGGTGACTGCTCCTAGGAAGAGATGTGCTCAGACAGCACAAGGCAAGTTTGAAAACTATTTCCCATAAGGAAGTAGCCCAAGCAGGGCTTGGCTTTGATCAGATTGTCTAAGATCTCAAACCAAGAAGCTAGAATTCTAGGTCTCAGTCAGAAAAGAAAATTAATTACAGTCCCTAGAGTTGAAGAATTGCACATCTGTGGTTCTTCTGTGCTGATCCATCTCCTGTAGACTCCAGTTCCATAAACTGGAGGAAACCTTCCCTCCCTCAAACAGCAAAAAGCAACCCCCAAGCCTCTCATTTTTTTTAACAGTCCGGGAGTGCAGGAATCTGGAACCAACAAGCTCAGTGTCTTGTGTGTAGCAGTGGTCAGTGCCAAGTCCTTCAGAGGAAAATATAAACGTCAGAATTATGCAAGCATCTGCCTCCAGAGGAAGCCTGTCCCCATCTCCTCCCATCATTTCCTATTGGCCTTCAGCTTAAACTGTAAGACTTTATATTCCTTGGGTGCATTTATTCTGATTAATTTAGTCACAGAAAGTGTTTTTCTGATTTTTTGCTAACCTCAACAATAGCACATGGTCAAGTGTTTGGTGTATAAATGGGACATTGCACAAAATATTTTCTAATGGAAGCAGCATCGTGCTTATTTACCTGTCCCTGGTGATTTTTCCTCACTGTGTGCTCTGTCACTCTGTCTTCAGTCTTACCTGATTGCCTGAAGGTCAGCTCAAGAACTCTGTTCTGTCAGTCTTGGGAAGAGTTCTCCATAAGGCTTCTACAGCATGGCTTACCCCAAAACTGGTGAATTGACAACCTGTCGATAGCAAAGGTTTCTTCCAAATGCTTCATGCGGGCTTGTTGGTAGATTGGTGACCCTCACTTTTTGAGGTCCCGTCTTCATTCTGGATTCAGTCCCCCATTCTCATCACACTAAGGCTCATTTGCCACAGATTCTGCTCCTGTGGAGCTACTGCAGCTCAGAAGTACTGACCATACAAGCAGTCATCTCTCTGGGTACATGATTAAGTTTCTTCTGGCAATTAAAGCACCTCTGTTTCTTTAACATAAAGGTTCCTTTCTCTTTTGTTGAGACACATGCCTTAATATTGCATCTCTTCACCTTTCTGAGTGATTCTGTAATTTCCACTTCAGTTAGAGCCTCTAAAAGTATTTCATTAGAAGTGTCTGTCAGTTCCCTTTGAAGTTGGAACCCTCAGCAGAGAGTCTGCCTCGAAGTCTTCAGATAAGACAATGCATCTTTAAAAAAGTTCTCCCAAACCAGTACAAGAGACTTCTCCCCACAAAACCTCTCCGCATTATTATGCATCTTTAAGTCTCTATTGATCCCTTTTAAAAAATCCTGAGGTTTGGCTTAATTTCATTTGTACAGCACTTAGCTGCTGTAGTTTAAAAATGCTCAGTGTCCCATTTCCAAAAAAAGATAATTTAAAAAGAAGGCTCCCTTTTCCCTCAAATGTATCTTGCCTCAAAAAAAAAATAAAATTCTGCATCAGAACCTCAGTGCTGGAAGATGTAAGAAAGAGTTGAGTGGGAGGGCTTCGTGTGGTGTGAATAATCACAAGTGATTAAAATCAAGATGACCAGGAAGATAACTAATCTAACAATTCCTATGTGGCTGGTGGTGTGTGAAGTGTTTCTGGACAGCAGGAGTCTCCAGCTGGCTGGTGAGCAGTCACACGGTCTGGAACGCTCGGCTTTGGGCAGGCACCATCACCAACGTCGCTCCCATTTTCATCAGGTTAGTGTAGTCGACTTTCTTTGGCTCGATTTCTTTTTGTTCCATCTCCCTCTGGCTGCACTGGGGAGGAGTTAGATGGGGAGTAGCTTCCGTTGACAAAGTCCGTTGGCTGCGAGAGGCACTGTTGGCTGTTGACCTGGTTGAGGAGGAACCAGAGCGTGAGCTTCTAGAACCAGAGGAAGAGGAGCTGGGCTTGACGAGATGGGCCTTGGGTGCCTCTGCATCTTCTCTGCAATCAAAGATATGACAGGGCTCAAATACCACAGAGAACAGAAATGCACAGGAACACACGTTTTACCAGGCTGAATTGCTGCTTCAATAAGTGAAAATGCACATCACCAGGGCACATTAGTCCAGCAGTTTGGGCAAGGTACAGGGTTTTCTGAATTATTTTCTATATAACTTTGTGGATTGAACTCCCTACTGCTCTGCAGAGCTACTGGATTTAGAATATATGCTGCACATGACTGGCTCTTTGTGTGCAGCTTTGAGGTCTGCGGAATGAATGCCAAGTGTCAGTGTGAACAGTTCAGATCGCACTGTCTGCTCTGTAATCCTTACTCATAATGACAAGGATTAGCTGAGACCAGTTCTTCTAGTTAAAAAAAAAAAATGTGGGTAGTGAAAGAAACGCAAGGACTGGGCGCAGCGAGAGGGGAGGTAAGGAAAAGGTGTTATAAGAGGTTGAACCTTGGACTAAAAATAAAAAGGCATGCAAGATTTGAAAGTAAAAAGAAAGGGAAGAAATCAGTAGAGGCCACCTTCTTTCTGGCAGAGTAGTGAGCTGCTGCACAGATCACAGAGGTGCCTAATGGTACCTGGTACATAGAAGTGGATGAGGGCAGGCAGACTTAGAAATAGACATAAGAATGACACAAAGCAAGGTGTTTCTTCAAGGGCAGGAGCAGCTCAAACTCATTCCTGGAAAGATCTTTTTTTTTCCAGCACTTTCCTTGCAGAAAAGTTTAGGCTTGACTGGCTGGACACCAATCTCTGCTTGGGGGAGTGAAGTGGCAGACCTCACCCATGTGTAACAGATGAGTTCAAAGAACATGTGTCAGCATTCTCCATACGCCCACTCAGGGCGAGGCTTCTCAGCTCGGCGCACAGCAGCTCAGGGGATTTTTCACCCTGAGCTAAATCCAGAAGCACAGTTGTTCAAAAGGCTCAAGAAAGACTGTGAGAACTTGCCTGCCTTGTAGCATTGCCAGCAGAAATTGCAATTAAAAAGGAAAGAAAAACAACCTCTAACCTCTCAGAACCACAACAGACAAGTGAGGTGAATTTAGTACAGAGGGGATTATGCAAATTCTTTAAAATGCTGTAAATTGCAAGTGTGAGAGAGAATATTTTGTTGAGTTATATGTTCATTTGTCCCAAGGAAATAAAAAAAAAGACATTTTCATTTACATAATTTTCTGGGAAGTCTTCACAAAGATGCTCACTGTCAAGAGATTTGTCACTGATATTTCAGGGAGATTTTAAAAGCTTTTTAGAACAACTTTTTGAGACACTTATACTCAAGTTACTTAAAACGGTAGTAAAAAGATGTGTGAAACTGCAAGAAAGGAATGTGGGAAGTAGAGGATTAAATAACAGGCTTTACCTGATTTCATTTGGTGCCTCCTCTTCTTCATATCTCTTCTTTTCTTTCCTTCTTATTGTGAGCCTCACCACCAGGAAGAGGAGGGAAAGTCCTACCACCACACCACAAACCGCTCCAGCGATCATGCCAGTATTTTGTGCATCTGTTGGCCAGAACACAAACGTGTTGGGAAACTCTCACTCTGGTCATGCGGTCAGATTCTAGCCTACTCTACAACTTCCACCTCTCGGTATAAATCAGAAGAGAAGGTATGAGACACTGTTTAGGTGTCAAACAGAGGTTGAAGCGGTTTATCTTCAGGCATTGTTTCTAAACGTGAGCTGACAGTGATAAAAGGATTCACCTCTGGAAGGGTGGGATCACAAGTGCTGTGCCTTCAGATGTGGTCCAGAATTGGTATCATAGAATCATAGAATAGTTTGGGTTGGAAGGGACCTTAAAGATCATATAGTTCCAACCCCTTGCCATGGGCAGGGACACCTCCCTCTGGATCAAGTTGCTCCAAGCCCCATCCAACCTGGCCTTGAACACCTCCAGCGAGGTGTGGAGGAGGAGGTGAAAAAATCCTCTCCTAAGAGCACAGAACTGCAGAAAGTATAGACGGACAGGACAACCCACGTGTGAAACTAAGCACCAAGCAGTTTCCTAGAAGCAGAAGAGTGTTTAAACTAGTAATGTTTCCCCATGAGGATTTTTCCCCCCCCCCCTTCAGCTCACCCTGAAATGATTCACTTGCAGAATGAATTATTCAGTTGAGGAAGAAAGTGACCTGAGGGGGGATGGAGAAAGAGGAGGAAAGGGAGGCAGCACTGTGCAGGTGCAAGGCATTTTCCATCCCAAATAACAAAGTTAGAGAAAGAAAACTTCTTAGTGTTTATAGGACCATAGTTGATAATTCATGACAACTTCTTTTGCTAAGAGTGGTTAGATTGGGTTTGGCTGAAGGTTGTTTCCTTAAGGCTTGTCCCTACGGAGGGTTTAGCAAACCAAAGTGAGGTTTTAAACCAATTCAGTTAAACTGGCATAAAAGTCGCCTGGACGCTTTTACTCAGATGCCTGAGGCGAACCCATTTTCCTTGCTACATGACCGTTTTGGGGTTATTTCAGGCCTGGCTGGCCAGAAAAATTCCAGAGCTATGGAATCTCCACAGAAGAGACTTCACTATTAGCAGCTTTTTATCACAGCCGATCCAGCTCCTGCTGAGCTGCACGTTAAAGCTACCTAAACTGTATTGTTTGGATTTGTCCTCAGTACTGCTGCTAAATGCCACCCTTTTTCTTGCATTCATATGCAAAGACGCAGATCCCTCACGGACACACATCCGTGATGGGGTTAGTCAGGAGGGACACTGATTTTAATTTCTGCTGTTCTGGGCAGAAGTTTTTAAATCTAGATTGAAACCAAACTGTGTCAAAAGTTGTTTTTCATCCAGTGCATTACTTCATGTCAAAGTCAGCTTTTCCAGCTGCCTTTAGATAGTTTACTAATAGACAAGTAATTTGGAATTGCACTGATAGACCGTTCACACAGAGATTTTATTCTTGAGAGTAATCTCATGCAGTCACTCCAACCAGAAGTACCTCAAAAGCTGGAGACTCTGGAACCTTTAACTCATCGTTTTTTCCCCCTTCATATTTCATTAGTTGTTCTCAAAATCAAAATTTATAGCAAACCACAACACCTGAGGCCAAATGGTTTATTTACCACTTCACTTTTTATGGAGGACTGCTGTGCAAAGCGTAAGCACAGTGAATATATAAGAACTATTCCATTTGATTGCAGTATGGAATGGCAGAGGTGTGGCACAGAATCTGCCAGTCCTGATGGGACACTGGTGAAACAGCACTGCTCACAAATTGTGTGCTGATACTTACGCTGCACTGTCACCTGAACAACACAGCTTTCTTGTCCAGCCTCGTTGGTGGCAATGCATTGGTATAACCCCGTGCTCATCTGCGTAAGATTCTTCAGTAGGACTTGCCCAGGATTGGAGATGTCTGAAACAGGAAGTATCACCAGCAGAATTAATAAAAAAAGACTAAGCGACCTTAACAGTGGATAGGACACAGAATCATGAATTGAACTTCTGGATTGAATCAGTTCAATGAGGATCAATGATACCTCATGGAAGATCATTTGTCAACCTTCAGCAAAACACTAAACAAACTTCTCCAGCACTTCCTCCCTTCTGCAATGTCCAACTGCAGTCAGGAGAGGGACTTGGACACCATTGCTATCACTGCCAGCAAGAGATCCCTGTTTCAAAAGCAGGCCTGTGAAGGTACACATGCATGTGAATGATTATGGGACTTGGAGTTTACACAGAGCTCCAAGGCGAAATGTCCTGACTTACTGACTCTTGATGTCGGTGGGAGATGTTCTGCTCTCTCGTCTTCCTTATTTATGCGCTGCCATCGATAGGAGATGGGTGCAGTGCCAGAGGCGGAGTGGCACTGCAGGGACAGTTCCTTTCCTTCCAACAGCTCCCCTTCTAGCCAGCATTTGGGCTTGGAAGGTTTTTCTAGAAGAAACAAGACATGTCATGCAAATGCAGCAGACTGTTTTCTTGGTGGAAAACCCTTTCTTTGGCAAAAGCTTGTAATTTAAGCCACTTCCAAGAGCTGCCTTCTCTGGAACGCATTAAGGAATTACAGCAGTGATGTTTGTTCGGGGACTTTAGCTGCAATTGTGTGCAACTTCATAGTCTGAGCAGTGGAGCTGGCTGCCTCAGACATAGAAATGACATGTTAAAACACTCTGGGGCAGTTTGTCTTGTGAATACTCGCATCAGTGGAGCTGTATCACTGCATTCCTCTTCTCGATACTATTTAGAGAATATCCTTTCCCTCCCTCTACTTCTCCATTTCTTCCTTCTCCCCACAGTGTCTTGCAGGCCACAGCACTTCCTCCACAGGATGACAGTTTATGTGAGAAGGCCAACCAAGACACTGAAATCAAGGAAGAGAAATGCTAACCCCGGCAGCTTATTTGTCGCCTCCGCTGGCCTGGATCAGATTGGACACAACCCCAGGGTCTTCAGCGGGAGATCTTGACAGGGCTATCACCAGCTAAGCTAGAATATGAGTCTCGTTTGTGTGATGAGATCATAGAGAGAATTTGGAAGGAGCAGCTCATATGATTTTGTAGGTGATTATATTTACCTCAAAACAGTTCCTTAGGCTTTTCCTGTGTCCTTTGCCAAAAAAAAAAAACCGCAAAGGCAGATATGGAGTGGGATAGTGAAACCTGATCGAGAAAGATCTTTGTATTTATACCCTGCTGAAATAAATCCCTCTCCAGGAAATGAACCTAGTGATTTTTTCCCTTTGGAAAATGACCTTACCTACAACCTTCAGTGTGATGATAGCCCATTCGTACTGCCCAGCATTTTTAACCTTACATATGTACTTCCCCGCATCGCTGGACTGCAGGGATATGATTTGTAAGGATGCATCTCCAGCAAGGAAGTTAGATGTGAAGGAAACACGCCCTTTCTGCTCTTCATTCAGGTCATCGTAAACACGGCCTCCGGAGTAAGTGATCACCTAAGGAGCAGAGACAAGCACAGATCATTTCAGTACAGCTGAGGTTGTACTTGAACACGGAACAACAAATCAAAGCGTTCCCAGGAACTGCAGACAGAGGCTATGTGTGGTGAAATGACTTGCCAACGGTCACACAGGGTGAAAGATTAAACCTGGATTTCAAGTCTGAGACTGAAACATTTATGCTAGAGATTTACTCTGCAGCTTTTATACCAGTGTCAAAATAGACATCAGTTTATGCCACACTGTGTAGGCACAGTCTTTACGTTTGTCTGGGTTTGGCTAACTCTGACTGCAGACCTGGATTTTATAAGTACTAAACTATTCTTTTTTTCTTCCTGAAACCAAGATGTCAGAAACTAGGCCTACAAAACCCAAGGTCATTTTTGAAAACCCAAAGGGCAACTCTGAAGTTTATGCAGCAATGACTGATTACACAAGAGTGTTTGTTTAAAGGAACTTTGATTGTAACACAACCTGTTCCAAGATGGCACGCGTGAATATCAAATAACTTTTATACCTAATAAATCTAAAAAAGTCAGCTTTCTTCTCTAAACACTGCTTAGTTCATCAGAATAACTTGCTAAGATAATCACAGAAGTCTCTGAGCTAACAGCTGCTGATGTCAGCAGAGAAGCAAGGTTCTTTTCTCAGTGGCTGAACCTACCGCCTTGTGTACTGTCTCCGAAATGTGCAGCAGCCACTCAATGTCCAAGCTCCCTTGCTCCAGGAGGCCCAGGCGATGATGACAGGGCAAAGTCACGTTTTCTTCAGCCACTCTCTTAAATTCAGTCTGCGCCTGTGACAGCCAAATGGAACAGGAAGCTGAAAGACAGACGACGGTGGTTAGAGGCCAGGATTAAGGACACATCTCTGTGCTGACAAGTGCTGCTGGCTTAGGTTTCCCTGGATTCTTCCTCATTTACTTCACAGCATCAAAGAAAACCCAACAGCTTGGCTTCCTAGACAGATTGCAGCTGATTAAAGGGGACATCTATATGCACACAGGCAGTTAGCTTCTCACTGGTATGTAAGCACGAAGAACAAACAGATGGCTTCACACTCCAGAGCTGTCAATGCTGAAGTCTCACCCACATCCTCTATGCAAATTTCAGATAATCTCCTTGGTTTTGCCTTTGCTTTTTATTACCTTAATTCATAAGCAGCATTTCCATCGCTTTATTCCTATGGCAGCCTAACAAGGTTTGGAGTCTTCTCCCTAACACTGGATGATGTTCGTTGCATGTGTTTCAGTTCTGGGAGTGAGAGACCAGACTGGGGACAAGCGGGTTAACCTTAAGAAAGGCACGGTACCAGTAGGCTAGAAAGGTGTCTCTGAATAGCAACATCAAAAATATATTAAGTTCTCAAAAAGGTTTTGTCAGGCTCTAAAAAAACCAGAAAGAAATTGCCAAGCTGGACCACGAGAGGGAAGCAGAGCCTTTTAAATGTTAACCAGCAAATCCCAAACCACATCTGAACTCCCTAGCGCCATGGTGTTCAACCAACATCGCTCTTATGGACTGTGGAACTTACTACTTCTTTCCGAGTTTCTCTCCATACTGAACAAATTTGGGGTTGATTCTTGGCTTTCCCCATCTCCAACTTCTGATAACACATGGGCTCGCCATGGTAAATTCAAACTCTCTTGAAACTCACCCAGAAGATCACTGGTATGGAAAATTGCAGGCATCTAGGTCAGCATCCCCCAGGTCTGCTATGACACCAAATAACAAATCTTCCAACCAACTTTCCATGGGGATTTCGGGGGCATAAATACCACCTGCCCTTTGTGTATAAACCTCTAGAGTACAGTTGGGCTGCTCTTAAGTTTTGCTGTGCAAGAAGAAAGGATAAAAGCATTTTTTCCCCTCTGAAATGAAGATGAAATATGTCACTTCTTGGGCCAAACACTGTGAAACTGATGAAAACTGTAGGAGCTGGCAGTGCTAGGAAGTCACACGTGTGATGGAACACACAATCCTATGATTACAGAACCAGATTACTGGCAAGAGCATAAGAAGCTCTAGTTACATCTGCTAAATTTATTCCTATACTTGTATTTAAATAGTGGATCTATGAACTTTCCTTTAAAAAAAAAAAAACAACAGGAAAAATTACACCAAACATGACCCTTCCTCATTTTTTTCTGTTTCTTCAGGACCAACTCTGGTTTTAGAAAATTCATTCTGTTCCTGCTCCCAGCTCTGCCTGAGTTAGCATGACCATCCCTCAGCTCCTGAGCGTCAATCAATATTTACCAAGCAAAAGGCATCATCTGCCACATGCATGCACATATATAAAACACCTAGAATCTTAACACAGGTGGAGTCTTGCAAAGGATTAAACTCTCTTCCCCTGCATGGATCTCTGCATGAATCGAGGAGAGTGGAAGCTCCTTTTCAGCCACATTAGCTGCTTGCTTTAAAGGGAAAATTAATCCAGTTTATCACTGGATTCACTAGTCTCAGAGCCCCATCTGCCAAATACAATTACACATTTTGCGTAAGATGAATGCCTGCTTTCTCTTACAGCCCACATTGCTGCAGGCTGCCTTCATTAACGCACTGACACTCACTAGATGACTGATCAATAAGTTTAATTTAAGCACTACAATAGCAAGCATTCACATAACATTTGCAACATTTTCAGAGTCCTGGGGCAGCACAGAGGTTTTGTGCACACCTCACAGGATATTCTACATTTTAAAATGTAGTTTTACATGAAAAGCGTTGAACAGGATTTATAAATCACCTTTTGAAGGAGTATAACAAGCATCATATTCATTCCTTTCTGGCTTGGATAGAATGCTTTCAGGAGCTCACACCTTGGTCTGTTCTCGTTTTGCCCAGCAAACACACTCTGGATTTGAGGAAGGGGAAGTGCCTGTAAGCTCATCTCCCTGTGTGGGAGTAAGATGAGGGAGACATCCAGTGAGATAGTGACTGCAAATTTCTAAATCACCCTTTATTTTTCAAGTACATGCAATCAGAGATAATTTGGAGCTGATTTACCATTGAACCAACTAGATTGTAAAAAAAAAAAACTTGTCCCTTTAGTCCTTATTAGTTCTTTAATAATGACCATGAACTCACAAGGAAATCTGTAAGTTTTGCAAGTGTTCCAGATAACACTCTTGCTTTATTTTCTTTTCACCTATACCTGTATACAGACAAAAAGAAGCTCAAAACGTAACTTCATAAAAGCACCAAACACAGGATGCCAGATCCACAGAATGCTAGATGGGACCCATCCTCCGACCTTCCAGGGGCTTGGGTGGGTCTCACTGCCACAAGCTTTTAAATACATGCTGGAATTTACAGTATGTGCCTTGGGAAGAAAAGGGAATTAGAGAACATAGCCACATAGCCCAGTCCCCACTAGGTTAATTTAAGTTTTCTGTTCTAGGTAGAATCGTTCCTGGAGGTGTGTAAGCCCAGGTTGGATGGGGCTTTGAGCAACCTGATCCAGTGGGAGGTGTCCCTGCCCACAGCAGGAGGTTGGAACTGGATGGGCTTTGAGGTCTATTCCAACCCAAACCATTCCATGATTCTGTGATTAATTCAATGATCAACTGCCTCTTGTATTTGTGTAGATGTGATCTAACAAGAACAGCTCCAAGAAATGCTATTTTGCTGACAGTGCTTTTAGCAATTATTTCCCCTGTAGTTTGAGTTCCATTTAGACGAGTACTGAAGGAGAATGTCTACACCTTGGAGCAGCAAACACCTCCCTACACTGCCCAGGGCACACAGCAAGTAGGGAACAAAAGTGCTTTTGCTCTGTGGGATGGGTGCACAAGGCTCCAAAGCCTCTCCCCTTCAAGAGCGTCGCAGCCACGGGAGGGCAGAGCCTGCTCAGGAACACCCTGAGCTCCAGCAGACAATAGTCAGACAATGGAAGATTTTCCCAGAAGTCAGATCCAAGAGTCTGGCTCAGTAATGCCACAGATATGCAAGCTCTGTAGTTCTTACCCCCAAAACCCACTTTCCTTTCCACATCCTGTGTTCAGCTTGTGATGCTGCAAAGAGCAATTCGGTATTCACTTCTTTCAGCTTTCCTCAGCCCGTGTCCCATGACTTCAGAGGGAGGTTGTTTTGTTTTTCCTGCCAAGCAGAGGCCTAAAAGCTTATTGCGACTGCAGCATTTTGAAAGCATTGGCTGGGGGCCTGAAAAAGAACCGCTGGGTGCAGCGCTGGGCTGGCAGACCCACTGCACGCAAAAGGATGCTCTGTGTTTGAGAGGACAACACTGTGATATTTAAATGTCTGTTCTGTTGTTCAGAAGATGATAATTCATCCAATGCGCTGGAGACAAGGGAGAACAATTACTGTTTTTCATTACGCACCAATGTTTTAAATATCCAAGAAACATAGAGCAACAAATATTTTAAACAACACCAAAGCCAGCACGCCTAAACAGAGAGTACCCAACAGCAGCACAGATTTGCATGGGGAAGGGCACAGATTGGGCCAGGACACACAAACAGACCTTTATCCCTCTGAACAGGTCATTCCATCTTGCATACAGAGCAGACTTTAAAGAAAAATAAAATGTAGACAATATCCTGCATCTTTCTCATGCAAAAATGTCAGTCTTAAAGCTTAATATCTTCATCAGTGACTTGGATGGTAGGATCGAGAGCAGGTCTGAATTTCAGAAAAGCCTGCCTTACGAAACGGGGGTAGAGGGAAGGAACCATCTGTTCAATGTAGCAAGTGCTGAGGAAATTTGGACTGTGTATTTGGCCTTATCAGGTTCTGACCACCCAAAACAGTGTTTTCCATATCTGAATCCTTAGCATGATTCACACGTTTTCATATAAATGCTATTAAGAAACTCAGTTTATTTTCATGCCCACCCAAAACCAAATATGCGTATAAACACAAATAGACCTATCAACAAAATCAAATATATATACCTGCAAGGCATGTGAACATACATTCAGAATCAAAGTGAAAATACGTGTTTCACCAACCTTTTTCTTTGCAGGCAAATTCATGAGCTAAAAGCTAAAGAGCTTCTAAGATTTAAATCTTTCATTAGGTTCAGAAGGCAGCTTGAATTAGGGAGCAATGCTAAATATAGATTATACTTCTAAAAAAGTAATAAGTTGTGCTATATTACTTAATGGCTGGAATTAGGAGGGACATCTTAGAAAAGAGAAATCCATAATGATATTTTGTAAACTTGGCCCAAGCCACACCTACACCAAGTGCATTTAAGATGTGAATGTCCAACATGGGTCTTGAAAATGTTCAGTTGTTCTAGGAACTTCTGTGATGTTATTCACCTACATATCTTCTGATTTCTTTTGGCTTTTTATCAAGGATGACCTTTGCAACAGATTATCCCGAGATACTGATGTGCATGGAGGAGTAGAAATAGAGTCTGTAATCTTCCTGCAACTCGAGACATCCTGTACTGGCACCAAGGGGAAGCAACTCAGGAAGCAAGTGACTCAACCATGCTGCCAAGGAAAACTTTGTTCAACACAACAGCAAAAGCAGGAATTCCAATAGTATCCACATACAGAGTTCATAGCACTGTCCGGACAATTTCCATTCCACCTGTGATAGGTGCTCTCTCTGCTTCTATTCATTAATATCAAAACATTTCCTGGATAAAAACATAACAGGAACAGTGAATGGCCACTGCTGTCAAGGCACATCACAGCCTTTTGGAAAGAAGAACAGTCCCCTACTGACAGGCTCTCTCAAGTGGAGCCAATAATTTTGAGTCCTTTTTGGGAAACATTTAAAAATAATTTTCACATCTGTATGATTTCACTATCTGAAAATGAGATCCTTCCAGGAAGGAAGTTTTGGACTCCTCTGAGTAACACACATTCTTCTCAAAATCCAGGTAGGCAGTTGGAAGACACCTTAGTGCATCCCAGTCCCATGCTATAGCTGGTCTCAGCTAGCCCTGCAGGCTGAACTGCTTGTGTAAGCACTTCATCCTAGTAAAAATGATCCAAATTCACGAAAACTACTTAAACAGTTCAAATTTGCCCCAAGAATAAATATCCCTGGAATTATTCAGGCTTACAGTG
The DNA here is from genome assembly GCF_017976375.1 of Cuculus canorus. Classification (NCBI taxonomy): domain Eukaryota; kingdom Metazoa; phylum Chordata; class Aves; order Cuculiformes; family Cuculidae; genus Cuculus; species Cuculus canorus. Next base: position 8,156,152 of record NC_071423.1, read on the forward strand.
TTCCTCCAACTGAATAATCCTGCACATTTGACTGTTATGATTGTTGTGCTAAAAACATCCCACTCAAAAAAGTATTTGAAAACAGAGTGTCTAAATTAGATATATGTACAAATAATATGTTTGAGTATTAAGAAACAAAAGGCTACGACAGCCTGCCATGTTGCTACTCTGAACCATTCCTTCGTGCCAAGAATTTAAGACATTTCACATCTGTTAGTTGCATCTTGCTGCAATCTTATAGGAAATGATTTACTAAGCTTCCTTATGGAAAAACAGAAGCCTGCCTCCTGCTCTGCCCAGTGGTAATGAGCAAAATGTGAGCATTTAGCAATAGCAAATTTAGAATTCTACATGCTTACATAGGAGGCTGACAACTACTTTTACAACCAAAGAATTACATGTCAAATGAAACTTTCAGAGGTGCCCGCGTGGTTTGGAAGCTCAAATCAGCCAATTGCTAAAGACACCACAGACACTAGATCTACAGCAAAGTATTTAAGGGCTCAGTAAGCCTTATAATTAAGCTCTCTATTGGGAAACAAAACATTTCCCTCCACTATGGCTGTTCAGTAATAACAGGGACACGCACATTAAATCTTTTATCTCCCCTTTGACTCTTTTCCCCTATTTCTGCTGTGGATAAACCACGACAGCGGATAGCAATGTTGGTTTGTTCTGGAGCTGTAAGGAGAACCCACAGGGTCAAACCCCCTTGCTCACCCTCAGACCACGCTAAACCTAACAGTTAGTTACCCTCACAGCATCTTAGGCCAAAACAAATATGAAATGGTCTCTTCTTACACACCACTGTTTTGCATTCTTTGTGCAAGGGAGGAGACACTGGGGGCGGCTAAATTCTCCTAAGGACAATTAACTCAGCCAAGGCTGTGCTCTTGAGACATCTGCTTTCTGTATTCCTTGGCTGGCAGAGACAAGGGCCAAAGGTCACCTTCTCCAGAGAGCTCAAATGCTCCAAGTGACCAAGACCTGGCCACCAGCGCATGCTGCCTGCAGCCTGCTCCCCTCTGCCTCCCTTTGATATCAGGAATTTAGTTGTGAAGCAAAAGCATCTCAAAGAAGAAAAATGTAAGCTAACAGTCAGGTCCCACAGGAACAGGCTGGCTGTGTTAAAATAAAGAGGTCAGCCTCTCCCCATCTGCATTCACATAGCATTGCAGAGGTTCTCTGTAATCGGAGACATGTGTGCTTGGGGCTGAGGTTTGAGGAGGCTGTTAAAACAGAAAGTGAAGGGGATGAGTCCTGTATGTTGCTGGGTTTCCAAGTGGTGACGTGAAGCATTTGGAATGGAAACTGCCAAGGAACTAGAAGGCCCCAAGGAAAAGAGAAAAAGCAACATTTCACAAAGCAAAGCCTCTGAATTTTAGAGGTTTGTAAGAATTAAAGCAGGACTGCAGGATGAAGCTGGAATTTGGCTCATGGAACACAGGCTCCTACTAACAGATACCTCCAGCTGCAGAAGCAAGGGCCAGGAGCTGGACACTGACTCTTTCCTGGGCAGACTTGGATAAACCAGGGCGTGACCTGTGGGATTGCTGTTACCAGCACAGCAGTAGTGCACATGTGTGTGTAAATGTACTATGAATGTCTTCGCACCATTCTTGGGCACAAATGAGATGGTCCACCCAGTGCAGGTCTGGGTCTCAGAAATGGCCCCAGCAGCAAGGGTGCAAAATTCCCTGGGGAGAACTTGGGGTTTCTCTAGTAGATTAAATCCAGATTGATCCCACAGCACCCAGCGGCCATGTGCAATGTATAGGAGCTTGCCTATACATTCCTATAAGCAAGAGAGAAAATTCTGTCCCTGTAAATGCCAACATAAAGACTGTCTTCGGCACTAAGACACACAATGGAACCCAAAGACTGGAGAGACTTCGGAATAATAGAAAAGTATTGGCTGAGGGTCTTCACAGCCAGCCAGCAGCCATATATGCTGTGGCTGTCCTTTTTCTCACTGCATTTTAGAAATCAAATGCAAGTAGGATATTCTGGCTTTACATCCCTGGAGACCAGAGAACAGAAAACAAGGCACCAGAACTGCATCTTCCTATTTAATGGTTCACAGAGTGTTTGTACAGAGGAACATGTGAAGTTCCTTAGCACTTAGACCAGGCAGTTTTATGAGTAAAATGGCCCAGGTGTCTTCTGTTTACAGCAACAGCTCAGCTAAGCCTTTCAGTAATGCAGCTGGTGATTTCCAGCTGTGTGGACTAGATCTGTACAGAGACCTTGTCAGTACAGATCAGATACCTCTGGGGCTGAAGCACCAAGAGCTGTCTGATATTCCCTTCCTCCACAAGCATCTCTGGGCTGATTTGTATACCTTACAAAACTTTATATCAAGGAAAGCAAGAGAACAAGACATTTCACCCCTATGATCAGAAATTTCACTCCTTTTGCCTGGTTCCAAATGAGGCTTGAAAATGAGAGAAGAAAAATGGTTTCAGTAATAATTTCTAGGGTGTCTTCAGTCTGGCCTCAGTCTTCCAGTGAGCCTATTGTTGCTGTCAGTCTATGGACATAAAAATGAAAGCACACAGAAATGAAGTTATCTGCCCAAGGCAGACACCAAGCAGAATCGAGAACATAAACCAGAAGAGACAGCAACACAACTGTTTTCAAAATAGTATTTGTCCATCAGATATTTCTTCACCAATTTCAAAATCCAAGGAGTAGGTTGCATCAGCTGAGGTAACTGAAAATCAGGGAGAAAGACTTGAGGTTGATAAAGATACCAAATACAGCCATTCTTGTACTGAGAACTCCCTTTCTTTCCCTCAGCATCGAAGTGTAAGATATTAACCGGAAGCACTAAACTGATGATGTTTTTTGTCATGGACATTCAACTTGTTTTAAGCGCTCCAAAAAAGGTACCAAGAAACCTCGAAGGTGTTCACCAGTGAAGCTTGTGCCTTCCTGCATCTTTCTCTCACAGAGACTTTCAGCAAAGTTTGGTACTGTTTTAAGGAACAGGCTTCAGTCCCTGCTCAGCACATCCACGTTACCTCAATGAGATGTGCTCTTGCATGCTCATAATTGCACATAACACGGCATGACATCTCACTTATCCACTACAAGCACTACTAATAGGATACAAAATGAATGCCTAATGTATTAGCACTCTGTCACTTTTCATATTCTCTTAGTCTCAAATCCTCAGCTACAGCCTGCCCTAGGGCAGAAAATGAACAACAGCAGCAGCTCCTCCCCATCACCCCCATAAATCTTGCGAGGGAGACACATTAAACTCTGCGACACTTCTGGGATGAATACAAGGTGCAGTCTCCTGGTCCAAGCGCAGGACCGGGAACACAGCAGCTTGACTCAGTAAGAGTTATGTTATAGATATTGGCTGCCCAGCTGCCATTTCTCACTAACACTGTAGCAGTTTGGATCAATTAATCAGTATCTACTGAACCCATCAGAGGTTAGAAAATTAAAGAAACCTCATTCTCTTGCTCCTCATCCTTGCACTGGCTTCACTATGAACCAGAAAAGAGGAGGATCCATTTCTTAACTACCTTATCACTACGATTCAGCTCTCTCTTCGCATCTTTCCTGGAGTTTGGCACAACAGCATAGCAGCTGTAAGCAGATTCTAAGAATAGATAAATCTTTTATCTCCTTTTTTTTGTCCACTGTTACCAGGACTTATAGCATCTAGACATGTATGTTAAGGTCTCAGACGAGCAGAGGTGGAGCTCTGCAAATCCCACTTTCTGAATCAGAGCTATAAATTGAGCAGGTGGGGATTACTGAGGAATGCAAACCAAACTGTAAATGCTGGAAGAGACACCCACCAACTGCATTTTTCAGGAAGCTGGCATCATGCAGACAAGTCTCAGTTTCCACACGCTGTGTATTAGTTCAGATTGTACTGGAGAAAGTGAGGCCCTGTGCTCAAAAGGATCCTGAAGCTCTTCCCAGCAGATTTACAAACCCAAGCCTAGCCTGAATACTATACTCCTGAGAACTTGCACTGACTTTAAGAGAGACAAGAAGTTTGGAAAGCATTCTCCCTTCAGAGGGACAGCTTTCCAAAGCAGAACACAATCGCTGTTTGAACTGACAGCAAGACTGCACAGCTGCTGCAAGCGATTCTGAAATTAAGGCCAAAAAGTCAGACACAGGAAATTAGGAAATGTTATTTAACATAAAATACAATAGATTCCTGCATATTTCTCTTTTCAAAGACTGTCAGGACACAGCTGAGCTGAAGGCATCCTTGTATACTGACAATAGCCAGAGACAAAGACTGAGGAAGATGATTCCACTGCCCACAAGATTGCAGTGTGTAAGCTAGGGCCAAATTCCCGCTCCTGGATCCATTCCCACTTGAAAACAGCCTACAATCCTAAAAAGACATGACTATGCAATAAACTACATCCATCAAGTTGATTAAGTGCTGGAACAAGGTTGCAGCATAAGAAACAACATAAGAAAATTAAGAATTTTTGCTTCTCTGAAAGTTTTGGAACATTTAAAAATGTAGGAAAGCTTGTTTATTGCTTTTCAAGTGCCTACGTATTTACTTATTAAACCTGCGCTGTTTCTTTTTTAATCTAAGTTTAGATTTATCAAAGCCCTAGCATTATTTTAAGAGTTAAGAGCATGAATTAAGTTACCCCATAAGATGCTTGGAAAAGGCATAAGGACTAAAAGAGAAGACAGATCCATTTTGCTTCCTTCAGAAATAGAAACATACTCAAAGAAGTGACTTTTCAAACCCAATTTTAACTGGCTTTCAAACATGCAGGTGTAAAGACTAAAACCTTCCGTACTACTTGAGCTAAATAAAACCTGCAAAGTGTTGGGGGACAACAGGAAGGGATACAATCCCAGAGTTGGAATCTATTGAAGCCAGACTGCCCTGAACTGCATTTCTAGTGGGCGTGCCATCAACAAATTCCCTCTGCAACAGGCATGAGATTTTCTCTCTGCTCACCACAGGGCTTCAGTGCCAGCAGCTGAAACGCGTGTTCATATATTTTGCATGTTTGCAAATACCAAGGGCTCTGCAAAGCAACAAAATCTGCAAAAGCCTAGGGCCATTGCTAGGGGAAACCCACAACGAGAACATGCAAGCATCATGCCTGCCAAATATTCCTGTGACCTTTGCTCAAAAGAGCAATCTAGCTCTCCTCTGGCACATGTCCCTTTCCTCAAGTGAGGGATGCCTGAAGTAACAAAGAGGCAGAGTCCTTTGAAAAATATAAGCACTGTGTATCGACATTCTGAGAGCTACAGTACATCATTGAGCTCTGGTGAGCAAGTATGATGTTTCCAAGATGCTGAACAGGAAAGAGGGGTTTGGGAGGGGGAGGAGGGCAAGAATGAGATCCAGACAACAGTTGAACACATCTGCTAATTAGATATGAAAAGGTCAGGCATCTTGTCAAGAAACATACTGTAAAGGTCAGGTGAAGTACACAGAAGTAAGCCTAGGAGGAATGACCGACTTAGAAGCGTTACTGAACCTTTCCTGTGTTCTTATTCTGACTGAAGCCCCTGCCACAACTTGACCAACTGATTTCCTCAACATCAAGAAGAGTTTCTATTGACAGCCCTGACTTATCATAAAGCAGGAGATGTTGAAGAAATAAAGTGTTGCAGAAAAGGCCAGTCTTTGAGAACACAAATTATACTACACTATATTATTCTTACCCTGTGAACTGTATTTTGGGTTTTGTTGTGCATGCATCATCTTTGAGGGCCACTTTTATAACTGCTGTTGAGGACAATAAATGATATCTGTAGCACCTACCACAAGCCCCCGGTATCTTAGTTTCATCAGAACTGCTTTAGAACCACAGAACTGCAAAGGTCACAACAGACATCCGGACATAATCTAGACCAATGCTCTGCTCCAAGCAGTCACTCCAGTCCTTTAATCATCTTTGTGGTGCTTAGATGGACTTCTTCCAATGTATTTGCCTCATACTGGGCAGTACAAAACTGGTTCACCTTGTTGTCCTGCCAACCCATAGGTATCTTAGCCTATGATAAAAGGGAAAAGGTTATAGGCTACAGGATGGAAGGACTCCAGAGCTGGTGCAGGAATACAGGCATTCCATGGAAACAAGGATCTCAGTGGATCTGTATGGTTTGAGAAGTGACAGAGGAAAAATTTCTACTGAATAATTTGGGAGACTTGTGGGGAGTTCTCAGGAAATTAATCTAAGCTTCCTGGTAGGAAAGCTTGAGCTAGAAAAGGACCTCAAGCCCTGATGCAGAAGAAAGGTTTCCTGGACCAGCTGCAGCTTCTCTGTACCTCAGTTCTGTCCTTTCTAATTTATGTAAAAAAACCTGCATGCCTCAGGGATGCATATGTAAAGCTTACAGAGGGAACAACAAAGTCATAGACAGATCAGAACCAGACTTCTCAGAAGGACACAATGAGTGGATGAGAGACAACAGACAAGCTCTAAAAGGGGGAATTCTTGTTAGATATTGAGAAAAAAAATCACTATGAGAACAGTCAACAGCTGGAACAGGGGCTCTCAGAATGTGGAATCAGCATCCTTGGAACTATTCAAAACTGGACTGGCTGAAATCCGGAGCAGCCTGATGAGAGCTGATCCTGCTTTGAGCCAGAGTCCTCCAGAAACCCCTTGCTATTTGTACTATTCTATGACAAACTAAGTCTTACAGCAGGTGAAGAACCCCATGAGACTCAAGCCCCACTCTTGTAGCCTCAGGCCTTCCTGCTTCACTGCAGCTTCTACACTGCCCAAAGAAAACACATTCAAGGCTCCTTTCCCACTGCCTTGGCTACGGACAAGATCCCAAGTGCCACTACTTGGTTTCAGCCTCTGTGATACATACTGTGTATGCAGCTGCTGGACCGGGGTGGGGGGCTCTTCGATGATTAACTCCATTGTAATGTCTTGCAGCCATCTGGCAGCCACATTTACAGCAAAGCCCAGCTCTCCTAGCATGTGTGGTCTGTGGGGATAACTAAGCACATAATTTATTTGATGAATTCAACCTTTTTTTACTGCTGACAGCATCTGAGAGGATATCACAGCCGTCTCCAGTTTCACTCCAGTACCAGCTTTATTTTCCTTTTTCTCTTCACATGATGGAAAAAATCTGTTGTAACTGGTCAGATACATCACCTGGTATCACTTCTTGATTGCCTGAATTTGCAAGTAATGACTTACCTATTTAACATCTGTTTTCCCCAATATTGATTTGGGCAGCACTGACATTTACTTCGAAGTGCCAGAAAAACAACTAAATCATTAACAGACCACAGAAAGTGGCACAAAAAGGTCCAAAGCAAATGTGCTAAAGTAAAGCCTAAATATTTACGCAGTAATTTACATTGTCGAGCAATGCTCTGATTTGGGGAATTGAACTGAGGAACCCAAACACTCCAGTTTGCTTCCTCTGCCTCCATATCTTCTTGATGATTCTGGAAGTGTATATAAACCCAAGTTTGCAGGGAGGTGCCCTGTCTGCAAAAAACACAAAACATGCTTTCCTACAAGTTGAAATCAACTTTGTTGATATTATTGCTATTCAGTGTTCCCATGGATTAAATTTTGTCTTCAAAAATTGCCCTGTGTTTTGAGCCAGAATTGCCACAAAAAGCTGCCAAAATATTTGGCTTAGTCTCCGCAGTACTCGTGGGTTTTTGCTAGTTTGGCTTCTCTAGGAAAATCAGTTTTCTTTAATAGGAGCTGACACAGCTTCTTCCCCTCTGCTTTAAGGCGGTGTTTTCAGTCAGAATAGAGTCTAGGTAAAAACAGACTAAACTGCATACTCTGCTCTGCCCCTGCCTCCCCAAGCTGCTGTTTACCCTCATACCCTTCACTGAGGGCACACACAGCTGCAGGTCTGCAGCACCTCCACAAACCAGGAAAATCTCAACTGCAGCTTTTCAGTACTTTACCTTGCACATCCAGAGATTGGGGATAGTCAAGCCTAGCTATTACTGCTCAAGGACTTGAATATCAAGGAGATTGAAAAGTGCAAAGAAAAGAGAGTTGGGGTTGTTCAGCCTGGAAAAGAGAAGGCTCCAGGGAGACCTTACAGGAAAGCTAGAGAGGGGCTCCTGATCAGGGAATGCAGGGATAGAATGGGGGGAATGGTTTTTGAACTCAAAGAGGGGAGGTTTAGATGAGATCTTAGGAAGAAGTGTTTTCTTGTGAGGGTGGGGAGGCCCTGGCCCAGGTTGCCCAGAGCAGCGGTGGCTGCCCCATCCCTGGAGGGGTTCCAGGCCAGGTTGGATGGGGCTTGGAGCCCCTGATCCAGTGGGAAGTGTCCCTGCCCATAGCAGGGGCATGGAACTGGATGGGCTTTAAGGTCCCATCTAACCCAAACCACTTTATAATTCTATGAAGTCTGTCACTTATTTTAAAACCCTAAGGGTTCGTCCGGTGGCAGTCAATTACCTAGAGTTTCATGTTGCATAAGCAAACACTGTTAACATCACCTTCCCCTGCTGGTGTCCCACAGCATGACTTGTGCACATTGTACAATGAGCAGGACAAAAACATGATTCTTTTATGCCAGGATCTCAGTGTTCTTTTCACAACCCCTTAAGTGAATTTTTAAGTATTATTGTTTATGATTTGCAAAGGGAAAGTCAGCACTGAAAGCTCAATTTGCCCATGGATAACTAGGGACACAAGAGGATTGACCAAGCTTACAAGTAATCAGTGGCAGAGTTAGGAATAAGACCTGCAATTCACAAGGTCCATCCAAATCAAACTGTGCACTAGAAGTGCCTCTTGACTGGCTGCTTGCAGAAAGCAGGAGTTCTCAGTGCCCCTAGACATGAGCTCAAGCTTTAAATCCAGCTAATTTAACCTACGGCACCATCATCTCGCTTCTTATATAGTTAAGTTACATTGAATTTCACACAAATTATCACTGCGTGCCAGAAAGAGGCCATGGAAAAAAGGCTGCCTGG